>NW_024387448.1:5449847-5961015 GCF_900408965.1 Simochromis diagramma | reverse complement strand
TAAAATCTAATCTTCTATTTCTGAGAGTAAATTGCACTGTTAAAAAAAATGCAACTCGGAATTTGTAAGCCATTACATTTTTGATTCAGGATTTTTTGTTTGTTTTTATATCCTGTGCTGTCTGGCAGGTTTCGCAATCAGATTAGGCTTAACTCACATTCCAGAATTAAGGAAACTGACTCACACTTGGCTTTTCTCAAATCATCTTATCCTCTTTATCCTCAAAATACTATTTTGAATTTAATGTCTAAAATTTGATTTTAGTCTCAAAATGATACATTAAGATAATATGTTTATCCTAACATGTCATTAATACTTAGAGGTGGGAAAGATGGGAAGCTCAGATGTTTTGGAACTGTGTCGGGCCTCTGAAGCTCAGATGTTTCGAAACAGGTTCTAAACACCCAGGTCACATGACCACGACTAAATGAGGTTAGTGTACATCACCCTAGTTTCAAAAGCCAGTGAAGCTGCTTCAGGACAGGGGTGATGTGGTGAATAGAGGGAATCTTAGTGATAACATGGGCAAGCAGAGACCCGGACACGTTGAAGCTTATTGGTAGAAAACAGTCATTTCTACAGTCATTGGTTAGACCAAAAAGAAGGTAATTACAGTAACAAGGCTATGAACTACTAGTACGATTTTCCGTCGTATTGAGACTGCAACAAAACGCTGCTTAAATTTAGAGTATTGAGACTTGCCATTGTGAAATGCACATCTTAAATGGTTCGTTGTAAGGCTCTTATTTTGAATGAATTTTTCGGACACTCCACGCCAGTTGGTGGCGGTAATGCACCATTTTGATGTTTACTAACCTTGTGAAGAAGAAGAAGAAGAAGAAGAAGAATTTTCCGGAAGTGTCGTCTGAACTCACTGTGAAGGTATTCGGTTACACTCTTTGGACTGCTCTGTGTTGTTTTCTGTTTAAAATTTCGGATTCTTCAGAAAAAGGAAACAGATAAGCAATCTGTAATCTTGGTAATTTAATCAACGGATATACCGAAAGCATTTATTGCCGTTTTCCCTAAAAGGGAGGTAAGTACACGGTTGAAGAACTAGTGTGCTGCGTCATTATGAGTTAGCGCCTTAGTGTTTTAGCAAGGCTAGCCGCAGCTAAGAAGCATGTGAGCGGACGGTAAAAGAGGACGTTTTATACTTCAACTTTCAAATTAATTAGACTGTATGTCTTGGATATATTTTACTCTCTCTTTCAATGTATTAGAACATTAATGATTAAATCAAAGCTAACCGTATTTTACGAATATTAGCTTGACGGTAAGGCGAACGTGGTTTTAGGACAACCAGGGCTCTGTCAGCAAGCTCACTATAGAACTATAGTGAGCTTGCTGACAGAGCCCTTAATATTTGTGATGATGTTATTATTTGGTATCTCAATCTGCGAATGTTGCGATAATGCGGAAATGTATCTTTATATTGAACAAACGACTTTCTGTGGTGTGTTGTCGAGCACTTACTGTAAAAAGTACCTATTGTAGGTGAAGCTAATGCTGAGCCTTAGCTTAGCAAGAGGCTAGGTAAAGCTAGGCCTTAGCTTAGCAAGAGGCCATTATACGTTCCTATTACGTTTAAGCAATAGATATCTCAGCGCGCCTGTAAGGAGAATGTGCCAGTACCTAACACGAAGTGGTTCATAAGTGATTTAATAGGAGTGAATTATTTTTCGAGCCCAAACGGGAAAATACTCTAAACGTCTTTCATATTAGTTTGGTAGAAAATAAACACTATGCCGACAATTTTATAAATGTTTGGATTATTCTGTACAGTTGTAAATTAGTTATTGTTCATTGGCCTGTGTTTACTGTATTACCTTTGTTTGGTAATCAAATCTACGCCAACATAATTGTATGTTTCTGTCTTTACATGTTCAGGTCTTTGTGGACAGGTTTCTTGCAGTCCAGCTGACAAACCACAATGATCACTAGAAGAAGAAGTCGCACTGTCACCAACACAGAAGTGCAGTCTCCAGAGGTTGAGGCGGTAGATGTGGAAAGTATGAAAGATCTTCCGATTCCATGTGACGGATTCCAAGTTAAAGATGTGGATGCTGCTGGAGTAGAGCTTGATGACCTGTTTGAAGACTTAAAATGGACACTAGACAGAGATGCTTCATCCTCGCTCTTCAATATTGATTTGGCTGATCTCTGTGTGTACAACACCAAAGATGGAGACTCCGGGCTTGAAGCTTCAACTGCCTCATCTCCTGAGAGATATTCTTCTGACTCCCAGAACAGCAGGCAAAAACAGTCAAGTCACGTGACTAACAAAAATGCAATCGCTGCCAGATTAAATCGTCTCAAGAAGAAGGAATATGTCAATAGCTTGGAGCAGAAGATCGGCATGCTTTCAACGGAAAATAGCACGCTCAAAATAGAAAATTCTCAGCTGACCAAGAGAGTGGAAGAGTTGGAAGATGAAACCAGGTACTTGAGGGCTGTGCTGGCAAATGAGAGCATGTTAGCCCAGCTCTTGTCCAGGCTGAGCGGTGTGAATGGGATGAAATTATCTTCCTCACTTTTCCAGGGGCCCAACTCAAACGAGCACGACTACGCCCTGCCCAGGAAACGGGCCAGAGTGGAGGAAAAAGAAACATCTGGTGGCGTGTGTCTTCATGTGGACAAGAATCATGTCTCAGTGGAGTTCTGCACCAAGTGTGCAGAGAGTGCAAGCACGGTGCTCAAAATGTAGGGTCAAGTACTTCTCTTTGTTTTCAGATATTGAGACTGAGCTTGATGGGGCTCAGTGTGCTGAACTTGAGGCTGGATGAACGCTTTGAATTGATTAATTACCTAAGAACTGTGCATGTGTTTTTGTGTGATGATGGAGTTCATGTTGCTGCTAAACCTTGTTGACAGTTTCTTCTAGGTAATTGGTTGATCCACCATGCGGGATGAGTGGCTTTCAGAACGCCTTTGTCTGCTTGACTCCATGGTAAGGATCAGACAAGAACAGACATTTTCTGTTTTGTTTTATTTCACAGGGTATAGCATTCAGCCGCGACGCCAGTGTTTTTGTTTCTATAACTTTATTTTCCTGCTAGTTTTTGAGCACGTCTTTTCCATATGGATTGTTGTTATAGGAAATAACTTGATTAAAGTTAATTAGGTTTTACTCTTAATTGTCTTTTATCGTCTTTTATCTTTAATCTTAAGATGTTAAGATAAAGGTGCGGGTCCACAAAGAGTGATCTTATATCGTCTCAAATTGGAAAAGCAATAATCTGTCGGAAGACAATTTTTTGTATGTTCAGTTTTTGTAGAACTAATCTCTTTGTGAACCTGCACCCCTGTACAAAAGAATACTTTCATTTAGCGCCACCTATTTTTCTTTATGCTAAAGTGGATTCTGCTGGTGGAAGGGGAAGAGGCTGGACAAGCGGCTGCCATCGTGGCCTGGTATTTTTTTAAAGGTAGTATCGGTATCAAATGGTATTTGTGATCCTATTTCATCACTACTCCACAACATCTGTAGCTGCTGATCCTGTCAGCATAGCTCCCGCAGCATTTTTAAGGGCTGACAATAGCTTCTCGTTTATGCAAACACAAGTTTAACAGTCTAAGAATTATAACTTGTATATATTGTTGGAATGTATATTTAACATACTCAGACAAATCTGCTGTAAGTGGAAAAAAATGTGTAAATGTGTACATAACTCTGAACACATACTGTTTTAGGTAAATGGCCTTTGAGAAATGTTGGACAAATAAATCTTATTTACAGTACTTTTGACTTAAAAGCATCTGCTGGTTTTGTTTTGTTTTTGAGTCTTGTTTAGTACTGTTGATATTAATGTGTCTCTTTTTCTCTCTCTAAACAGCAAGCTCTCTGCCGATAAACTGAACATTTGGGTCAAGTCTGGTAAAGGTTGTCAAAACAAATGACCAAGACCTCATTTGATGGAAGCACAAAGCATGAGGGCCCACAGGGGTTTTCTTGCCCATGTTTTAGCCCATTTACTTCAGATTACACAGCCACATCCTACACCTAAAATTAGTGGCGTTTTTATAGGTCTCGGTCAGTCCACTTAAACTGTACCAAGCCAGTCCCTGGTGATCTTTTCACTCCTACGCGTCAGGGTATATTTACACTGCTGGGATTGCCAGCCCTGTGACTGTCAAACACCATTTTCAGTAGTTGTGTAGTTACTTTGGAACAGGAAACCTTACTTTGAGCTTAACTCATTAGTTCAATTCAAATGTTCGGCTTTCATAAGTTGCTCTATCCTTAAGTTTGCGTCACATGAAAAGCTGTCCATGTGAAAACTAGTGGAAAGCTTTTATTTTCAAGTGAAAATGGGTGTAATGAGTCAGATCTCTACACAGTAAAGTGTGGTCTGTAGACAGCAGATGGATTTAAGTGAATTGCTTTAATTTCAATCACTAATATTGTATACATTGTAATATAGTTTATTTGAAAACTACCTTTGATCCACTGAGATCTTTCATTTTTCTTCAGTGCGCGTATGCAGACTGGAATGATTGATCAGCCAGGCATTAAATTGTGATGCATGTGAAAGTGGAGTCTATTAGGTGAGCTTAGCATGGAAACCAAATAAGTACATAGCTTCTCTGACTGTCCAAAGTTTATTTATATATTTTTCTTCTCATGATGGTTAGCTACAGGCTGTTGGACTCTGATTTGAAAGTGTTGTATAACATTGCAGAAAACCAAAACCATCGACAGTGGGAAACTCATTCACTCACAAGTCAGACTGTAAGATCTGTAGCTTAATGATCATCTGTGTCAATCCTCATGGATATCAGTCTGCATGTGAGCTGTATACTTAAAAAAATTCCCCCCACTTGTAGTACAAATGGCAGTGTTTTTTTTTTTTTTTTTTAAATGTATGAATTCACATACCTCATGTATGCCTAAAGAAGTCACCCCCTGCTGGCAATGAGGAATAATGCATATTTAAGGTACTTGAAGCATTGCATGTGACATACGTGGACATTGTTGACTATTTGTTGTACAACTGTGTAAGAAATGAGCAGTCAGTTTAAATCAGGGGTGTCCAACATAAGGCCCGGAGATCAGACTTGATCCAGGAAAGATGCCAACCTACTAGATGTCTTTGGAAAATGTGGAGGGCATAGAATTTGGACTTTATTTACATAGCTTTGGCAGCTGCCTGTGCTGCTAATAAAAACACTGCCACAGACATTCATACTACGAAGTAATAGACAATTAAATGATAGAGAAGTTTCCTAATTACAAGGCAGTCTGGGTAATTTTTTTAATAAAAACTGTCGTTTTATGTTTACTTCTTACAGTTTAAGACCAAAGGATCATGCTGAGCTGCATTTCTTTGTCATGTAGTAACACTGAGATGTGCTGTTGGGATATTGCAGGGATTAGATTTGCAGTTAAACAACTTCTTGTGTGTGTATAGTTTATTAATCAATGGGGGGGTGGAATTACTCTCTCTGCCTTTAACCCATTCACTCAGTGAAGCAGTGGGCAGCCACATAAGGTGCCCGGGGAGCAGTTTGTAGGGATGGTACCTTGCTCAGGATAGCCGTTCAGCAGATTTGAACCCCCGACCTTCCAATTATGGGGCAAACACGCTACCTACTGAGCTATCACGGACAGTATCCCGCATTCTTGATTTTTAGTTCACAAACACTTCTTGTAATGGCTTACAACTCCTGAAACTTTGGAGGCTTTTTATACAGCTCTTTATACAGTAAAGTTACAGTGGGATACAAATAATATCAGGGTGATCCTGCCACAATTTGTTCCCCCTGTCCAAATCACAGAAAAACACTAGTTTATGTTTCTAAAACCAGTTTGCACAGCTGCATTTTTTTTGAAAAATGTATCAATAGTAATGTTGAATATTATCACACAGAAAAAAAACAACTACACGTAAAATAATTCCATCGTGACGCCTGTCTTTCTAAATGGAGGGACAGTAACTGCGTGTGTATATGTAAGCGTGTAAAAACTGCAGATAGGAAGATTATCCATCTGCCATTGTAGAAATTCATCTCATGTAAACATGGCGCACAGCGTGACGTGAAAAAAGGCACATACCTTTTGACGTTGCTTGACGAACTCCTCGTCCACAAATACAAAAACTGAGTTTTTGAAAATCTCCAAATCTGACAGGAGTTCTCCTTTTTCGGCACTTTGAAACGGCGTTTACGTGTAGACGAAAGGTCCAAACGCATAGAAAAAGCTGCATTTTCAAAAATACCCGTGTAGATGTGGATGTAACGTAAAACAGTAGTTTATTGCTACCTGTAATTTATTGCAGCTTTTATTTGTTTAATTGGTTTACTAAATGTTTGAGGTGTGAAATAAACTAGGGGATTTAGGTGGTGGGGGGCGCGAAGATTTTCTTGTAAAACAAAGGGGGGCCAAGCAAAAAAAGTTTCAGAACCACTGTTCCAGTGAATGCCATATTTTAATTCATTTTTGTGTTTAATATATTTTGTGAAAGCACTGTTTTGACATCGACCTATTTGGTCAATGTTGCATGTTATACAGTGCGTGTTTCAAGTTTCACATAAACTGGTTAACTTTCAGCACTTTTAATGGAACCACCAGGCATAGAAGTGGTTCGCTTTGCACCAGGTCCAAGTACAGAGCTTTCCATCAGTTTCAACCCCAATTCTGAAGAAGCTGACAAAGTGTAATGACATGCATCTCTCATAAACCTACAGTTTAATCACAATGTATCTCAGGTAACATCAAATGTTTAAGCTGAGGAAATGTACTATTTTGAGAGAAAATTACTCATTTGAAATTTTGGCAGCAGCACGTGATCAGAAAGTTGAGGCCAGCCCATGTTTACTACAATGTTGCAGTAGTCCTTTAACCTCCTAGGACCTGCCGTCCACATATGTGGACATCACATTTTAGGTTATTTAGACCAAAATACTCAATTTTGCCCTACATGGGCCTGATATCTACTTACGAGGACATTATACTGCTACTGTTCTATCAAAATTTTAAACGAGTATCCTCATATGTGGTTCTCATTCTTCTTAAAAACAAAAATAAGGTAAAAAAAAAAAAATCTGGTAATTCTTTGTTTTTACATTCATTGGGCCCTAATATGCCCAAATATCAAAGAGAAATTAAAAATGCATGTTGTGGAAGAGTTCGGGTCTTAGGAGGTTAAACATCTGAGAACTGAGACCAGTTGTTGGATTTTGCTGGAATCTGATACAAGATTCCAGCAAGAGCTTCACAACTGTAAGAATAAAATAAACATGAATTGGATGTACTTGGGGGATTGTATTCAAAACTCCACTTATCCTTATCACAAGGCCATGCCCTTATCAAAACTGCATTAGAGGATAAGCAGCAGTCATATACAGTGGGGCAAAAAAGTATTTAGTCAGCCACCGATTGTGCAAGTTCCCCCACCTAAAATGATGACAGAGGTCAGTAATTTGCACCAGAGGTACACTTCAACTGTGAGAGACAGAATGTGAAAAAAAAATCCATGAATCCACATGGTAGGATTTGTGAAGAATTTATTCGTAAATCAGGGTGGAAAATAAGTATTTGGTCAATAACAAAAATACAACTCAATACTTTGTAACATAACCTTTGTTGGCAATAACAGAGGTCAAACGTTTACTATAGGTCTTTACCAGGTTTGCACACACAGTAGCTGGTATTTTGGCCCATTCCTCCATGCAGATCTTCTCGAGAGCAGTGATGTTTTGGGGCTGTCGCCGAGCAACACGGACTTTCAACTCCCGCCACAGATTTTCTATGGGGTTGAGGTCTGGAGACTGGCTAGGCCACTCCAGGACTTTCAAATGCTTCTTACGGAGCCACTCCTTTGTTGCCCGGGCGGTGTGTTTTGGATCATTGTCATGTTGGAAGACCCAGCCTCGTTTCATCTTCAAAGTTCTCACTGATGGAAGGAGGTTTTGGCTCAAAATCTCACGATACATGGCCCCATTCATTCTGTCCTTAACACGGATCAGTCGTCCTGTCCCCTTGGCAGAAAAACAGCCCCATAGCATGATGTTTCCACCCCCATGCTTCACAGTAGGTATGGTGTTCTTGGGATGCAACTCAGTATTCTTCTTCCTCCAAACACGACGAGTTGAGTTTATACCAAAAAGTTCTACTTTGGTTTCATCTGACCACATGACATTCTCCCAATCCTCTGCTGTATCATCCATGTGCTCTCTGGCAAACTTCAGACGGGCCTGGACATGCACTGGCTTCAGCAGCGGAACACGTCTGGCACTGCGGGATTTGATTCCCTGCCGTTGTAGTGTGTTACTGATGGTGACCTTTGTTACTTTGGTCCCAGCTCTCTGCAGGTCATTCACCAGGTCCCCCCGTGTGGTTCTGGGATCTTTGCTCACCGTTCTCATGATCATTTTGACCCCACGGGATGAGATCTTGCGTGGAGCCCCAGATCGAGGGAGATTATCAGTGGTCTTGTATGTCTTCCATTTTCTGATGATTGCTCCCACAGTTGATTTTTTCACACCAAGCTGCTTGCCTATTGTAGATTCACTCTTCCCAGTCTGGTGCAGGTCTACAATACTTTTCCTGGTGTCCTTCGAAAGCTCTTTGGTCTTGGCCATGGCGGAGTTTGGAGTCTGACTGTTTGAGGCTGTGGACAGGTGTCTTTTATACAGATGATGAGTTCAAACAGGTGCCATTCATACAGGTAACGAGTGGGGGACAGAAAAGCTTCTTACAGAAGACGTTACAGGTCTGTGAGAGCCAGAGATTTTCCTTGTTTGAGGTGACCAAATACTTATTTTCCACCCTGATTTACGAATAAATTCTTTACAAATCCTACCATGTGAATTCATGGATTTTTTTTCACATTCTGTCTCTCACAGTTGAAGTGTACCTCTGGTGCAAATTACTGACCTCTGTCATCATTTTAAGTGGGGGAACTTGCACAATCGGTGGCTGACTAAATACTTTTTTGCCCCACTGTACCAATAAGTCAGTAACAGACTATTCAGTCTGTCATAAGGACTATGTCTCTGTTAAATAAATGCAACTGATGATATTTTTCAAAAGCTGTCACATCAGAAAAATTGGCTGGCTTTGTAAGGAGCTTCTGCTGAAGTAAAAGTGGGTGGGTTACAGTTGCAGTCTCCTCTAAGAATAACTAGTACTTCAAGAAGAAAAGAGAAATGACTAAAGCATCTAAATAATTTTTACTGCAGATATGTGGCTTTGACCTAAAGTGTCATGAATCCCACCTGTATTTCTTATGATGTTATAATAATGTCACAGCTGAGTCTGTCCAAATATCACTTGAGAGACGAGGACAATGCTATTTTAGTTTGTTTAAACAAGTTACATATTCAAAGGAGCTTGCAAAGAAAAGCGTCTGGACTTCTTTAAGTTACTTGAAGACGTTTCACCTCTCATCCGAGAAGCTTCTTCAGTTCTAAGGTCAAATGGTGGAGAGTCCCAGATATAAACCTAGTGGGAGTATCCCCCCACAGAGGAACAAAAGGACCCCCTGATGATCCTCTAATCGCCTGAGCCAAGGTGTGAAACTGGGTGTGGGTCCCAATCAGCCAGAGTTTTGGGTGAGTTCATTGTGAAACCTGGCCCCACCTTATCATGCGAATTCCTGAGATCAGATGGCCCAGGATGTGAGTGGGCGTTAAGGTGTCTGGGAAGGGATCTCAAAACTGGATTATAGATGGCAGAGAATTGGTGTCCACTGTGAGCGACCATCTTTGAACAGAGGCGGTGGTTTACGACACCAACTCTCTGCCATCTATAATCCAGTTTTGAGATCCCTTCCCAGACATGGTCAAAAGTATTGGCACCCTTCACAAGTGTCTTTTGCAGTGATATGTCACACTTTAGCATTTTAAAAATCCAAAGCAAAGGTTATAGGTAGTCAGACGTCAGCTGACGCTTGGTCTAGCCCTGAGTCTCGGCCAGGCTTGGACCCGGATTCAGACTGTTATTTTATTAAAACAAACAACAAAAAACAACTGAATCCGGCTCCAAAGCCGACCAAGACTCCGAGCCAGACCAGGGGCCCGTTCTTCGTACGTCGCTTACTACATCCAAGATCAAATGACACATCCAAGACCAAATCATCGCGCTAACCGTGAGCTCGCTAATCCGGTTCTCCTATATATCCCCTTTCACATTAGAGCCACAACAGGACCCACTAGAACATGGGAACAAGTAAAAGTGAAATATAAGAATATTCTACAAAATGGTAATATTTATCACTTATATTGCTTTTCGTCTCTTGGAAAGAGACCCTGGAATAATCTGTTTGTTTGTTTATAACAGCAACCAAGAAAAGGGCAGAGCAAAAAAAGACAGGTGGTGGTCCTGCACCCCCTCGTCAACAAGTTGGTTAAGTAAATAATACCCTCACGGGAAAATCGATATCTCTCAATGAGCACACTGTCGCGCTGAGCTAAAGGATCCTGTCTGTCCCGCAATATACGCTGAATTCTGAGGACTCTCCTTATCAATCTTGCACCTTCCGCAATGGGTTGCTCGCGTAAACGGACAGGACATGGCTGCGACAGGCTTCCCAAATCCACCTTCGCTTTTATAGCCGTGGTCTCTCATCTTGATTACACGAAGTAATTTACAATTACTACTCTGAAATATGAATTACATCTGTAATAATCACATACATGTAATAGAATGTTAATAGTACATTTCCCTTTTTTAGGAAATGACCTGTATGTATCTGTGTGAAATCAATAAAAGGATCAAGTGCTGCATTATCTTCAGTTTACATTGATGTTATTTATTTATGGTGAAACAGTGGTGGAATATCGCTGTTGCTTTCGTATAAATGAAGCGGACCTACCTGCGTGGCTGCGATCTAATCCTGTTTACATAAAGTAAACCTGCTCCCGAGCAGGTTTACGCTTACGGCTCTGTTGCTATGACAGCAAGTCCCGGATGAGCTTCGGGGAACCGAACGATCCAGGATCACGCGAAATCGTCAACAATCAAATCCAGCTAACTTACTTAGCGAGGTACGAAGAACGGGCCCCTGGACTCCAACCACATCAAAGCCAGACTCCAGATCCCAGAGTCTCAGTTATGAGTAATAACAAAGCCATATTTGCTCACCTCTGAAGAAACTCTAAAGTGGAAGCCAGCTCAGATGGATAATGGATGTTAAAATTGTAGTAGCTCCCACAAATAAGATCCACAATGTCTTTCAACTGGAGAGCTAACTGCCATACTTCATCCTCATGGTTTTGTACTTTGTCACCAATCAAAACTGGCAGCGATCTCAAAAGGTTCCAGTTTTGAACGGCTTGCCCTGATAATTTGGATCCGTCAGGTTTGACAGTACATGGCTTTGTAAGTGCTTCGGATCCTTTATATTTAAACTGTTTAATGACAGATAGACTGGAAGAAGTTTGTGCGTCTTTTTAGCAGAACCCAGGGGATTCACTACCTCAAATGAATCTTGGTACAAAATCAGTTTGAGGCTTTCAGGGTTTTCATTAAAGAACTGGTGACATTTGAAAATTTTTCCATCATATAAATCCTTAAAAATTTCTACATCAGGACCCCCAAACTGTTGTGACTGTGTATTCCTCCATAACTGTGACTCTAAAAAGCTCTTCAGAGTTTCTCCAACTGGTATGTAGTAAGCAAATTTTTCTGTCATGTTTTCATCCATCCCCAATGGCACTTTCTTGGGTTCTGTGTATTTAAACATTTTTTTGAATGTTTGATTTCTGGTGTGTGTTGTTCCTAGTTGTCCCTGATGGCAAGCAGAGAACAAATCTGACTCTTTAATGCAGTCACAGATTTTAGTGACTGCTTCACCTGATAGGTTCATTTCATTTTTTAGTAAACAACTTACCTTATTTATTGTGTAGGCTTGACCCAATTCGTGCACATTCTGCATTTCCTCAGCAATAGTCTGTATAGTAGAGGCAGGAATTAGCAGCTGTCCTTGCAGTTTAAGGTAAAAGAGACACATGCTTCTGAGATAAGAATGACTATCCTTCTCTGGCATATCACTGGCTGAACTAGCAGATGGCATGGCTTCATGTGTGTTTTCTGAATATTCTGCACTGTCATTTGGGGGCTGAGGACAATTGTACATGTCATCAATACCATCTGGGGAACAAGCTTTATGCTTCCTACACATGTGAGAAGTAAATGATGACTTTTTTGTAAACATATGCTTACAACCACTTACTGGACATGACACAGACCTGCCCTCTGTAATATGATCGTTTAAGTGAGACACTAGCTCTTTCACTGTTTGGAAATGGCGGGCACATAATGAAACCGCACATTTTAAATCTGCAACAAGAGCTTTAGGAGTAGCTTGAAGTGCAGGTGCATTGTGCACACGATAAAAATGCCGCTTGAAAGCAGAGTACGTGGTGAATGTTTGGCTGCAATTAGCGCCAACACATTTAAAAAAACAACAAGGCTCATTCTTATGTACTCTGCAATGTAGTACATAGCCTCTTAATGTGACCAATACCTTTTTACAAAAGACGCAGATGATCATTTTTAGTATTTCAAAAGTTTGCCTTTGCTTTTCAGCTGAACTAGCATGCTAGCGCTAGGTTATTGAGCATTGGTCTAAATATCAACTGGTGTTTTTATCTCGGAAAAAAAAGTCGCCAAGATATTAAACTTACCGTGCAGACTTTCTGACGAACAAACACAGATCCTCAAAAAAACACTTGAAATCGTATGTTTGTAATTTGTCCTAAAAACGTAGTTGCTAAAAGTTCGACGTTTTCTTCTCCCATCTTCTCTCTCGTGCTGGCTTGTTAGCTATAGTCATGAACTAGGCGCTCTTCTCCTCCCGCCCTCACGTCATTATCCAATCAGAGACGAGCTTCAGATGCACATTCAAAATTAGGCGCGCTCAGTGCAACGGAGAGTAGCCTAAAGTAGCTTACAGCTCTGTGGAGATGAGGCACCATAGAAATCCTATGGGAGGCACTGTAAGTTTGTTTAGCCTGTAATAATGAGACATTGCTAACCTAACCCAAAAAAGTAGTCTTGTCTAAGTATCACATTGCAATTAAAAGAAACATAAAGAATACAAGCATTACTTAGTCGTTAAATAATAATTTCTTATAGGTTACTCTACAATAGGCTGCAAATAGCCCGAATGATTTAAAAAAAAAAAAAAACATAATGTACACAATTTTAATTGTATATTTTTATATAGCCTATAAATAGAGAGGCAACCTCTCAGGTTCACAATGACATCTTCTGTGAAAACATTTTTATTAGTCCTATTCCTGAATTTGCATTATTTCATGAATCATGTTAAAAGTAGGCCCAGTACATCCATGCAGTTGTAAAGTGACTTACATATAATTCTTGTATTTTTAAAAACAACTGACTAAAACTATAATTTTTACAATATTTGCATGTCAAATTAACATAATTGTTTGGTTATGAGTATTAAGGTATTTCACTGTTTTTATTCAAAGTATTTGTAGTTTTAGCCAATAAATTTGATTATAATCACACATTTAATCTGACAAAAGCCGAATGACGAATTAGCGCTTTCAGTCAGAGATTGAGCATGCACCGGTTTATTGTATTTCCAGACTTGCTTTCGGCACAATTTACAGTGCGCGCTACTCTGTTTTTTGTCAGACTTGAAATAGCCGAAATACCTTCACACTACGGAACTTCTATGGCTCTTCCGTTCGACAATCTTTTCATATTTTCAGTTCTTACCCTCCCTGACTAAATCGGTTTCAGTTATGTACTGAAATATAAGAATGGACATTAGAGGGTTCTTTCAAAGAAAAAACTCAGGTAAATGTTATTTTATATATTATGCTTTGTATGTTGTTCAGTATATTTCTATGCAAAACAAGAGGGATTTCAGTACACAGCAGGATATTCACATTTGTAACCAGATATTTACATACACTTTAGGGAGAAAACATAAAACATTTTTACTGTAAAACATCAATTTAGAGTAAACTTTTGTTTTAGATAAATATTGAAATATCTTTTGAATTAGTTAAATGTCAGAATAAAGAGAGACAGAGCTTTCTATTTATTATCACTTTGATCAAATTTAGGAGTACATGTACACTAAGTTTATTGATAATTAATAAGAAAACTCCAGACGATTCCATTCTGAGCTGAAGAAGCTTCTGATAGGTTAGTAGAGTCCATGTGAGTAAATTGGTGGCACAGCTGTGGATGCATATAAGGCAAAACACAGAGCCTGTTTTTTTGAAATGGGAAAATTAAGAGATATCAACCAAAACACCAGGAAAAGAACTGTGGAGCTCCATAAGTGTGGCTCAAGTTTGAATACAATTTGGTGCCATTTGCAATTAAGAAATACAGATAGTTTCTCTCTTTACTCTTAAAGTTAACAAATATGTTTTTTATATTTATCAATCTAAAAAAATAAACATTTAGTCTGATTTGATGTTACAATTAAAAAAGTGTTTGTGTTTTGATCTGAAGAGTATACAAATATGTGGTTTCAACTGTATATTTGATGATTGTCAGCACAAAGAGGGAGAGAGAGGAACAGAGAGGGAGATGGAGAATGAGGACAGAACAGAGATGGAACAAGAGCAGGTGAGACACACATGTTAGTCAAATGGTCGTTTACCAAAAGTATCACCGTATCATAGGTCCTCATGTATCTCGTACCTAGTGTTTCTTTTTAGGTTTGCTATTTTTCAAATTCTATATTTATTAAGTTATGCAGGCTTGTTTGCACAACAAGGCTAAATAATTATATAAACTTTTCTCAATCTAAATAGTGGAGTTTGGTAGAATTAAAAAAATAAGTGTAGTGCAGGTCTATGATGATTTTTAGTGCTACTATCATCTACACTCAGAAAAATTATGGTTCTTAAATGGTTCTTCAGATGTCTTCATGGTTCTTTAAAGAACCATCATACGTCAAAGAACCTTTTTATTTTGTGGATGGTTCTTCAGCTATTACAAATGGTTCTTTAAAGAACAAAAGGTTCTTCATCCTTAGCAATCTAAGTTTGATGGTGTAAATGGCATAAATATTTATTCACTATAATGAGGCTGTGAATTATACTGTGTGTTTTCTTTGTGTGCATGTGTGTGCGAAGGGGGAGGGCGGGATACCTGGCAATTACCCTTTAAGAGAAGATGGTAGGAAACTGAATATTCAAATAAAAGTTAGAAATATTTGCAAACAGTAGACACAATACACACATTCAAATACTGTACTTTCGTTTTAAATTTTAATAAAGCATTACTATTTTCTACTCCAAGGCATTACTTTTGAGATTATTATATATTTTTGAAAATATAGCATAATGATAATACTAGTTATTGTAAACTTTACAAACCACCCAGCAGTATGTAAAGTCAAATTATAAAATACAAGTAAATAACAATTGCAGAACAGAATGTCAGTGTAATGAACACACTTATCTGTAATGAACACACACTTCGTTTTGACAAAGCACACTGCTTAGGTAAATGATCTGAGTAGTTGTTCATCACTGAGCAATTTGTTAATATGTGTTTCGAGCCAAATAAATGACAGGGAGAGAGAGAGAGTGACGTTAGAACACGTCATACTATAACCTCCCGGGAGCGGACGGAGGGGGTCAGTCGTTGGGATGCGCATGCGCAGACAGAGTGTGCGAGCGGCGGGCCTTGACCTTTCGGGAAAAAAACTCACGGACGGTGACAGCGAAACGGATAACAGTCTTCAGTACCTGCTGGACTTTGAAGCTGTGGATTCTGGGACTGTTAGAAAAGGTAAAACATTTTCATTAAAACCTTATCACTGTTTTGTTTTTGTTACTCGTCATTGTAGCTTGCTGTTAATGTTGTGCTAACAGTAGCGATTAGCGATACGTTAGCCGTTGAGGTCAGCACAATTTAGTATCCAACTGTTTTCCTAACAAAACCACTGTTATAATTAAGTGAAGCTGCTCCCAGCTAATTTGAACCTTTGGCTTCTAAAATATGTGGTTCAATTGCGTGCTGCGTACATAACCTAATGTCAGCTAGACCGGAATTAAAATTTAATATATTGTTAAAGTCACTAAAATGGCGCCTGAAGCCTGTTGTGACGTGAGCTCTGTGTCTGCTCTAGAAACTCTGAAATTCTGTAGATCTGAGCCGTACATTAAATACTCACATGAACCTGTACTTTTAATTCTGTATGAGCTGTATAAAATACAGCTATGCATAAGAGTTTTGAATGAATAATTAGATTAGATAACTCTTTATTGTCTAATCGAATTATATAGAAATGAATAGAAATGTGACATGAGAAGGTGTGTCTTTGACTGTTCCTGCATAACTTAGTTTCGGACTAGTTGACAAGTTATGCTCCGGTCATTTGATGTTTCCAAGATAGATGTTCTTTTGTAATATAGTTAATTTTTTTGTATATTTCATTTATCCACCATCATACATACAAGCTAAGAAGAGGTCGTTATACTAACAAGAGGTATCAGCGCTGGGCCAAAGTTCAGCACATGGTTAAAGTTTGTAATCCAGCCAGGGTGTAAATATCACTCAGCAGCCAGAGCTGAAGCAGGTAGCATCAACACATAAATCTACTCTACCCGGCTTAAATCACAAGAGCACCTCTGACCAAAAAGCTGTAGATTTTTCTTGTTTGCACAAATTAATCCAGATTCACATTAATTGTGTTCACAGCTCCAACAAAATGAGGAAGAGGAGGGGGAGAAACACAATTAGGTTGAATTACAATTGGATGGAAGGCGAGGACAAGGAGAAGGAAGCTTAGGATGAGGAGGAAGAGAAGCAGCAGGAGCATCTTTAGGGATCCCTATGATGTCATCGAGGTTTGTTTCATTAATATGGTCCTCTCACAAAGAAAGATGACTTGTTTTAGTTCACCTACTTCCTGTATTAAATAGTGATGTGCAAAATGTTGTGAAAAACCATGGAGCAGGCACGTATAGTGCATCTGCAGGTAAATGAACATCAAATCTCTAAGACAGACTGAAATCTGTATATTTATCACCCTTATGATAAAACCCACGTCAGCCATTGGTTTATGGACTTTGTATTTTTTTAGCCTCAGCATCTGCTTTATTGCTGTTGCTATGTTGGGACCATATTAGGATGAAGGATCAGAATCTGGAGTCATGCACACTATTGTTTCATTTAGTGTGTATCCATAAGATTCGTACAGCAGATCCAAGTTGTGCCTTGAAAACAGGAAAGTCGTCTGCATAGAGGAGAACTGAAATAGCAGGCTTGTACAAAGTGAGGCTTTGTGCACTCGTTTTACTTCTGTCACCCTGGTTTGATGCAGATTTCACTTGAAATCAGGCAAGAACTGGACTTATTTTTTATAATGTGTTCTTGTGAATTAATTGTGTATCGCATATGTTTGATTTAACTTTCTGCAAGACAACAGTCGTCCACTGGCCAAAAAAGTTTTCCAAATACCTTCACGTGATCTAGCCTGGATTTAGAAAAGAATAGCAAAAAATCTGCACCTCCTGCTTCAGATGCAATTTGTGTTTCTGTGTTCAGAGGCAGCGGCGAGAGGGGAGACCTCGGCTCATCCAGCTGGAGAGCCTGACCAGGAGGAGTCGAACATTAACTCAGCTCTTCCAGGGCACCCTGCAGACTCGGCTGCTGGCATCGGCGAGGGATGACGTGAACGCCAAACTGGAGTCCATCACAGGTCAACTGCAGGTATGCGAGTCAGACCTTCTGAGGAGGGTTTCACTTTTCTCTCTTCTTTATAATTGACTCTTTTCTCTCTCTTTCAGCTCCTTGTCTCAGAGTGGGAGGGATTTGAAGCACAAAGGGAGGAGCTTGTCATTTGGTTGGCTGATATGGATGTCCGCCTGAGTGAGGTTGACCAGCTGACAGGAAACACCAGTGAAAAACTGAAACAACTGCAGGTGTGGGCTTGTTTTGATATGACATATGTTTGATATGAAACATACGTCAGAGACATTGTCCTAAACTGGACTAACAAAGGACCACGAGTACAACATGAAACGTACATTACATAGTGTAATGCTAAAGTTCATTGATCATTTTAATCATAAACTTGTTGTTGAAATATTTTTACTGAACATGCAAACATCTGCTGATGAAAATGTGTTGATTTATTGGTCTGTTATGAAGCTATTGCTATTTCTAATGTGTTTTATCACTTTCTGATGTTTTATTAATTAAACAATACATGTATTATTTGTTGTGTTATCTGTAGCTAGTATTTATATATATATATATTTATTTATAGTATAGCAAATATATTTAATTATTACTGTTTAAAACACTAATATGTGACATGTATTAGTATTGATGTTGTGCTGAGGGCTAAAATGCCTTTTTGTCTTTTGGTAACTACAAAATGACAATAAATCATTAATATATGTCTATGCTGTGCTCGTATTTATTTTACCCTACTCAAATTCAATTTATGATGCATTTTATTTTGAAAGATTTAAAATGTTTTTTTAAAGAACCACTCAAAAAAGGTTCTTTAAAATGGTTCTTTTAAAGAACCATTTGAAGGACCTTTTTAAAAAAGGTTCTTTAAAGAACCATTTTTAAAAAGGTTCTTTGAAAAACCATTAAAGGTGCCCCAAAGAACCATTTCTTGATGGTTCTTTGGGGCACCTTTAAAGGTTCTTCAATGAACCACTGAAAGAAATGGTTCTTCAAAGAACCATTGTTTGAAAGGTTCTTTGTGGCACCAAAAAAGGTTCTTCTATGGCATCAGTCTAAAGAACCACTTTTGGTTCCAGTTGGCACCTTTATTTTTCTGAGTGTAGTTCTGATTCTGGTTCTGTCTTGGTTAAATCCTAAGTAGTCCTGATTTTGAACTGTTGCAGTCCTGTTTTAATTCCGGATCAGTTCTGGGTCTGGTTGAATTGGGGTTTAGTCCTCGTGTCTTGATACAGCCCCGACTTTGTTCTGCCTTGCTGCTTAATTAAAAAACTAGTTTAAGGTGTCCTGCACATGTGATATATATTTTTCCCTATATGAAGTCATTCTTTTTTGAACAAAACTCAAAACAGAGCCTATTAATCTTTCAGTCATTTCTAACCCCCCCCCCCCCAAAAAAAAAAAAAAAATCCCACATGCCCCGGGTGTTTCAAATGTCTGGCTCCGCCTCTGGAAGAGAGTGCTCGGAGACGCATGAGAAGGGGTTGGTATAGCAGTACGTGGCGAGGGCATACGACGGCCAGTGTTCGGAGAGACAGAGGGAGCTGTGCTGCTGCTGGAACAGCTTGAGGCCAGAGGACGCTACGGTGGGGGATTAGTTGGCAGCGGGACAGCGCCCTACCTCCTACGGCGAGACCATAGTGCTGGCGTGACGTCGCTTTTCGGTGTCACGCCAGCACTATGTCTTTAGGAGCTCTGCCCATTCGGGGTAAGTCCTGCGACATATCGTGCTGCAGTATCCCGAGCCACTGGAAAGAACAGTGACTGTCGCTGCCCCTCTCTTTTCCAGTACCCCGGAGCGGAGAGACTGACAGGACGGCCGGGGACGCCGCCGGGCTTTCCTTGCCCGTTCCGATTTTGCTGGACTTTAACGCCGTGGCTGACACAACTGGACTTTTAGTATTTTATTGTGTGTGTTCTCCCTGGCCAGGGTTGTTTTAATTACTTTTAAACTTTTAAACAGTTTTGTATAATAAATTATATTTTAGTCATACAGATTCATATCGTTCTATTCCCTTGGCTGCTCCACTGATCCGTTTTGTTTTTTTGTTTTTTTTGAGGGTTTCCCTCAAAGTAACACCTGGTCAATCCACTTTACATATTCCCATCTAGTGATATTATTTTATCATTATGTTAATATACCCCAAGGTTCAGTTAGCTTTGCACAAAAATGGAAACCTCCAAAGAGCTACTTTTCACCTTGAGTACATTTTTACTTGAGTAAAGAGGTTGAATCAGTACTAGAGTATTTTTTTTTTTTTAACAGTAGTATTTGTACTTCAACTTAAGTACAGAATGTTTGTACTTTTGTCAACTCTGTTTATACATACACAAACCTCGTTAACTTTAATATCTGAATTCACCATTGTGACAGGATGTATTACAGAAAATGAGAAACAGCATAACAAGCCCACTTTAATACTATCCACTCCACCTGTTTGACAAGCCACCATGTTTGTTGCGCAAGAGGTTTATTGAAGAAAGTAGCTGAAGCGTCAGGTTCATTGATGAAGAAATCCACACAGATATAAATCCTCGATGTTCATCAGGTGATTTTAGTTACCTTTGAGGGACAGGATGATACATCACCTTGTGCAGAGGTTTAAAAATGGAAGGGCATTCCTGCATTATTGTGAACAAACAACAGGACCACACAAACTTTGTCAAAGTTATTATTGTAGAATACTTTGATTTTTTTTCTTTCATACAGACAAAAGGTGTTGGACTTAATTCCCATTAAATTCTCTTAGATTTCCATACAGACTTAGTCTACAGTATACAGGTGTGTTCTTTCTCATATATAGATATTTATTCGCTTAAATAACAGGCAGGTAACTCTTTAATATATTCAATAGTCTTCATGGTTTTTTTTTTTCTTTTTCTTTTTTTTTTTTCTTTTTTTTAAATTTCAGCACAGTTAAGGCTGCATTTTCTGTCTGCAGAACAGGACTGCTTTGTGCAAGAAGGGGGACCATTCCACACATAATATTTACAATAGTATGTATAATGAATAATGTAAAAGCCTTCATTTGTTCCTGTGGTAACATGGCAGTAAATACTGGTGGCAGATCTAAAAGAGCAGCCTAAACAGCACATGGAAGCACTGCACTTCTGCAGTCTCTAGCTCTGCATCGCCTTCTGATTCTCCATCTTCTGGGTCCCCACTTTGTCCAGTCTTTCAGACTATAATGAGGTACATTTGTATCTCCTGTTCTCTATTTATAGAGTGGTGTCTCTGGTCTTAAGAGACTGTAAGCATCTCTGCACCTCAGCACACTTCAAGGGCTGTTCACTGGACAGAAAACACAGCCCTCAGAATATGCTCAGGAGAATGTGCAACTGTCTTTCCATCAGTGGGAGCACCGGTGGAGAAAATCAAGAATAATAATCATAATAATAACAATATAATACAAGCGCTTCCATTTTGTTGTTCCTCTCTTTACAAAAAGCAATTCAAATAAAAGGAAGAAACATTTTAAAAAAAAGTGTAACAGGAACATAGTACCTGTAAATCAAAGATCCACATGTGCACATTTGGGCGATCTGTACAATGGTGCAGTTGTACAATTTAGAATTTTGATAAATAATTCTGATAAATATATTCTTCTTCACATTGTTTTGTCTTTTGTGAATCTGGCTCACAACATCATGATGTAACATGGCTGGACAGATGGACAGAGATGGCTGGACAATCAAATTTACACCACTTGAGATTATCGCCCTGTAGTCTGGTGTGTGTGTGTGCGTGTTTTCATACATACAGAAAAAAGCGCTGATGTAGCTGTGCTGAAATAGAGGAGACTTGAGCAGGATGTGCGCATGCGTGCGTGTGTGTCTGTGTGTGTGAGAGACAGAAAGAGAGTGAGCGAGAGGAAGAGAGCAGATGTGGAGAGATCAGTAGCCTAAATGACTTACCAACACATAAAGTGTGACATTAATGATACCAAATGCATGCTTCAAAACAGACAGACCAATACAGTGTCACCACCTGCCCCACCCAGCTCAGGTCGGTTTAAGGTGGTGACGATGATGATGAGCATTCAAGAAGACAAGAGTTCTGTACAGGTAAGGGTGTTCCCAGAAAGCCCTGCGCACTTACTGAAACAGAACTAGCAGGACAGATGCGTTCTCTCGCTGTGGTTTTAATCCAATGGTTGGGTGCGTTTGTCGACATGGCAGCCTTTTGCATAACGTCTGCCCTTGCCTTAGTCTGGCGGTGGGACAAGTCAGCTGCAGGGGAGGTGGAGGGGCAGAGAAAGGGGAGGTAGCAGGAGTTTGCATTGCTTTGAGGTGTCACACTCTGAGGCAACATGAAGTCAGCGGGCCACCCACACCTAGTACAATATGGGATACAGGAGGGCGCTCTCACAGCTGCTCTGGAATGTGATGTTTGGAATGTATGTTCCATGGAATGTCAAGGTGGAGGTGATGTCACTGGTGTCGTCACTATGGTGGCTATCTGATTTTTTTTTTTCTCTTCTTTTGTTGTTTTCGTTGGGCTGTGTGCTCATGCAGTGTGTTATGGCCTTTTAGGTTGGCAGCTTAGACATAATGTCTGGCAAAGTGGCTGACTGGGTTTCTTGTAGTGAGTTAGATAAAGGCATGGGTTCAGCAGGAAGTTAGCTTAGTTTAGCTTAGCTTGACATAAAGACTAGAAACAGTTCAGTTCTTCTAGCAGCACGTATAAAGCTCACAGGTTAGATGTGGTTTAATACAGAAGTGTACTTAGCCTGGCCCATAAATCACTCTGCACACAAACCTTCCTAAAACCATGACTTATCCTTCTATTTCTAACCATTTCTTTTAGGGATTCTCTCAAAGTTTAGATGATTGGTTTCCAGCTTAGCAAGCCTACATTTACTTCACTGTTTGCAATGTCTAACCAGATGTTTTTTTATATGGGTAATTGTGGTTAATTGTTTGTTTGTTTTTTAAACACTAGTGAGCTGTTCTATTTTTTTTACACTGAAATTGAGTTGAGTCATATCTCCTTCTGCACTGCATCACACCATGGTGTGATCCACAGATGTACAGTAATGTAGTTGCTGGCTATGTTTTTAAGGGCTATGACCTGGAAAGGACTTGGTTGATACTTGTGTTTGTTACCAGAGGCTTTGGCCTTATTTCCTGGATGTGTGTTGAAAAGTGAATGAAATGCAGCAAGTTTAAATTCCATGCCCTTTCATCTTTTATATGATGAGGCACCACAACAGCAAACCTTAAGAAAGCTCTGTTGTAAAAACTGTAATAGATCTAGATTAGTGTCACAAAGAAAACTTACTACCTGTTTCATGAGCCTGCTGTCCAGAGTCTGGCTGGGGATGTTTTAAGCCCTGAAATCTTTATTGCATCCAGTTTTAATTTTAAAATAATTTAATAAATGAGACTTGGACCTGCATAAACAGCATAAAGTGGAAATAAATGGAAATAATGTGTCAACAACTATGAGACCATTATTGGGACTGTGAGCTTTGTGGTGTAGCAGGAGCAGTTCCTCTTGTTTGCTATCTAAAACATCCTCCTGCAGCACAGTCCACTGTCACCACAATGCTGCTCTTTCTTGTAGCAGTTTGATGTCTCTTGACAGCCAAGAGAGAAGAGATTTTGACCTGCACGTGTCCTGTGTTTTTTAAAGGTTACAGAACCATCAATGTATAGGCTTAACCCCTGTATCAAACACTATCAGCCTTCACTCACTACTATTGTTATATCTGCATTTAGGATGGCATTTACAGATCCTTATCTGTGTGTCATATGTTTTCATAGATATTGTGACAATAATAATGGATTGGATTTATATAGCGCTTTTCAAGGCACCCAAAGCGCTTTACAATGCCACTATTCATTCACTCTCACATTCACACACTGGTGGAGGTAGCTACAGTTGTAGCCACAGCTGCCCTGGGGCAGACTGACAGAAGCAAGGCTGCCATATTGCGCCATCGGCCCCTCTGGCCAACACCAGTAGGCGGTAGGGTAAAGTGTCTTGCCCAAGGACACAACAACCAGGACAGAGAGCCCGGGGATTGAACCGGCAACTTTCCGGTTACAGATACGCTTCCCAACCCCCTGAGCCACGGTCACCCCAACATGAAAAGCTGTCAGACTTTAACTAAGATTTTGCTTGTTTCCCTGGCACAAAACAAAAGCAACAAAATTGCATAACTCAAAAATTTAAAAGGGAGATGTCATGTGGTAATTGGAGAGCTTTACAGGTGTTTCTGAATAAGTTAGGCTAGCTCTTTATGCTAAATGGAGCTAACTAGCTAAAACACATAGCCTTATATCCTTAAAGGTATCCCAATCGATGACCTGTACATAGTAATGAAGGGGAATGCGCAAGGACATAATAACATTTACAATACGCTCTTGTTGGTTGTACCTGATATCTAAAAGTGAACACTGACATTAGACGCGGGCATGTGGTTGAGACACTGAGCAGGTTAAAATGGCACAATCCTTTTGTCTGCGCAGAGGGCGCTGGTTATGTAACAGAGACGACCTGATCATGTGAGCAGGAGGGGCTTCCAACCAAGTGCACGTTAAGTCTTAAAGGGCCTTCGCCTGTGCATTGCGTGTTTGATGGCATTTAAAGGGTTAATGCTTCCCAAGCATTCAGCTTTTTTTCCAAAAAGAAAAAAGCTGACACACACGCACCGACAAACTCTTGGACGTAATGCGACAAAATGAGCAAAGGAGGAACAGCAAGAGAGAAGACGATGGGACACGGAACAGAAATGAAGGGACTGGAAGAGGATGTCAGCCATGGAGGTTGCCCAAGGTGACAGGTGCAGATATTCCCCATGCATACTGGGGATATGGCAGGAGGCTTGAAATGAAATTTACACAGTACGTAGACATGTATATATATCCAAATTAACATGACATCTCATACACTGTTCATCTCAGAGCAATATTCCAGATAACAGGTCATGTGAACAAATGGGGCAGCATTCAAAGACAAAGTGAGGTGATGAATGAGTTCTGTGTTGTTGCTTCCCAAACATTTATATCTATGTATCTATAGACAGATACATAGATATAAGTGCCCTGATCTTTTAGACATTGTCGCAGCCATTGTATTTAAATGAACAGCAACCTTTTTTTGTTATGCTTTTGTTTGTTTTTTTCAGAAGAGACAAGACAATACACGTACACACAATGAACGAGAAAGAGGGATGAAAGAAAAATAACTCAAAGTTTCTGAGAAGAAATAAAATGATATATAAGAACGAAATAAATGAGCACCATTATGTTGGGAAATAAATGAATGGGAAATGGAAATGACTGTTAAAGCATTTTACTTATATTACAAGCAAAGTAGTGACTTTGAAGCGGCTGCAGAATCTACCCAGATAAATGGTGGTAGATAAATGGTGGTGGAAAGTGGGTGACAACAACATTAATGATGAACACCAATAGAAATGGAGTGAGTCAGCCCCCATAGCCGCATGGCCTTGTTCTGCTGAAGCATTAGGGAATGTGTGGTTTTCTTCTGGACGTCTGCCCCCCCACTCAGACCCTGCCAAAGCAGACCTGCAGGTGTGTGTGACAAGAGCGTGCATGAAGTCGGTGTGCAGCTGGGCAGGGTGAGTGGGGTTCCACAAGAAGGGGGTGACAGACTGAGTTGGATGGTTTTGTGGGTAAAGGAGGGGAGGGACTGGGGTGAAGGTGGGGAGTCAGACTGAGAGGGCTGGAGTAAGGGCAAAAGGGGGGAAAGTGGCAACATGTTCTCAGGGAGTTGTAAGCAGAAGTCTCCGGCCATTGTCCACTCCCTCCTTGTCCTTTGCTCCCTCTTGTGAGCTTGTTGAAAGGGCGATTAGATGAAAATGTCATGTGTGTGTGTCCTCAGCCCTCTCTTGTTCTCACCCTAACTTCATCCCCCCTTTTTCCACCCCCCCTCCCAAACCCAAGTTCAGATCAGTTATAAGGAGGTCTCCACACAGTAGAGATGGGCCGGGTAGGGGGTTGAGGGTTTCACCGGCCTGTCCCTGCCATGATGATTATGGTGGAGGTGGTGGTGGTGATGACGGGGGCTTCGGTTGTAGGTGATGACTGCGTTGGTGCTGTTTCGGTTGCTGTAGGCGACCATTGAATCAATGCTGCTGCTGCTGCTGCTGCTGTTGTTGTTGTTGTTTCGGTTGCATGGGGTCACCGGGAGGCTGTACTGGCGGTAGGGACGGGTGGGATGGGTGCGAGGTGGGGGTTGGGGCTGCGTGGGAGGCGGGGGCGGCTTGCGGAGGGCCGGGTGCAGGTGCTGGTATCTGCTGAGTTCTGATTCGTCATCCACATCGGTGTCGTCGATCAGCGGGATGTTGTGGATGAGGTCATTGATGAGGAACTCTGGGTGGACCATGAAGTTGTGGATGGAGTTGCGGGATTCCGGTTTCTCCCGGCCCTCGTACAGTGAACTACGGAATGCTTTCACCACTCGCATCTGCCCAGAAGAAAAGAGATCAGGGAGAGACCACAAAAAAGACAGAGGAGAAAGTCAGAGAAAAAGAAGAGAAAAAGGAGACATGGGACCCCAAAGACAGACCCACTTGTGTCCTCCAGCAGACAAACAGAGTGAGAGACAAGCAGACACTCAGGGCCAGGTGGCTGCAGTTACAATAAAGGCAATGTAACTTCTAATGGTCAGTTAAATTTTTGACCAAGAGCTGCTGTGGAAGCTGAAATTAATAGGACTCGCTCAGGACAAAGGACAAAGGCACATCAATCTTCCACTTTTTAAACAGAGTACAAGTAAAATAATATTTTGAAATGATAAAATATGCTTCATTTTTTTTTTTACTAAGATTTAAGGTGTTTTGACACTGCAAGTGACTAGTGCTCTTCAGAATGATATCAATCATTCTAATCGACACATCAATATTATTTTCAAGGATAAGAAACCCTTAATTGTATGTTAAGTTCATTCTCTTAACTTTGGATATGGTTAGGCTAGCGCTATATCTCTTGCTTTTTTTTTGTTTTTTTGTTACTTAAGTTAAGCTAAACCTAAACATCAAACTCTTAGTATGAAGAAAGATTTTGAAAAAGATTTTTAAAAGGCTTAAATACACAAATCTGAACTGATACCCTTCTTGTGTCAGTCTGCTAAATATAAATGTACAGCTAGCACACTGTTAGCTAGGTCTTGATTTCTGATCTTCTGCTCTTGATTTATCCTGTTTAAAATCCCCATCGGAGCAGTAGCTTTTAAAAAAAAAAGAATTTATTTATTTTACATGAATTACATTTAGAATTTAAGTAAAAACACAATAAAAGCATTTAATAAATGATGAATAAGTGATATTATATTTTAGGCTTTAAGGTGCTAAATAGTATGTGTCATCTGAACAACTTGACAAATTAGTTCAAATCCCTACTTAGCTCTTTTCGCTCTGCCCCACAGATGCCTTTTTGAATCATGCATCTTTAATTGCCCAGAGTGATCAAACCCAACTTCTTCATGCCCTAAGCCCCTTGATGTCATAGATTTTAACACTGTATTCTTAAAAGCAGCATAAATACTGTAAGACCTATGTTTTTAATATTTATATTATGGCACGGATTCAAGTAAGAAGCAAGTTAAGAAAATGCTATAAAGATGACGTGAGAGCACAAATTGATACAATCATTTGACTGGTATGGAAGAAGGTTGACAAATAGCCATGGAAAGGAAAACATGGATTAAATAAATATATTTATAACTTTGTTTAGATAGATGTTGTTTTAGGTAGTTTATTTCTACACCTGGATCTGCATGATGTCATTGAAAGTGGACATCCCTAACATAGACAAAAACAGCCCTGGCTATGAGCACAGAAGTCTCTTCTAGCTGTTGCTTAGACCTGTTGTTTATGAAGGGAGGCCAATCAAAAGAAAGTTGGCTTAAAGTGAGGGTAGTGTTAAAGGACGAGTTTCTTTCAGACAGGACCTCTATGACCTGAGAGGTTGTTATAAGACAGCAGAATAGGTTATCTTGAAAATAAATTGGTGCATTTCATTTAATTGAGATATATCACCATATCATGTAATAACCACCTAAGTCCTTTGTGTTGCCTGCATGTATGATCCGTTCTGCATAGAAACACATTTTTCAGAAGCTACACCACATTGTTAAATAAGCAGAATAGATCTTGTTTAAAGTTTTTAACTATATCACCATCCAAACCATGGCACTGCACTAATTTAATAGCAATCTGTCTGACAATTGTCCATTTGAAGATTAATTATACTGGGGTAACATCATATCTGGATTAATTTAGCGTCAGCTAGACATCCACCTGATCCTGTGTGTCTCCAACACACAAAAGTGAAAAATAAATAGTTTTAAAATGAGTTGGCTGATGACATGTTTCTGTCAGTTCTCACACATCAGTCACACCTTACAAGACAAAAACATTCAGTAGCCATCATCACAAAAAACACAAAAGCTGCAGAAACTTTACATCACACACACTTGGCATATGTGTCTATATGGCTGTGTTTGTGTGTGTGCATCTGTTGGGCTGGTGATACATTATGCATGGGAAAAACACTCATACCGCAGCACACACAGATGAAGGTGTTTGTTAGGCACAAATGGAGAAAGAAGCAGGGATGGTGAGTGTGTTAATTCAATATACAATAAAAGAAGAATTTTGCAAGAACCTATAGCAGTGACCAAACACACATACACACATAAATAATACATGCATGCAGCAGAGTGGACCAGAGTTATCTCCACATCGTGCAGTTTGGAGTCTGAATTCCGCATGCATCGGGCAGCTGTCAGTCATGGGGGCTGTTTGTTAAAGAGAGCTGCTTTATAAACACAGCCAAACTGTGAGTCATTCAGTCAGCACCCCGACACGTGTGCTCATGCACATGTGCAAAGTGTTCTGTGTGCCATGCAGCAGTGACAGACAGGAGAGCAGAGTGACAAGAATGATGACGATGAAGTTGCTGCAGGATGTAAAATAACAAATCTTGCAAAACAGAAAAGTGACATCATGAAGAATCAGCAGGTTAGAACACTATGTGATTAGCTAGATTACTAGTAACAAAAGAGTGAAGCTTGGGTGTCAGCCCTGCCACACAGAGAGAGACAGTCAGGTCATGCTTAATCAGATCTTTGTCACTTACACTCTCTTTCTGTCTCTCCCTCTCTCTCACACACACATGCTCGCACACAAACACACGCACAAGTGAGTTTTACGAGTGCACTTCAAGGTGGTGTATGCGTGCATAAATACATTCCTTTGCCATAGCAGTTGGTCCATGCACCCCTCTCCAACGCCCAAACAGAGGAAAAGAAGCAGCATGAGCTCAAAAGAAAGAGAGACAGTTTAATGCAAATATACTGACAGGCAGAGGCAGACAGAGCCTTATACAGAGACAGTTTGGCCGAATGAGATCGGCAAAGAAAAAGCTTCATGTTCACTGCAACACCTACTGGAGTCCCAACTGTGATTATGAGAGGCGGATGGTCAAGCAGCTGAATGGAGTTCAATGCTGCAGTTGGCCAAACTAGGAGAAGTCTCTATATATGACTCTGGCTCATATGATAGACTGAGAGACATACAGATGTACAAGTCAAGCGGTAGGTTCAGTGCTTATCTGTTTTTCCAAAGAGCATGTCAGACAGTAGAAAAACACCTCATGCAGCCTGAGAAGGTTTCAGAATGTTACTTTCTCACTTCGTCAGTGCTCGGTTTGTTTTCATTTTGTCTCCATGGTAAGAGTAAACTTTCGAGTATATGACGCCCACCAGTGTGACCAGAGAGGCCCGGAGGTCAGGGCACTGCTGTGTTACTTATTTCTCTCAACCATTTCTTTTCTCTCTCTCCCTCTCTCCCTGTTGGCTCTTTCAGCAGTGCTTGATGGAAAAACAATGATGGTTAAAGTACGAGGAGAAAAAAGGGCGCTGGAAGATAGAGAGGCAAAAGAACTGCTGATGAGAAGAGACTGCAACATAAATACTGGGAGAAGCTGTGAGGTAGATGACTGGTTAATGGTTCTTATTTCCCGAAGTGAGGCCCAACTGAAGAGGCATTCACCCCTGGATATAATGAGCTGTAATCCATAGCGACACCTTGTGGCATTAAGAGCATCTTTTCTTCATATGTCATATGCTCACATCCCATTTAAGGGTGGAGGCTGATGTATTTTTTTAATTTTTCATTTAAAAATTCTTTACTAAAGAACTGAATGGATTAGAGTAAAATATCTTATTGCCCTTTGTTTTTTCCCGACAAAAGTAAACTTAAAGGTTAATCTCTTTAATGGGACTTGCTCATGGAATTAACTAACTCAGCTTGAAATGAAACGAAACTGGATCCATAGATCACTTCTAAAGATCCAGAGGAATCTCTAAGATCCAACACAGCTCAGGTGAATGACGGCAATAAACAAAGACTTTTATCATTTTTATATCTCCACTTATTATTTGTGATATTTCCTTCGGATTTGCCTTTGCTGTCTTCTCATAGAATTGGTCAGGGAGTCAGTGGTGTCAATGTCAGGGTGTAGGCACACCATAATTCAACAGGGCACAAGTCTGGTTGCTTTAGAAAGAACTTTGGGTAGTGGATTAGAGTCTGTCCCTGAAACAAACTGTGGATAAGCAGCAATGCTGGGGGACAGGCCACTCTGTGTGGATAGCACATGGGCATCTGCAAGTAATGTGAATTTGGTGCTTTGGTCCAATCAGACAACCAACCCCTGGCAATGAAGAGGACATTTCCCTCATCTTAAGAGGTAAATTTTTTTTTTTTTTTTTTAAAAAGGGTGATAATATAAAACAATTTCCTGAATTGTGACAGCTTCACTGCCAACTTAAACTTGTGGTCACTCATAGTATTACAATCCAAATCTCTTTCACACTGTTAACAAATTAATATAAATAATCATAGAGTAAAACTGTTTACAGGACAGCCACAACTACTACAAGGCCAATTTTACCTTAAACATTTTTTAAAACAATTTTCAGTCCATTTGCCCCAGAAGTATGACTATCCCAGCTGACACTGGACGAGTTGCAGGGTATAAACTGGACACTGCATCAGGTCATATGCGTACATGTTTGCACTGGCATAGAAGAGGAAAACACTGAAAAAAAAGTGGGGATTTTATTTCTAAAAAAATGTCACTATAAAAAGATTCATTTATACCCCTTGTAAGCTGTTATGAAATCCAGTTCTAGCTATGTGTTATGTGTGCAACTACGCTTGCTTACACACCACTTGTGAAAAAATAAAAATGGTGCTCACAGATTTCCAATTTCCAATAAACATTCAAATTAATGTAACACAAAGTCAAAAGAGAGCCATGACTTTGATTTTCCTCCGGATTGTGGGTGTAAAAGCACACTTTACCCACTGTAAGCAGGTTAGAATGCGGACATTCACTGATAGCAGTAATGTCTACAACCAAAGAACATCTGAATACTCACAAATTTCTCACAAAAAAATGGTTAAGCATTTTTATCACGATTTTGACCAAAGGGACTATAGATGGCATATTAGGGCCACATTAAGAACAGAAACATTACTGTTAATTTTGAGAATAAAGTCAAAATCTTGAGATGAAACTCAAAAGACAAAAGCTAAAACACAATTTTGACTATGCAAGTTGTAGAGCGTATAGCAGCTGTGGCAGTGTTTGATTTGAAATGACAACTTAAATCTCAACATTCTGACTTCATTCTCAAAATATTATTTTAACTTTTATTTTAATAATATTTAATCTCAAAATCTCTTTCTGTAATCATTACAGAAAGCACTTAGAGTCCGTGGTAAATCTTTAACAGAAGAATCAGCATGCATTAGCTGAATGGTAGCATTTTATGGCAAAATCTTGGCCCACGTAAAGAAAGTGTTGTTTGGTTCAGTTAATACAGAGGGAAAGGTTCACCTTGACTGGCACATGCATAAAGAGCCATGGCTGAATACTCTTCCAGGCACATTACAATATGTGTTAGCACCATACTTTCATTGTTGGTTCACCTGACCTCTCCTTTAAGAAAAACCCTTTCTGAAATATATATATATATATACATTTCTCTGGCTTAGGCTTGTGACACATTCGGATTTATATTTTCTGCATAAACCAAGCTGGAGTTGAGAACAATGGGAGATTTTATTTGACCACTGGATGCCTCCAGACAGCACAAAGTGATTCAGAGAACACAACCTGGGTCACATCAGACTCAAAGTTAATGCTTGGTCCTTCACATTCTCTCCCTGTTCCATTTGTTTGTCCAAATCCATTTTGTTTCCCATCAGGGGCTCAGCCACTACAGGATGGCTGCAAAATGTAAAAAGTATGTGTCACGCTGCTGTTGAGTAACAGATTTGGACATAACAAGCTCTTCGAATTAAGGTAGAAGACTAGAAAAAGCAAGCAAATGAGCTAGCAGACCTAAAAACTTGCTTCATACTTGGACTGTACATCCCTCCTTCCACTCCTCTACAACCAACTTTACACCAAACCAATGTTCTACTTTCAGTGTTGATTTTTTTAACATGCTATATTATAAAGTGTTGGAGTGAAGGATATGTTTCCAAAGTACTTAAACAAAGCCCAGGTTCCTCCTACTGTCTGCACAGGGTGATTGTGACAATGAGGTGTCAACAGTGCTGCCTTGGGCCTCTCTGTATTTACACCTACATGTGATGAGAATGGTGGAGAGGAGGTCAGCATGAAATGGAGGAAGGGAAGGATGGACGGAAGGGAGCAAGAAAGGTAAAGAGAAGCAACTGAGAAGACGGTTGATGACAATCAAATGAAGAGACAGCACAAACACACACATGCATGCACGCAGTCACACAGACAGGTATACGAGCACAGGTGCACACACTCACACGCCAACAGAGAATACACACAAGTCAAACTGCAGCTCTCGGATATGTCAGCCAAGAACACGTGTTCAAACAGGCTTTCACACAGACGTGCAGAACTGACATACAAAGAAATCAAGAGAAAAGATGGAAGGGTGATTGCTATTCTAGTAAGAAAATGGAGGATGACAAAAAGGGATGAGGTAAAGGACAAAGTAAGGTCCAAGAAAACTGAGAAAAAAAAATTAAATGAAGAGAAACCTACTAAAGAAATCTTATCAATATGCTACACAAGAGCCTGTATTTAGATCTGATAAAATCTAAATACCACTACAAAAGAACAACTCTACTTATGAAGAACAATTAGAAAACATTTCACATAGTATTTCTGCAAACAGGGAACCTGTAATATCTCATAAATAAGGAAGAAAGACAAGAAAGAGAAAACTGCCATTGAGAGAGAGAGAGAGAAAGGGGTGAGGAAAAACAGAGTGGACAGAGAGAGAAATTAGGACTTTTTGGAGACGTCAGGGGGCCAAACTTGTGACGTTGGAGCTGGAAATACTGTTACAGAAATAACCAGTTGACAACAATTTCAGCACCGAACAAAAGTGAGAGAAGAGGAAGAAGGAAAGCTAGAAAGATAGAGGCAAAAGGAACCGTTTCTTTATAAAACTACATTCTTAAAAAGAGCAGTGTGTTATAGGGCTTTTATACTCGAAGGTTTACAGTATTGCTGAAGCCACATGGAAGCCTTTTGTTAATGATAATGAATTCTATGGCAGTGAAAAATATTTGTAGCATTTTCCAAAGTATGTAGAGACTCAAGAATGTATTAGAGAAGTACTATATTGTGTTGTTGTTAAGAGAATAGAAAGACACCTTTACAATAGAGATTTTTACAACAGAGGCAAACCACAGTAACTACGCTTGATCTCAGTCACGGACAAGAAATAACACATTGTGCAGGAGGAGCTGTTATCTGCTCTCTAAACTTCAGGATGCATCCATAGCTTCTGAGAATTATGCATAACAAACTCCTTGTTTTTTTAAAATCTGAGTCACTTATAAAAGTGTTGCATCTTTTGCATCAGGGCACATCAGACAGAGAGAGAACAGTTAGCTCCCTCCTGCACTGACAAACAACAAAAACAGTCCCTGGCCTGGGACCAGGAGTGGGTTGGGACCAGACCAGACAATACCAGAACTACACAGCCGTGGCAGGATTGGGTGCTGTTTGAAAGGGAGAATAAGAGCAAAGAACAGAGGACACATTGCACACAACACGAGTAGCGAGCGAGCCGGAGGGACACAACCATAGAGAGTCAAAATACTGCAGTCCACGTGCCGTGCAGCTGTGTGGCAGTGTGTGGGTGGTTGAGTGGGTGCGAGTGTGTGTTTCTGTGTCTCTGAATGAGTGTGTGAGTGTGTGCATGTATGCACGAATGCTTCTGTATGTGTGTACATGCGTTCGGCGGACTCACTCCCAGGGGCTGGGCTGGTATTGGCTGTTGCAGTGGAGAGAGCTACGTGAGAGGGGGTAGAGATAGTGTTTACGTCGTGGAGCTGACTGAGCACAGAGGAGCGCCGTCTCACCGCTCCCTGAAACGAACCGCTTCGCTTGAACGTGCTCACTACCTCCATCTGCAGGACAGAGATACAAACAGCATCATTCAGTAAGGGCAGGAAAGTCCAGTCTGAGTGTGTGCGTGTGTCTTTGGTCCTTTTAAAAGATTCTCCTGTCACAGACAGAGTACAAAATTCTCTGATTTCAGTGTATCATAACTGATTCATGAATATTACTAACAAAATCTGTGCATCTACACACTACGCACTCAGACCAAACCCTCTTAATGAAAAACTGGCCACTTTATGCAAAGACAGGCACTTAAGCAAAGAGTCTGGGCTGGCTCTCTGACACTCCTTAGGAGGAGACTGCTGTCGTTTCCCTGTCTTAAAGTCCGCTCTCACACAAAGTTGTGGAAGAATCAATCAAAGCAATCAAGCGAATCAGTGGCCTGTCTAGTTGCATAAGCTTGCGTACAACATGTAAATACTCACTCCTGCACGCACAAACATATACACACACATACACTCACACCATTTATCTCCTGTTATGTTTCTGAGCATCTAAAATAGCACTCTCAAGGTAGAGAAGGCCATTGTGTGATTGTGACTTTGTGGAACAAAAAGGTTAGCTGCGTTGGGGAGAGAGAGAAAAACAAAAACCTGAATCATTATGTTTGGCACAATTCAGAAGAGCACAACAGCATGGATGAGAGAGACTGACTTTTGAAGAGTAAGAACAAATCTAAAATTGTAACTCTCAAAGAAGAGTCAAATATGCAGCACTTCTTTCTTTCCAAAAGTCTCTTTAGTTAGCGTGTGACGGCCATGATACTAACAGTTTATTTAGGCAGTAAGAACACTCCCATAGTAATGTGGATTTTATCATGCTGCACATGATTAAAGAAGTGCAGCTCTTTGTGATTACATACCACATCTTTTAAAGATTCCCCAATCTATCTGTAATTAACCTTAAACAAACTGCTTGTGGTCATGACCAAGTGAAGCTTCTGGCTGACATGTCTAGAAATCTGTTGGTGAGACTTTTGGTTAGGGCCTGGTTAAACAGTACCTGGGTCTGGATACGGTTGAGGCCTCTGAACCAGAGGATCTGTCCACGGCGCAGCTCTCTTTCTGCACAGTCGATCTCCTCCTCATCCTCTGCCAGCTCCTCCCCTTCCTCCTCCCCTGGTTCTAGTCCCAACCCCGCCTCCTTCAAACACGGCAGTCGCTCTGCAGGAACTGTAGCGATTACCTGGAAGCCAGATTTGTAACAATGTTACTTGACCAGAACAAACCAGAGTGACAAAATAATGAGCAGCGTGTGTGCTTTTCCAACCTTAGTTCACATGCAGTGGTTTATTATTTAACTGTCAGTTTTAGCACAAAATAGCTCTGAAGTGTTCTCTCAGGCAGTGTGAATATATTTCCTTAGCCTCACCTTGGAAAAAACCAGGTCTGCCAGCCTACACTTGCTTAGTGTTGTTTGATTCAGCAGGCTGAAGAGCTACTTACCTGCCCCCAGAGCAGCTCTCCAACTCCCCCCCACCTCCACAAACAGACACCAAAGCCACTGCTCAATGTTGAGAGGAGCACAGCTGAAGGGTTTCCCTCCAAACTGCACAATCACGATCTGCAGCAGAAACACGGGAAAAGAACTCATTATACATATACACAAACAAAGCAGAAAGCAGTGCTACACCATGTAGCTCTGCTCTATCCATCACTAACTTTCACACTTCTTAGCATATGACACAAGTCCCATCATAGGGGCAGAGTTCTTATGCCACCAAAACTTACAATCCCAACAAAAAGGGGAGTCCTAAGGGCTTAACACTGAGCCCTATTTCATCATGCCCAATTTCATCTAATCTCGCAAACTAATTAGGGTCGAGCTTGGTTAGTACATAGATGGGTGATTACCGTTGAATACCAGAGCCTATTTGAGTGGTTGTGGCTTAGAATGGGTCAACAAACAAAGAAAGTTTGTGATTGATCCTTGGCTCCACAAATCTATATGCTGAAGTATCATCAGGCAAAGTACTAAAGCAAGAGGTTCGTACGGAATCAGCCATTGGTGTGTGTGTGAATGTGAATGTTGTTGTTGTTTTTTCTACTCAGAGGACAATGTCTGAACATCAGGCTTTTCAATATGTTAGTGCTAACACTGATAAGTAAAAACCACAAATGATTATATTAAATAAAGGATGATATTACTTTCAGGTTGTGATTAATGTGGCAGAGGTATGTACACATACATATGAGGTCAGAATTACTAATCTCCCACCCAGAAAATGTCTGTTATTAAAGTAACTCTCAGGTGTTGTTAAATGGAACAAGAGAATTTCAACACAGCCAAATATCCTAGTTTTATGTGGATGCTTATATTATTTTACTTTGAACACAGAAATACTTTTTTTTCCACAAAAAGCAATCATTTGCCTATCCTTTTTGCTCGATAACAGCCCGCAGTCATTTGTTGTCTCACTCATGTCTCCTGAGCAATCCACGCGGATTCTTCTTTGGTGAATCTCTCAAGCTCCTCCAGATTTTATGATCTTCTGGCATGGACCTTGGTCCACGAATTTTCAATGTGATTCAAGTCAGTGCTTGGTGCAGGCCAGCCAGTAATATTCACTTTGGTCTTCTGGAGGTATAATTTGGAACATTGTCGTGGGGGAAGGTGACAAAGCGACAACCCAGACCCAGTTTTGCTTCTGACTACTTAAAGCTTTCTTTCAAAATCTTTACATATGCTTCTTTCTTTATAGTTCCTTCCACATTGATGAGATTCACAATTCCAACCGCTGAATAATATTCCCCCCACCGTGTTTCCGTGTAGGAAAGGTGTTCTTGGATTGTACATCTCGCTTTTCATTCTCCAACCAAAAGAGTGTGTCTATTCAATTCAATTCTATTTATACAGCGCTAAATCACAACAGTCACCTAAAGGCGCTTTATATTGTAAGGTAGACCCTACAGTAATACATACAGAAGAGCTAGCTCTATGGCTAGAATTCTAGTTTCATCTCATCTTAACAATGGATGCATAATTGTTATGACTGCCGTCGTGTGCTGGGGTTCTGACATGTAAATGTGAGTGTGCAGGTGCGCCTCCAGGAGTGGTGGATCCCGAAGATGGTGTGCCTGGATTGGATGCTGCTCTGGAGGCGGAGTAGAAGACGGCGCGGTTGAAGACGGCAATCCATCCATCCTCGGTTTTACCCCAATCGGCTGGGGCTGCGTCATGCCCTGTGTTGCTTTGTGAATCCAGGAGGAAGTTGGGCACAGTTTTCTCATATTTTGTTAGTCAGGAAAGTAAGTGATTGTTGTTTGGTTATTTTTCTCTGGGGCTAGGCAAGCAGTTGCTCCTCTGAGTTAGTTTCCTTTTCTTTGTTATTTTGGCATGGGTCCACCCCAAAGCCTGAGTGACTCCTATGAAACCCATTTTTGTTTCGTTCCTGTAAATAAACCATTCCTTATTTTAACTGATGGTGTGATGTGCTGCTTGGGGTTGAACTGGGGGTGGATCATTCCTCTTGCTGCGGTCGGGTCCCCTAGACCGGCCGTAACAATAATCTTTTCTCAAGGTTGTCGATAGTATGCTGCAGTCTAACTTGAACTCGTCTGCAGAAGTGGTTTTTCTTGGTCTTGTTAAAGGTAAACCTTGTTAGAGAAACCATAGTTGGCAAGCACAGCAGTAATGCATATCTTATAGCTGATCACCAGGTTTGCACAGATCTTAAGAATGATTCTGGGAAACGCTCCAAATTCCTTAGTTGTCTTGGCTGCCACTTGACAGCTTAAAGCTTCAGCTCCCTCCACAGCTTTTCTATAGGACTGAGGTCTGACTTCTAGATAGACCTTTATGTGGTTCTTCTTTAGCCACTCCTTTGTTGGCTTAGTGGTGTGTTTTAGGTTACTGTCATGCTGGAGAACCCATCCATTGCCCATTTTCAGTATTCTGGCTCAGGTAATTTGTCCTGTACGCTTAGCACAAATACAGCCCCAGAGCATAATGGTTCCACCTCTGTGCTTGAGGGTGGGGATGATGCTCTTTGGATCATAAAAGCATTTATATAGCTTCATTTGACCACAGCACTTTATTCCAAACCTTCTCTGAATCATTTAGATGGTTACTGGCAAATTTAACACAGGCGACTGTGGCTCAAGAGATGGCAGTTCGTCTTGTAATCAGAAGGTTGCCAGTTCGAGCCCCGGCTCCGACAGTCTCGGTCGTGGTGTCCTTGGGCAAGACTACTGGTGGCGCCAGTGTCCGGCAGCCCTGCCTCTGCGCCCCAGGGCAGCTGTGGCTACAATGTAGCTCGCCATCACCAGTGTGTGAATGGGTGGATGACTGAATATAGTGTAAAGCGCTTTGGGGTCCACAGGGACTAAGTAAAGCACTATACAAATACAGGCCATTTACCATTTTTTTATATACATGTGCCTTCTTGAGCAGGAGGACCTTGTGGGTCTTGTCGCTGCAAGATTTCAATCCATTATGGTTTTTTCATCATTTGTCTCTGCTGTAGTAAATAGGCAAATATCCGAGTCAGCAAATAGGTTTGATAATAAATAATATCAACTCATTAATATACTGGCCTAAAATGTATAAGGGCATCTGCACCCAAAAGCCTGTATCAGGCCAGCTCTGATAAAATGTCCTTTATTTCAGGGTCACTGACTTTGTACAACACAAAAGACTGCAAGTGTTTTAGTCTTATTGCTGCAGGGAAAACACTCAACATTGACAAACAGAATATGTTCCTGTTGCAGTGTGCTGATTTAAACGAATGAGATTTGAGTTTAATGGAGTATATAGTCACTGAACACTTTAGTCATTGTTTGTATTTCCCAGATTTCTTTGAGTGTGGATTCTTCTGATTCCAAAAACAATCAACTGGAGAAGAGGCTTGCAGTTGCCCTTTACTGGGAGATGGAGCTTTTTTGTTTGTTTGTTTTATAGAAACAGGAAAACATGGAGTGGGCTTTGAGAAGAGTGAGTGAAATCATATGACCTCCATATATGTGAAATATATTACTTTAACTTATCTCCAACCATCAGATGTACTGCTCTTGTGTCACCCTGCAAATATTTGTTGGTTTCTAAAAGCACACTTAGATCAAGTGACACGAGTTAAAACTTTGCGTGAACTCTGAACTCTTCTACAAGTACAACCTCTTCTACTTTTTCCAGATTATCTGTGATACAGATAAAAACATCAACATTACATAATCATACAATGCTGCTCTTAAAACTGGATTTTACCACTACTTGAGTTGTGGAAACTTCTGGACCCCTGGAGATCTGTGACCCCTGGGCTGATTCATCTTTGGTAACTCAGACTTGATTGTAAGCTGAGAACAGGGAATCTCTGCCATATTAGGCAGAGCAGTCAGTCTGCCCCAACTTACATTACTGTGTAAAAAGATGTATATAATGTATAGAACTAAACTTTAAGAGTAATTATTCCAAAACAATATATGTGGCTTGCTCAAACCACTTCTTTAAGCTCAAAGTAAAGCAGCACTCTTATGTCCTCTAAGGTCTACATGCCTCAGTGGATGTACCAACAGCACTTGATCATTTACACGTGGAACAAGGCTTATCAGTGACACTGCCATCTTTGGACCAACCCAGAGAGTCAGAAATCACACTGTGAATACGATCCATCATATCACATATAATATCATTTTGTAGCTTTCTTACTTATTTCTTCCTCTTTCACCTCTCTCAAGCTGCTTCCACTCTTCAGCTCTCTCTGATTTTTTTTTATACAAATCTGTTTTTTCATCACTATTATACCCCAAATCCCTTCTGCTCCCCTCAAGCCCCCCCTCTCTTGTTTTTCTCTACCCAGGGTAACAACAAGCACGGTAGAGTTCTGAAAATATTCTTCTTCTTTCTTCCCTCCTCTCAGTCTCTCTTTGTTTTCTTGTCTGTATTTCTGTGTACACAGAGTTCCTTTCTCATTGCATTGCTAATGTGTTCAGCATGAGTCAATTGATCCAAATATGGACTGAATCTATAAAAGTGACCAAAACAGCAAAATAAATGACTAAAATATAAAACCCAGTTACAGTCTTACTTCTTTTGGGAACATTACTTTTTACCCCAAACTAAACTATGTTGTAATCCTTTACCAAACTGTTGAGAAGAGACATTCATTTATGTCTCACTATAAATAATTATGATACAAAAAGAATTTAGAGTTCTGGATATGGAAATGTTAAAATAAATGACATGTCAGTGACATGCCATTTATGTAATGAAGTTCCAGTAAAAAAAACATGTGTTTTGTAGACTATGAGCTTCCATTGCTAGTCTTGCATCTTAGAATAGAACTTAACTGAACCAAATGCAAATGGTCATTTTTAATAGAATTCATCCCTCATACGGTTATTATAAAGGTGAGAATCTTAGCCATAAATCCAACCCAAGCTATTTTTGTAGCATGCTGTAAACACTTTAATTTCATGGACTTAAGTGTGACATTTTAACACTGGAGTCTGTGAGGTTTGATTCACTCTTGAAACAGCCACAAGTGGTCATTGGAGGAATTAGTTTTTGGCACTTGAATAACACAGTATGCTGTACCACAAGAAGGACAAAACATCAGCGGCTCAAAATTTCCTCTATGAAATACTAAAAGGTGTTAAAGGATTAACCTGACCTGCACAGCAAAAGTTCCCAAAACAATGGAGCAGAAGATTGGGTTAGAAAAAATGCCATCAAAAACATTTCTCTCTCCATGGATTTTGCGAGCATTGATCTCGTTGAAAAGCTGCATGAGGACAAAGGTGTTGAAGATAATGGTGTAGTGCTCAGAGGGCGGGGAGTGAAGCGGAGCATTACGACCACTGTCAATGTTGAACATTCGTTCGCCTGGAGAGCACAGAAAAAAGGAAGAAATAAAAGAACATTCAGACTTGGTCTTAGGGGTAAGATTATAGACAGGTTTAGGTTAGGGCTAGCATGGCCAATTAATTCAGGATGTTACCATGCTGCCAAAAAACAATTTTAAGTACATAAAGTCACAAAGAAAGGTGCAGTTGAGTGTGTTATATTATTCTAAAAATTTTCTAAGGTTTTCTTCCATATTGCCCAACCCTACTTCTGAACTCGCTAGTCCTCAGTGCAAAACAATATTTTACCTCAATGATATAACACACTGTTGGCATTAAAGAAATTGTTCATATTTATTTGATAGATTCCAAACTGAGCATGTAAATGGGGAATTTTCTTCACACATAAAAGTTATGGAGTTCCACAGGGTTCTGTGCTGGGACTAATATTGTTTCACTTAGACAATATTATTAGAAAAAATTATAAATTTTCATTCTTTCTCCATGAAACCAGATGATACAAATCAGCTAGTAAAACTACAGGTATGTCTTAAAGCCCTAAATGCCTGAATTTATTTCTTTAAAAAACTGAATGGCAATGGGCCTAGAAAGAACAACCATGTATTAGCTTATGCAGTGGCTCCTTTTAAAATCCAGAATTGAATTTAAAATCCTTTTCCTCATAAATTTTTTTTTTTAACAAGTCATACTTTAAAGAACTCATAGTACATTATTATCCAATCAAAGCACCTAGAATGCACGCTTACTTGTAGTTCCTAGAATTTTTAAAAGTACAAAGGAAGACAGAGCCTTTAGTTGAGGCTCCTGTGGAATCCAGTTTGGATGTGGAAGAAATACACTCTCTAATTTTCTGATGAAAAACTTGCCTTTTTGATAAAAAGTTATTGTTAGGTGACATGATAGGTGTCCTTTGTGTCTCTCTGTTCTCTTCCCTTTCCCCTCACCCTTAACTGGCCATGGTAAATGATCGCCCCACCCTGACCCTGGTTCTTCAAGAGGTTACTTCCCGTTAAAAGGCAGTTTTTCCTTCCCATCAAATGTTTCCTCACAGGGGATGTTGCTATTTCTTTCTAATATTGTCGTACATATTAGCCTACAATACAAAGTGTTTTTAGGTGACTACTGTCGTATATTGGGAATATAGAAATAAAATGGAATTGAATTGATTAACCTCTTAAGCCCCAATGCCCCCTGATACGGGGGCAAAAGGCAGGAGATCAGTTAGGCTTGGGGCTTAAGAGGTTAAGGTTAGCATAAAGGGAAGGAGAATACATTATACCCTTAAATATCCTGAGCCTGTGTATCAACCAGTACTCAATCTGAGTATATAGCCTGTATGTGTGTTTATTTTTAAGTGTATTTCTGTACCTATGAACAGCAGGGTAAAGATGATGACCAGCTGGTACACTCCATGGCCCAGGATGTTCTTCATCATGGTCAGTGAAATGAGCGGGTTGTTCCGGCCATAAGGCTTTCGTAGCAACAGGGCCTCAGTAGGGGGCTCGGTAGCAAGGGCCAGAGAAGCAAACGTGTCCATGATCAGATTCACCCACAGCATCTGCACCGCCTTCAGGGGAGAGTCCTGCAGAGAGATTTGCAACCATGGGTTGGTATCACAAATCGTGCATAAAGTTCTCCTGCAGTAATTTATTTCTTCTACAGTTGGAATTACTAATTATTTTATTAATTGTCTATGTGTGTCTGCGTGGTAAAAGTAATCTAAAAGTGACTCTAAGGTTGCTGAGGACAGACTGTCTGCAGTTAAATTAGTTTTGTATTTTCCATTTGTTTTTATTTAGTTTAACATTTTTATCTTCAGTTAATTTCAGAGTAGGTTTACTAATTTAACTTTTGTTTTTATATGTGTGTGTAGGTTCTCGGTCATTCTGTCATGAATCGCTGTACGATAGGCAGGAGTTGGACCCAAAATGCAGGCACTCAGGCATGAGGTTTAAACACAAAGAACTCAGCTTTATTTGCTGGCAGGAGTTAGGATGCCTGGGTCGTTGACCCAGGGTTTTTGAGTTTATTATATTATTTATAATTTCTAATCTTGGGTTTCTTTGTTAGAGTTCTCTTTTATGGTTTATGTCTCTGTGCATCCTTAGTTGTTGTCTCCCCTGTCTGCGATATCCCCGTATCCAGTCAGTGTCTGTGTCTGTCCTGGTCCCACGTCTCTGTTCCCTCTGTTGCAGTGCCTGCGTGTGAGTCTTTGTCTTTAGTTCAGTCTGTGTTATGTTTCCTGTTTTATTTTGAAGGTCCATGTCTGATGTTAATGTATCTGGTTTCGCTTCCCCTTATCTCGTTAGGCCTGATTTGCCCCAGCTGTGTTTCCCTCCTGTTACCCATTCCCTGCCTGATTGCTCCCTCTGTGTATTTAAGCCCTGTGTTTCTCTGTGTCCGTGTCGTGATCTACCCTCATTCATGCTGTGTGACCTGAAAATATTCCCGCCCGGCTGCCTGCCTGCCTGCCTGCCTGCCTGCCTGCCTGCCTGCCCGCCCGCCCGGCCGCCCGCCCGCCCGGCCGCCCCGCCAGCCCTGCCAGCCCTGCCAGCCCTGCCTGCCCCGCCTGCCCTGCCTGCCCTGCCTGCCCTGCCTGCCTGCACACAGCCGTTACTTGACAGCAGGAGAAAGTCATACAAAAGCAAACTAAACTGGAAACTCACAAACTAAACTCACAGTGAGACACAGGGATATCCCAAGGTAAGTTTTCTGTTCCACATTCGGAACAGAAAACAAAAGCAGTGCACAGTAAACACCGGAGCCCAAGAAAACAGCCCAAACACAGTTCAGTTCAGGGGGCCGACCGTGCGGACGGCTACGGCGGCGGCATGGAAACAGTTCAGGCGGCCGACCGTGTGGACGGCAACGGCGGCGGCGACTCAGACGAAGGAGATCTTGGGGAAGAGCCGGCCATGCAAGGTGTGAACGAGGAAGTGGCGAGTCAACCGCAGGACCAGACCACACGGCAGCTTAGAAGCTGCGGAACCAGAGGAAGCTGAAGCTGACGCTGCAGATGAAGATGAAGACTCGGATGAGGCTGGACCAGACGTGGATGAAGACTCGGATGAGGCTGGACCAGACGAGGATGAAGACTCGGATGAGGCTGGACCAGACGAGGATGAAGCTGGACCAGGCCGTGGCGTCTTGGACCCTCCAGCGGAGACGAGGAGGTTCTGGCCAGGCTGACCAGAGCCGCCAGCGGAGACGAGGAGGTGCTGGCCGGGCTGACCTGAACCCCCAGCGGAGACAAGGAGCGGCTGGAGAGGTTCTCCTGAACCCCCAGCAGAGACGAGGAGCGGCTGGAGAGGTTCTCCTGAACCCCCAGCGGAGACGAGGAAGTGCTGGCCGGGCTCACCGGAACCCCCAGCGGACACGAGGAAGGGCTGGCCGGGCTCACCAGAACCTCCAGCGGACACGAGGTAGATGGCGGCGTGGGAGCCGCAGAGTGCTGGACCTGCTCACTCGAGCCTCCAGCAGGAGCAGATGCAGGGCCAGAGGGTGTGGGGACCCCTGACTGAACATTAGGCTGACTAGGTGGGTGAGTGTGTGGCTGACCAGGGAACTGAATTGCTACAAGGGACTGAACTGAAGTCTGAACTGGCACAGGGGACTGAACTGAAGTCTGAACTGGCACAGGGGACTGAACTGAAGTCTGAACTGGCACAGGGGACTGAACTGGTAAATGGCCTGCATTTGTATAGCGCTTTACTCAGTCCCTAAGGACCCCAAAGCACTTTACACTACATTCAGTCATTCACCCATTCACACACACATTCACACACTGGCAATGGCAAGCTATACTGATGGCTGTAGTGAGAGTGGTGAAAATGGAGTAGGTGGTGGAGTTGATGACTGCACAGGAAAATGAACTAGGGGTGACTGCACAGGAAACCGAACTAGAGGTATTAATGACGGTTGGGGAGAACGTGGAGCTGGTGGTTGAGTAGATGACTGAGCTGGAAACTGAGCGGCGACTGGGCGACAGACTGTACTGAAGGAGACTGAAGTGCTACAGGGAGCTGAACTGGTGGCTGCTGAGCTGCAGGAGACTGAACTGGGGACTGTAGTGACGGTTGTGGTGACAGGGACACGGGAGACTGAGCTACAGGGAGTGGAGACACTGAAGACGGAGTTATGAGTAGCAGGGCTATAGGCTGTGCTGCGGGCAGCAGTGACGATTGTGGTGGAGGTGTAACGGGTGGAGGAGTGGCCGAATTGGTTGCGGGCCGGGCGGCTAATGGCTCAGCCACAGAGTGCATTAATGGCAGGGCTATAGGTTGAATGACTGAGTGAGTAGCAGCCTGAATGGCTGAGTGTAGTGATGGTTGTGGTGGAAGAGAAGCAGCTGGTAGTGTGGATGATGGAGCTAAGGGCGACTGAGTGGCAGACCGAACTGATGACTGAAGCAATGGTAGAGGTGAAAATGGAGCTTGTGGTGGGGTTAATGACTGTGCTAGCGGGGACACAGGAGACGCAGCTAGCGGGGACACAGGAGACGCAGCTAAGAGAGCTTCAGGAGGCTGGGCAGATTCACATTACTATCCGTAGCACAAAACACAACCCCTGAATGAATAGTCCCACGGTTCGACACAGAAAAAGAGAGTTTATGAGAGTGAGGAGAGAAAGTCAGGAGAGAATGGAGCCAGCTAAGAAGAGGAGGTTGTCCTCCCCTGTGTGGGAACATTTTGATTTTATTCCTCCCAACAAGGTATGTAAATTTCTACAGAAGATGTATTTTCATAATACTGATGGTGCAATACAATTTATGTTAAGCGGCTTTACTTTTGTACAAGGTGAAGTGTTTGCTATGTGCCAGGGAGCTGGAATATAACAACAACACCTCATCCATGCTTAGGCACTACAGAGCTTTGCATGAGAATAAGGGGAACACCAATTGTGGAGCAAGACCAGATGAGCCATCAAATGCCATGATAATATAGCATGCAGTAATGTTACTATATGATATAACAATATTATACAGCTGTTATAAGTTACGTGTGTGATATTTGTATTTGTGCTCTGTCTTTATTGTCTTTCCTCAGGCGAACAATCTCAAATAGATGAAGACCTGGTTAGCATGGTGATTGAGGACTCCCAGCCATTTAGCATTGTGGAGGACAAAGGATTTAAAAGATTTGTTAAATCATTAAATCCTACCTATGTTCTCCCCACTAAAAAGGCCATAAAAGCAGTGAAAATTTAGTTTTTACAGAATAAAATGTGGGCAGGACTGAGGCTCAAAGCCTCAGTGTGTAGCTGTCCATACCTCAACGTTACAAAAGCACAACTACTGTCCACACCCCAACCACACCTCACCTCACAGTAAATGATCGTTTCCATATTAAGCATTTCCAAATAATCATTTTCCATACTGCCAGTATAAATATACACAGTATACTGCCATCACTACAATATACATGTTTTACACACTCCTTTTGTTGTTGACATTTACAGGCTGTGTGCAAAAGGCCACACTCTTCAAATTCATGCCAACTAATATTTTTACATCCAGTAGGTGTCCTACTAGAGCAAATGAAGCTTCAAGAAGCTTTGCGCTGGGGTGAACCAATTGGATGAAAAGCTTCAGTGCTTCACGAAGCTTCATCTGCCCATCACTAGTTTAAACACAAAGAACTCAGCTTTATTTGCTGGCAGGAGAAAGTCATACAAAAGCAAACTAAACTAAACTAAACTGGAAACTCACAAACTAAACTCACAGTGAGACTCAGAGAAACACAGGGTTTAAATACACTGGGAAGTAACGAGGTGAATGAGACACAGAGGGCACAGCTGGGAGAAATCAGGACTGACGAGACAAGCAAAGCAGGACGCATTCACATAAGACACGGACCATCAAAGTAAAACAGGAAGTATGCCACAGAGACGCGAACTTGACACGGTGGAGACAGCAACTAAGAAACACAGAGACATAAACCATAAGAACCGAAAGACACAGAGGGAAACTCAAACATGCAGACACAGACTTACACAGAACAGAGGGGACACAGAGAAACATGAAGGGCAAGGGATCGAAACTAGAAACCATGGAATAACTCACACAAGTACAATAATACAAAAATCACAAAGAACTAAACATGCTGGGTCAGGAGACCCAAGACCCTGACAGATTCAGGTCATGGTAATCTAAGGAGCTTGGAAAAAAAGCCAAGTCACTAAAAGAAATGTCTTTGGAATCCTAAGTTAAGTTTCAGTTGTATCCCTACAACTGAGGCAGTGGAGATGGTCAGAAAACGAGTACAGCAAGACAGCTCCTTAGAAAACAGAACCAGCTTCACCCCTGATCAGATGTGCACCTTGTTAGGCCTCTGGCTTACCACCACATATTTTAAACGCAATGCAGGTTTCTGTAGAGGAAAACCTAGAAGTGCCATGGGCACATTCTTTACATGGAGGAAGGGGAAAGTAAAACTCTTGGCTCTTATAAAGGGACAGCACCTAGCCACTGGTACAGACACCAACTAGGGATGAACAGAATGACAAACAGTGCTGAGAAGTAACTAGGGATGGGTACCGGTATCCGGTGCCATGATGGCACCGGTTCTGACATAAACGGTAGGAGACTACTAACATGGTTTAGGGCTGTCTTTATCCTAATTTCAGTTCACAGACTACAGACTGTTAGACTTGATGGACAGCATTAACAACCTGCTAGCTGCAAACAATCATGTAGAGTTCTGAAAGCAGACAAAAAGAAAACATATTACTGATGAAAAAGTTTTCTATACGAAATCACTGCAAGAAGTGCAGCCTTACCTACTGTTTTTTTACTGTTACTTATTATTTATATCTTTAACATGTTTCTTTCCACATGTTTCTTTTTCCATAGCCGACAGCGCCTCTGTCACTGTGGACGGGTCACTATCACATGTTGAAATGTAACTGATGCAGTTTTAGAACGCTCAAAAACAGCTGAATTTAATTCTTTCATCTAGATTTTAATAGTACAGAATATAGCCATTTTTAAATATGTTTCCAGCTTGTTTCTAATGATATGATACAGTATGAAAGCATGTAATGTGAGATAAAAAGATATATGATCTGATACTCCTTTGCAAACTGACCAGAACCATTGGTGTCCTACAATAGTCCACTCTCAGTGAAGTAGTGTGTGTGGCTGTCACCTCCAAGAACAGGAACTATTCTTTGAGAACTAGCCTTCTTTCTAGTTACAGCACCTCTTCCATTGTGTCTGCCTGTAATGGCAGATCTAGAAAATTGTACTTTACATTGGGTGGGGGCAAATCAGTCTAGGCAGGGTGGCACATACCTCTTAGTGAAGTATGTGGAAATCTGCCTGGTCTCCTCTGAGTTTCAGCCATGACTTAGGGACTGAAAGCAGCAGTTGCCCAGCTGACCGGAGGGAACTAGTGGTTACATAAGGCTTCAACAAATCTGACAAATAAACGGGGCCAAACCATTTAAGGATTTAAAAAACAATAAAAGAACTTTAAAACTGATCCTAAATTTGATTGGAAGCCAATGTAGAGAGGCCAAATGTGGTCGAACTTTCTTCTACCAATTAAAAATCAAGCTGCAGCATTTTGAACTAATTGTAAGACCAGCCCCTATTAAAATGGAATTACAGTAATCCAGGCGTGAAGTAATAAAGGCATGAATTACAGTTTCTAAGTTACATTTGGAGAGAAAGGGCTTGCCTTCGATAGACGTCTGAGGTGGTAGAATGCTGATTTTACCACCCCATTCATGTAGTCATCAAAGGTAAGTGCAGAATCGATCTTTACTCCAAGATTTATGTTTGAACTATTCAAATGAGAGGTCAGAACAGCGAAATCAACATCTGGAGGGTTGGAAAATTGATTTGGACCAAGTAAAATCGCTTCCGTTTTACGATCGTTAAAATTAAAAAAAAAAAAAAAATTGTCATCATTAAGGAGAGGTTGAATTGGGAAGGTATCCGCATGACTAAAAGGTAAATAAAGCTGGCAGTCATCAGCATATAAATGAAATGACACATTATGTTTTCGGAAAATCATGCCAAGAGGGAGAAGATATAGCCAAAATAAAAGATGCCCAAGAATAGATCCCTGCGGCACGTAGAGGGGCCACAGAGGATGAAGCCGACCCCAACATAACACGAAAACTTTTGTTAGACAGGTATGATTTAAACCTCAACAGTGCCAAGTCAGAAATTCCCACACAATGGTGAAGGTGGGAGATCAATAGATTGTGATCCACTGTGTCGAAGGCAGCGGTCATGTCCAATAAGACCAGCACTGCATATTTACCACGATCAGCAGCTACCAGAACATCATTGATAACTCTTTCAAGGGCTGTTTGAAAAATTTCAGACAACTGGAAGTCATTCAAGTAGTCCATCAGCTGAGTATAAACAATCCTTTCCAAGATCTTACTTAGAAAAGGAAGCTTAGAGATAGGTCTAAAATTTGACAAGACTGAGGTATCTAAGCCAGGTTTCCTAAGCAAGGGATGTATAACTGCGTGCTTAAACTCACTAGGTACTTGACCTGACAGAAGAGTAGTGTTAATAATGTTCAGAATTTGAGGTCCAATAATACGAAATACCTTTTGGAGAAAGCGGGGAGGAACCACATCATTCGGAGAACCACACGGTTTAGCATTTAACACCAGTTTCTCTAAATCAGGCAGAGCAATTGGTAGGAAGGCGGATAGCAAACATGAGCACGAAACATGCTTAGAAGGGTCGGCAATAGAAGGAGTTGGAGGTCTCATGCTTTCAACCTTGTCCACAAAGAAATTAATAAACTTATTACACAAAGCCTCAGAGGACGGCACGGAAGCATAGCAAGTACAGAATTTATAGTGTTATACAGAACACAAGGGCTATGCCAGTTTTCTTCTGAGTGGCTGCTACTCAGAAGAAAAAACAAACAAAAAAGAAAAACAAAATTAAGTGCATGGTGAAAACTAAATGTCTGAGATGACCTTTAGTACAAATGTACAAGTTACGTCTGACCCAAAAGCTCAGACTGCTTTCAAATACTGTTTCAGAGCATTTTTCTACTCTTGGCTACCAATCTCATTGTTTGCAACATTGGCCAAATTCAATATGAGCATCAAGATGCTTGGAAGCATGATAGTTCCTTCTTCGTAATTAAAGATTGTTAAAGTTGTTCATAATACAGAAATACAAACATGTAGTTACTAGGGGTGGGCTTAAAAAATCGATTTTCCCAAATCAAAACTATTTTAGTTTGAATAATGCGATATCGATTCATTAAATCCTGTATAAATGTATTTTGCCAGAAACACCAGAATCTCAGGTTTAAGCTGACAAAACTATTTCAACAACCATCAAACAGCTAAAACAGCAAATAAGAGCAGGTAAACAGATTCCGCAAAAAGATGTAAACACAAAGCGCGGATCTCGCCGTTCACCCGGTGGCACATACGCGACACGCCATCGGGTGCCGAAAGTTGACATGTCACAGATTCTGAAACTGCAGGTTTTGTCACTCTCCCACCAAAATTCACTGAACCAGCAGCAATAGAAGATCAAAACTACGCTTCATGTTTGAAAAACATTAACATGATTTCTCTCTTGCTTTTGCTGTTCTGCTTCCACCAAGATAAAAATCATACTTCCTGCACAGCTATGTGTAGACCAGTTTACCATCAGAAATCAGTTTTCTGCATTATTCGTTTGCTTATCAAACACCAGTCTACGTTGTGCACAGCACTGTCGCCCGCTGTTTTTTTTTATTCAAAAATGACCTCCAACTAGAAAGTCTAATTTCTGCTGTTCAATATCGAAAAAATTTTAGTTTTTACAAAATATGCCTAATTGCAAAATACTTACCTCTGCCTCTAATAAAACCCCTGCAAAAAGCCAGGCCAGGAAAATCTCCTTTATGTTTTTCTATGCTTTATCCTCAGTTACTTTGACACAATTTTGACTGTCTGAGTCAAAACTGAATCAAATCAAATCAGTTATAGAAATAGAAATCGATACCCAGCCCTAATAGCCCTATTACATAACTGTACATTTCTAAGTTGATCATCGTTACTTGTCAAACATATAGAAATGTTTCCAAGTGTCAGGACATCACTGCTTATATAAGCTTGGTGTACAAATGCATAAAAAAGCATTGTGCATTACGTTTGCCCTAGCAGGTATAAGTGAGCGACATTTACAGAAGTGATATCTGTGTGTGTGTGTGTAGGAAGGCACATGTGTCAGCATATATGTGTATTCATCTGTCTGTCTACCTGGGTGATACAGGCCCCGGTGAAGGCCACGATGACAGCCACTACGTTGACTGTGAGCTGGAACTGCAGAAACTTGGAGATGCTATCGTAGACGTTTCTTCCCCACATCACCGCCTTGACAATGCTGCTGAAGTTGTCATCAGTCAGGATAATGTCAGACGCCTCTTTAGCCACGTCCGTCCCTGCGATACCCTGACAGAGATTGAGACAGAGTGAGGGGGAGTCAGAGACTCATGACATGATTCATGCAAGCATTCAAGCATCCAAATTACTTTGGAGTGCTACTGTCTCAATATCATGCTGTCCTGCCTCCAAGTGCTACCACTTGGCATGAGTAAGAGCTGTGGCCAAAATAAAATGCACACTACTCAAAACACTTGTTATTACAAAGTACAATGGAAAATACTCTGTCCTTTACAGATTTATAATAGATGTATTTTATACATCTTGAATCATAAAAAGATTTACTTCAAAAATACAGAATAAGAGACTGATTACTACAAAAAATGTCATGACAGAAGCACATTAATCCCAAATAAACACTAATGGTGAACAGTATCTCAGGTTACCATGGCAAAGCCCACATCAGCCTTCTTCAAAGCTGGGCCGTCATTAGTTCCGTCTCCTGTTACTGCAACAACCTGCCTCTGTTCTACAACGCTGCTATCAATGATGCCTGGGTGCAAACACAAAGGAGGAAAAAAAACAGTTTTAATTGGCAGTGAATCGGTTTGTATATGAGTGTGTGTTTTGGTTTATGGACTCACCTTTAACCAAAGTGTGTTTATCAGTTGGTGAGGACCGAGCCAGCACGCGCAGTTTGGGCCAGATTTTATCGATACGCTCCTGTTCAATCTGTTAGTTTAAAACAAAGAAAAGCCATAAACTAGTCTCTGCTTTAACTACATGTCACTGTGGATTCAAAGCGTTAAACATGTTACAAAGGTGTGACTGACAGAAAAAAATAATAAGGAGAAGAAGCACTTGATTCTTATATACTGCCCTCCCTCATTCAGTGTAACCATCCTGCACCCTTGTATAATGATCACTTACACACAGCATTTTTAAGTGTACATTTAAATTCATACTCCATAGAAAACTAGAGCCACAGCACTAATCAACAGCCATCTATCCCATTAAGCATTCTGCTAAATTCAAAGCCTAAAGCTAAATAGGCGGGATAAAAGCATTGCCCATACAATTTTTGCCTTTTATTGTGTGCACTAACTACAGTGGATACAGCCATGCCAGAGGTAATCTGAATCTCTTTATATTGGTTGCAAACCTAAATAGCTTTCCTTTGATAATTTAACTGATTTTAGATGCCATCTTGGTGCAAGTGGACTATGAAAATAGAGTAGCTAATATTCTGTGTGCTGCATCCTGCATGCTCTGTCTAAGATAAGATAAGATAAGATAAGATAACCTTTATTAGTCCCACACGTGGGAAATTTGTTTTTTCACAGCAGGAAGTGGACAGTGCAAAAGTTATGAGGCACTAGGCATCTACCTCGCACAGTGTACTTCCTGTAATTAGAATGCATCTGACTCCTAGTGTGTTTCATTTTAGATTTGTGAATTATTTGTGATTTGTGAATAGTTTCTCCTCCTGTCATGGTTTGGCAGCCCTCGCCAGTTGACCTTCACCCGATGTGTCTGTGTATTGTGTTTTGTTTTGGTCTTGGCTCCCCTCTGGTCTTCTATTTCCCTGTTTGTGTGTATTTGTTTTTGGATGTGTGTGTGTTTCCGGAAGTCCAGTTGTGAACGTCTGCAGACCCTGAAGATTTCCTGCGCTGAAGTCAGCCACACCTACTGCTCAGCAGTTCTCGCCAGCTGCAGCTGCTTGTCATCGCGGGCAGCCTCCCTACTTAACTGTGTGGCTGAGCTTCAGTCGATGCTGGATTGTTGAGTTTAGTTGTCAGTATAGCCCCGGCTCAATAGTGAAAACTTTGTGTGTATATCTGTGTGTTGCTCGCTAGACTAATCGTTGCGTCTTGTCTTGCCAGGATTTGGGATTGGAGCCCCTGTACAGATTGAAATTTGGAGTTTCCCGATACACGCCACAGACATGAACACTGTGTGGGATTTGGGAGAAATCGCCACGGGGGCCACAGTGCGGGGATTGTCACATTGTTATTCACCTTTGTTCACTGTAAATAAATTCACTGTCTCTCTTTTGGAAAAGTCCTGTGTTTGGGTCGGATTCTTACCACAAATGTCACACCTCCCAAATGTCATAAATTCACTACAAATTTATGACAGAAAGTTTTTTAGAAAATTGAGCCACCTATGACTTGTCAGTTTATCAGCATATTTTACATATTGACACATTAAATAATCAGGCCCCATCTTATCTTAATGACCTTGTAGTACCATATCACCCTATTAGAGCACTTCGCTCTCGCTCTGCAGCCCTACTTGTTGTTCCTAGAGTATTTAAAAGGCAGAGCCTTCAGTTTTCAGGCCCCTCTTCTGTGGAACCAGCTTCCAGTTTGGATTCGGGAGACAGACACTATCTCTACTTTTAAGATTAGGCTTAAAACTTTCCTTTTTGCTAAAGCATATAGTTAGGGCTGGACCAGGTGACCCTGAATCCTCCCTTAGTTATGCTGCAATAGACGTAGGCTGCCGGGGGATTCCCATGATGCATTGAGTTTTTCCTTTCCAGTCACCTTTCTCACTCACTATGTGTTAACAGACCTCTCTGCATTGAATCATATCTGTTATTAACCTCTGTCTCTCTTCCACAGCATGTCTTTTATCCTGTCTTCCTTCTCTCACCCCAACCGGTCGCAGCAGATGGCCGCCCCTCCCTGAGCCTGGTTCTGCCGGAGGTTTCTTCCTGTTAAAAGGGAGTTTTTCCTTCTCACTGTCGCCAAAGTGCTTGCTCATAGGGGGTCATATGATTGTTGGGTTTTTCTCTGTATCTATGAAGCGCCTTGAGGCGACTTTTGTTGTGATTTGGCGCTATATAAATAAAATTGAATTGAAATTGAATTAAATAAATACAAGCTTATATATAATAAATGTAACCCGGATTAAAAAGATGCATAAATAGTAAAAGATAAGTAAAGTCTGAGAATATAAATACCAAAGAGTAAAATTCATTTGTTCAATTTTCTTGTATATTAAAAAGATCAAAGTTCATGTAAAATGATTAAAAACATGTTTGCAATGTTTAAAATAAGTTATCTTTCTTTTAATGGGAATTGCTTGTGAGAACTGTAATTTCCTACGGTCTGTGAAGGTAACACAGGGTGGAGAAAGAAAAGGAGAAATAAAAAGACAAGACAAGGAGAGAGGGCGGTCTTGTTTTTATGTAATGTTAGTAAGTGTGTTTTGACTTTTCGTAAAGACAAGTCACAATGTCACTAGTAGTGACATTACACGTAAAGTTTCAGCGTGAGTCTGCTGGACTGTGTGTTTTGTTTCTTGTGGCCGCGCACGCATTGAGTTAAAGTGAGGCTAACCCAGCCGTTCGCTAATAAGGACTACTGTAGACTGCCGTTTCGCTAAAGTTGTGGAACGTAACAAGCTGCAGAGGATCGTTACTGAACTGGATAACGACAGACAGACGCCAGATAGTCACTCAGAGTACCTCTGGCAACGTGGGAAGCTAAAACAGGTAGCTTGTGGAGCACGTGGAGATCACAGACCTTCCTCATCTTTGTGCTACTGCATCCTGTTGCCTGGATTAATCTGGTGGGAGTTACAAGTTTCACAAGGTACTGAGTTTATTTATTTATTTTTTGCTCCTTGAGTGAAGAACTTCCGGTTGGGAGATCTTTTGGATTTATACTGGCGCAATACAGGCCTGCAACGTAGGGTGTATTTCTGACGGCTTTAGGTTTAATTTGGGACTATAATTGTTTTATCACTGGTGGTTTACATTGTATATGAGGAGATTCTGTGTACAGCTGGTAAATTGCTGTGTGTGTTTTGCTTTGCCTGAATACTGAAACCTGCCATTTTATTATTTTATTGTTTTCATTGTTTGGTAAATTGAAGGAGGGTTGCAATGCTCTACTTTACATGGTGTATGACATAATTTACTGCACTGTAGACACTAGTGTTCATTTTCCCGTGTAGTGCTACTGTTAAGGAATAAGCTTCATTGATCCCAGAAACAAAAGAGAAGTTAATTTAAAAATATCATACGAGAGTACACTAGAAAAAGAACCCAAAGCCCATTTATTTAATGGTATTGAGTAAATGAGGGCTACATAAACATTTGGATAAATGAGTGTATAAACGATTCACACTGCATTAGAGAAGTGAAACTAATGCAAATGTTCTGTAAACCTGCATTATTTTTAATGACCAGCAGGTGGCGACTCCTATGATTGTAAAAGACCTCTCCAATTGTGTAGAAGTCAGTGGCAAACTTGCACTTAGCTCTCAGGAAACATTTTCACTTCAACATGAAAATGATTTTATAAATTTAATTAACTAGCTCATATACAATAGCTAATAGCTTATTATTGACAAATCGTGGCTGGTGAGTGTGCAGTGTTATGCTCTCATGATGATTTCAGAAAGCAAAGTTGGCAACACATGTGTCTGCTTCATTCTTGTTAAAAACAGGGTCAATAATTCAAAAATCTCTGTTTTAAGTGTCTTTAAAGGAAAGAGAAGCCCAGCTGTTTGCCATGAAAGAGATGCAATCATTTTATAGTTTTAAAACAAATGTATTAGTGTGCATGGAATCCAGTTGACAAGGTATTCAACTAATTTGAGACCACCACTTACCTCTCCTTTCTCGTTCCTGATTCGTCGGTTAAAGTCTTTGCCCTCTAGACAGATAAAATCATCTCCGGGGTGGATGATGCCACATTTAGCAGCAATGGCCCTGGCTGTGTTAATGTTATCGCCAGTCACCATCCGCACTGTAATGCCTGCACGCTGACACTTACGGATGGCATCGGGCACCTTGGAGGACAAGGACGTTTGTTCACAAAAAAATATAACAATATTATTTTTAACAGCACAGTCGCATTATGGCATGAACAAACCCAAAGAACCAATTCAAATTCCAACTATTCCAAAACACATGCTAGCTCTCAAATCCCATACTTCCATACTGACACTTGGAAAAAGTGTATTCACTCAGTAAAGGACACCTAAATGCTAAGTGTTTGACGAGTGGCCAGATGGTGTACTCAGTTGCTGAGTGGACACATCTTGCCCTCGACTGTCACTGTCCTGAGTAATACAAAGCAGCAACCGAAGGACCACCAATTTCCAGCCAGTGGAAGGAGCAGAAATCATCAGTACAATAATCATACTAATGCTAGCTGGCTACCTATATGGCTAACAGCACAGTTTACTTAATACACAAGTATATATGTAGTGGACTATACAAAAATGAAAATGGATTTATCCAAATTACCCAAACTGAGGCAAACAAACACACTTCGTTGTATCCTACCTCAGGCCGTACAGGATCCTCTATCCCAACTACAGTGATGCAGGTCAACTCCGTTACTATCTCTGTCTCGTTGTCCCATTCTGGTTCCGGATTGGATGGAAGGTCACGGTATGCAATGCATATGGTCCTCAACCCCTCACATGCCATGGGCTCAATCACCTATTAATAATCATTATTGCAGCAATAATCAGGAAGATTAGACCACACTATATTGTCCTGTATATAACATTTAAATATGAATACACAGCTGGAAGGAAAAGACCTCAAGCTGCAGACAGCAGTAATGTAAAGATGAGGTGACTAAAGCTGCCACAGTGGAAACTGAACTACTGAGCTGGAACAAAATTGTGTAAGAAATTATTTTTCTCACGGCAGAAGTTGTTTATCAAAACGCAAATGTAGGCCAGTCAGGCAGTCTGTCAATTAACAATACTCAGCCTGCGCAGGCTTAGAACTATGTGGAACAAATACATGTGTTTTGCTGTTAAAAGTTTTAGTTACATCAAAGCTGATCTGGTGAACACGTATAGCAGATTTAGAATGTAAGTCTACCAACGCTGGTCTTAACTCACATTCTGTTCTGTGATGCTTATGGTGTTTAGTGTGACTCCAAGTGTGACTTCTTATCTATAATGTGTGAAGAATATTTTTGCTAGTGGATATTTAGGGTACAATATGGGCAGACTGAGTCAGGAAAGCAGTGGCCTTACAGAGTTTTTATCTGGTTTCACAAAGTAACAGCCAAACGTAATGATGCTGCAATAGGCCTCTGTCTATCAGCAGAATACTGGTACAAGAGATCCTTGAGGCAGCACCACTGGTGAAGCTTGTGCTTATCATGACAATTTCACGATGTAATAAGAGGTGTCGGCATCTCAAAGTTTGTCCTACACAATAGCATAGCTCCTCACTAACATCACGCATCTAACAAGATTATTAAACAAAAGAGGTACAGTATTCAACTCTGTACAACTCGGTATTCTGTTTTATTTCACTTTCTTAGCTTTCTCATATTTCTGTTTGCAGCTTTACCTGCTTGGCATAAAACAGCAGAAAGGCACAGTTAGAGACTGTGACGATTACTTTAAGTTTTGGCACTCAGCACTCAATCTGGATTTTAGTTTCTGTTTAAGTCACCCCTCTGGATGGAATTTCTGTTTGATGTTTGTGGAAAACAAAAGAAAATCTATCATGTTTTGTGACATGTAAAATCTTCTAGTTTCTGAAAATGGAAAGTCTTGAAAATTACTGAGAAGGTAGCTAAAATCTATTAGGAGAAGGACTTTTAGAATGATACAATGAAGGAATCAGAAAGTCTTACCTGTTTTACCATCTCATCTCTGTCACGTGGGCGGAAACTGCGAGATTCTCCATTGGCATCAAGAATGTAGGAACACCTGGAAGACAGATGAAGATTTTTGGGGAGGAAAAAGAGCAGCTTTTATTTTACAGATTAAAACCATTTAAACAATTACATTAAACACAGTGTGAGCTGTTGCTGTTATATTAGTTTACATAATCTCGTGTAACACCAGACCACTTCCTCCTTTGCTCATCCTCCCCTATCACTCACTTCTTTAACATGATTTCAGATGCTCCTTTGCTGTAAAGCCGGAAGGAACCATCAGGCAGCTTGATCACCGTGCTCATGGATTTACGCACTGAGTTGAATGTATACACCTGAGAGAGAGGGGAGATGTGTGATACATAAGAGTACAATCAAAAATAGACTTTAATATCTCTGACTTAACGCCCCACGGGGTGTGCTGAAGGTGTACTTAAGGGTTTGAATCTTTATCAATGTGAGAAATCATGCTTGCTGCACTGTCAGCATGTCAACTCATCATAAAGTAGGGGAAATCAGCTATACCCTCATCATTTCATCACTGAAACGCGATTGTGGTTTATGTAGCTATGAATAAGTGATGATTTGAGTCATCACTGTGATCTGCCAGCACCAAGGAAAACAACAGGCTTGTTTGTCTCCCATCATTGTAGCGGAGAGAATGCTGTTGAACCCAATCGTCAAGAGAGTGTTTGAAAATCCTGTAAGATTTTACAGCAGAGGTGTCAAACTCAGATTTACCAAGTCTGATACCCCTTCTCATTTAGTAAGCTTAAAGATTGCACAATGAGAATCAAATCAAGGGCCAAATGTACAGCATAGTTCAGTTCAATTCCATTTCAGTTATTCAGCAACAAATCACAATTAAGTATAATCCTTGCGACCTGCTTACATCATCAAAAGTGCAACAGAATGCAGTTCTTGCTTTGTTTTGAGTGTGATTAGCTCCCACTTGATTTTGTTTATTAAAGCATATTGTGAAAATGTATAATTTAATTCTCAGACTTTAAAAAACACAATATAAAGTCTGTTGATTCTTTCAGTTAGATGAGTTCAAATACATAGTGACCTAACCTTCTGGCAAACTTTTACTAAAATGTTCTAAAAATAAAAATTTAACTGGTAAAAGTGAAATGTGCTGCATGAGTTCCTACCTTGTACAGTCGCTCCTCGGGGATCTGCTCTCTGATGGGGGCATAGTCCTGTTGTAGGTCTAATACAAATCCCAGCAGGCCACACTCTGTCTTGTTGCCCACCTGCTTTGCCAAACCCCCTTCCACATCAGGTGGCTGATGGAAAGTTAGTTGAGGTGTTTGATTGGAGAGTGAGAAATGATGGAGGGCAGAGAAAGTACAAAAATAAAAATGACATTAAAGAAAAGGAACAGGAAAAAGAAAACCCACAAGTCCAATTAATTAGTGACAACCAAGGACCGGTAAAGCATTATTAAACCAGAGAGCAACCTGCAACATAATGGCACCTCTGTCAATACATGACTCACTAAGATCTTGGAGGTGTAGGCGCTGTTGATTGCGATAGCATTGACTAACAGATTCAGTGTCCGGGGGTTGATTTGTCCAGGTTCTGGGATCACACGGTGGTGCACATCACCTGAAAACAAGAATATCACTTTAATCCCCATTGGTAATAGATTTTTTCTGTGCTGCTATTGTGCCATCAAGCTGTTAATGAGTCACCCATGACAGAAAGTTGTTTTGTCAAGACAGAAGACTGCTATGCTGCTAAAGCTTTTTTCCCCATTGTTTCCACTGGTGAGTTTTTGTAAGAGGAATGTATGTAGTACAGTTATGTGCCAATACATTACTGACGGCATTTCACAGAGGCACTGTTTTCATCATGCAGAGTGCTGCTGAGCCTGTCAGAACAGTTGTATAACGTATTCTGTGGCTCTGCAGGCGCTTTGTCAAGCCCTAGAAAATAACCCTGCCGATGTCATCACGTGACTACAAATTTATGACAGAAAGTAATTGTTACAAACTAGGACATTGTGTTTGAATGACATTGCTAGAAACTACTGAGTAAAAAGGATTCAGTATGTTTTGGAGCTTGACTCATAGCAAGAATTAAAAGTCAAAAGTTCATCTTAGCCTCTGCCAGTCACTGTTAACCAATCTTTTTGAAACACGTTTCTTAACTTTGTAAAAGTGAGAAGTCTGATTTTGAAAAAGGAACATGAAATATAAACAGCAACAAAAAGGAAGAGGTGGCTGTAACCAATTCATTGCGGATGTAGAGAAACAGTCAACAACTAGCATGTAAAGTATTAACTAACAACGACAACTATTATTGTTGTAAAAGAGTTATATAAAGCTGCGCATCATCTGCAAAACAGTCAAAAGATCTAATATTTCTGGACACACTGAGCAGGCGCATGCATAAACAACAGTTCCATCTCCTTTATACCTTGAGGCAATGTTAAAAGGGATGTCATATATTTATTGTTTCAAATCATAGATCAACGTTTCAATTAATGAGGTCAGTTTATAGAATCTTTCAATTTATTTATTTAACTAGAACTAGACTGTCACTAATTGCAATACTGAACTACACTACAGAATATTAGAATGGATGAAAGTTTGATTCATTCTAATATGAACTAAGGGAGAGGCCAGCCACCCTTCGGAGGAAGCTCATTTTCTGCTGATTGTATCTCGTGTATATCTCGTTCTTTCAGTCACTACCCACAACTCTTCAGCATTCACAAATTTGTTCACCAATCTTCAGCATGGCATTTATGAATTATCACTTGTACTCACCGATGTAAGCCTGCACTACAGTCATGCGGTTCGTGGTGAGGGTGCCTGTCTTGTCAGAGCAGATGGCCGTAGCATTACCCATGGTCTCACATGCATCAAGGTGCCGTACAAGGTTGTTGTCTTTCATCATTTTCTATAAATGACATAGCAGTGTGTGAGGGGAGGACAGGAGGGAGGGTGGGATGGTGTGAATGAGGATAGATAGATAGATGGATAAGGATAAGGGAGGATATGGAGAAAATGTTAAATGTAGAATTAATGTATTAATAGTATACACTACGACACCAAACCCTTTTTCTGAAACTAGATGGACACTTTCTTAAGGTTCTCAATTATATTCTTTTAGAAAACTGATTTAGACACACCTCCTCCCCATCTTACCTGCCACCAGTGTCTAGACTCCGGAGGGTCCTGTTCTAATTCCTAACACCACTGGGATTCTGTTCTGCTATCATGGGTCATCTGAGTCTAATTGCCAAATATGTTAATAGAATTCTGTATCTCAATAAATCACTTCACTTCTTACAAATGAGCTCTCTTCATTGAACTGGCACAGTGGGATTCTCATGGTCTCAGAGCTCTTAATCATTTATTTATTTTCATAAGGATTTCTGCTCTTTTATTAGGTTGCATTTTTAGTTTTCACTTTTCATGTGTTTTAAAGTATTCAGCAAAGAGTTTTTCACATTTCCTTTTATCACAACATGTAATTACCCCACTTTACCTTACATTTGACCTTGTATACATGACTGTAAATGTCACTGGAACAACATGTGTACCACTTTGCAAGAGGAAAGAACAAAGATTGCAATCATGATTTAATGGATTAAAGACTGTGTGAAAGAACCACTGAAATCAGTGTAATATCACCCTTTTTGGGGACTTGCCTAGCCCTAGGGGGGACCTCACAGATGCCAATCCTCAATTTCCCTGGCCCTTCCTCTGCCCGACCCTCCAGTGATAAGAGTGGGCAGGTTCAGCCTGTCATTCTCTGTCCTCTTCGCTCTCCAGATAACCTCCAACATCTCCATCTATATTCAACCTTGAGGAAAAGGGGCTTGGGGCAGCGAAGAAAGGCTGGTTACAAGACTGAGTACGGTGGCCTCACACCAGAGAAGTCTCTCTTTCAATTTCTGAGGATTCAAGATTCAGGAGCCTGCTCTCCTGCCTCAGGATGGCCGTTCAGCGTACCAGAGCTCCCGCTGCCTGGCCCGTCAGCCTTGTCGTTTACATGGGAACATACAGCACAGGACTGTTTGCCAGCCTGTGTCAGCCAAGCTGGGTTTTCCAAGACCATGCCTGTCATGAGTAAGACTGACGTGTGCCTTTTCTGAGTTGGCCAATCTAAAATTTGTGTTTCCTCTTCATCAGTCGGTCGATATGTCTGGGACCATGAAGTTTGTTTCTTTAATGAACATTAAGAACGTTGAGTCTTGTCTTCCTGAGCCAGCTAATAAACAAAGTGTGTTTTGTATTTCAGAAACTGTTAATAAGAAGAACATGTTTGGTGCTTCTGTACTGGCCAAATTTAAAACAGTGTTTCCTTTTGCTAAGCTAGTAGACAAGATAAGTCCATATGGTCTTACAGAGTTGATCTTTTCAGAAAGTGCTATTGTGTTTTGTCCAGCCTTTTTAAAGCCCGTTTCTGTGACTGAGCCACTCTCCCCAGAGACTGTTAAGGTTTCACAGCATGTCTCCCCAAGAACTGATTCACAGCACGACTCCCTGGAGACCATTAGTGGTTTGGCTGAGCTGGCCTCCCCAGAAACTGTTGCCCTGCTGGGGGTTTCCTCAAAGACTGCTAAGAGCGCAACTATGCTAAGCAGCCTAAAAGACTGTTCCGCTTCCTAGCTTGGTTTTGTAGAGACTGCTGCTCCACCAAGGGCCACTCCAGAACCTAACCCTTCACCTTTCCCATCCCCCAGAGTGAGCGTAGCCAGGATCCACCCTGTCCCTGCATCCGTACCCACTCCCAGGGTGAGGACAGCTGTGGTTCCTTCTACTGGTCCCTGCTTCCCAGGGAAGCTAGTGCCCAGACAGGGCTCAGCATGTCCCTACTCCTGTTCCAGTCCCCAGGATGAAGGTGGCTAAGTCTCTTTTAGCTGACTTTTTTTCCCATGACAGTCTCAGCATGAAGCCAACGTGACCAGCTAAAGAAGTAGCAGTTCCTACATGTCCATGTGGTAATCATTCATTAAAGCTGACAGGCGAATGTACCTTGACAGAGTAAGCCAGAGAGATTGTGACAGCGAGAGGTAAGCCTTCTGGGACAGCAACAACCAACACAGTGACTCCAATAATGAAGAACTTGACAAAGTACTGGATGTAGACTGGAGTGCACTCTGGCAACCATGAGTGACCTGCAACACACAGCAAACTGCATATTAAACCTACACAACCTCTGTTGAAAGCCTAAGAAATGTTCGACATGACAAGAAAACACTGTTGTGTTTAAAACAGTAATGAGCGATTGTGTATGTTGGGAAGCTGCATAAACACAAACCTTCAACGACAAATGTGTTGATGACAAAGAACAGCACCAAAATGATGACAGTGATGGCTGACATCACCAAACCTGTAGGGAGATTAAGGAAGAGACAACTCATCAGAGTTGCTCAGTCAAGACTGCATTGCATTTTATGTTGGGCCTGTAGTGACACATGCCAAGAATAAAAACATGTCGTTCACATTCTTGTAGCAGTCAAGAACATCATCTTGCACACATGCCTGTCTCTAAACAGTAATACAGCATCTTTCTACCCAAGTCTTCACACTTTCACACTCAGACCTTCACACTATTCCCACAATTTGTTTTTCATACTGAGAAACCCATACATTGTTGCAACAAAAGCTCAGTAGGACATACAGCTGCAGATTCCACTTTGTGTGCTGATATTTTAGAGGACACTGAAACTATAAGGGCGTGAAATTCTGCCCGGTATAGGGATGAGTTGTGTACCTGCTTTGCCAATCTGAACAGCCAGTTTTGTGAGCTTTCCCTGCAACACACTCTTCTCTTTCTTTGGAACATTGGTCTTCTTCTTCTCTCTGTCCTCTACCTCTCCTCCTTCTGCACTCTTCAGAGGTTGCATCTCCATGGCAACTCCCCCATCCTGTTTTTTGGCTGAAAAAACACACACAGCAAAAAGATTTGAAAACTGTAAATGTCTTCAGCACCTGACAATAAAACAAACTCCCTCGACATGCAAACCAAATTCCAACCAAACACAAGCCTCTACCTTTGTTCTGATTGTTCTCCACTGCACCATCAGGTTGCTTTCCTGAGACAAAAGGAGGCCAAGTTAGACAGGGCCATAAAGGTCAAAGAACAAGAACACAAAAAATAATAAAACAAATAGTGCATTTTTATTGTGACAACTTGCAGAAACAGAAAACACACAGAACAATACTAAAGGGAACAGTTCATACTTCATACACTGGGTTATACAAGAGAGTGAGAGGTATTTTCAAAGGTATTATCCAAAGGTAATCCACATAATCTGATATCACCACAATGGTGTTCCTACAACATGATGACCAATGTTGCTCTGGTAGTCACCTCACACAAATGGTTTTGGCTTCATGACATTGTTCCAATCAGTGTTTTCTCCATTACAAAAAACACAAAATAGCACTAGAAACAGAGATCATGCTTCCCTTATATAGGCTTCTCTTGACAAGCTTCCTGTAAAATATAAAATTGAATTGAATTTAAAATCATTTTCTTCACATACAAAGTCTTCAATAATAAGGTGCAGCCATATCTTAAAGACCTCATAGTACCACATTATACTAATAGAGCACTTTGCTTTCAGACTGCAGGTCTAATTACTGAAGGCACTCTTCTGTGGAACCAGCTCTTGGTTTGAAATTGGGAGACAAACAGTTGATGATTAGATTTAAAACATTCCTTTTTGATAAATCTTATAGTTACGACCGCATCAGGTAACCTTGTAGCATTCCTTAGTTACACTGTCAAAGGCTGCTGGGAGATTTCTTGTGATACACTGAGCATTTCTTCGCCACTAACTTCTTTTCAAGCCCAGATGTTAATGTCCCTACTGCTGCATATCATTATTTTTTTGTCTTCTCTCTTTCCAATAGATTGTATTTTGTCCTTGTTTCTCCATGCTCTCATTTTTCTTCCCCAACCACTCATGGCTGCATCTCCATGGTTCTGCTGAAAGGGAGTATTTTCTCCCTATCATCATCTAGCCCTTACTCATAGGGGATCTTCTGATTGTTAGTGTTTCCGCTGTAATATTGTGGAGTCATCACAATATAAAGTTTTTCTGTAGTGATTTTAGGATAAAAAAGGTGTGTGTGTGTGTGGGGGGGGGGGGGGTGGAGGGTGACAGCTGCTCTCAAACCAGTGTGGGATAAAACCAAACAACTTAAAATTGGTTAAAAATTCTACAGCACTTGCCATAATCTTTGACTTGTTGTCTTGTTGTTGTCTCTTGAATGTTTACTATGTACTGATGAAAAAAATAAAAGTCCACTAAGTCTTAATATTTTGTTTCCCCACTCCTGCACACCCACCACAACAACATGAGTTGCAATAACAGTTCCAGAGTAACATCATTATGATACTGCAGGATGAACATCAACACGGTGATATCAGATACAAAGTGGCATCATACGGCACTGTCACTTTTACTGTGTACACTATGAGTTCAATTCATTGGTTGAGGAAAGGAGTGGGGCGGATAACTTTATGCTCACATACCATTGGTGACTGTGCTGTAACTGGCATCTGTAGTGATGAGCAACTCAGTACTCTCCTCTGTTAAATGTGTGACAAAGGAAGGTTTTTGTGGGAAGGGGCACATGAAGGATTTGGCAAAAAGGGAAAAACAAAAAACAGCAAATCTGTATAAAAAAAAAAAAAAACTCAAGAAGTGAATGTGGTTGTATGCACAGCTCTGCGTGCATAATGTGTATTGCATAGAATGAAACCTCAATATAGGAGACAGATTAAAGAAGAAACGTAAACAGCCCCACAGCAAAATCCCACTGCATGAGGAAAAACTAACAAGTTCTGGCATTTGTAGAAGTCTTCTGAATAATGTATTAGTTCCAGTAAACGAGTGTCTGAATGATCCAGCCCACAGAGGCAGCTGCACTGAGCTGCAACACATTCCAGGATGCAACGAACACTTTGGGAACAGAACGAAAACAATAAGCTGTAAGAGTATTCTTTAATAAAATAAGTGTCATCAGGCCTTTTGTTGCTGTCTATTTCTGCATTCCAGGAACATGCGTTCTCCTTTTTCAAGACGTCAACAGTAGCAGACACATTTCAATGCAGAAGTGCCTCTACAGTACTGCAGCAGTACTGTAGAGGCACAGAAGAGTGCACTAATAATGATATTAACCTTAAGTGCTTCTGAAAATATTTGTAGCTTCTGCTGTCTGCAGCTCTGCTCTGACTGCATGGCTCCTATGGAACAAATATGAGCACAGACTAATGCTTTGTGCACTGACCAATCAACACTCTTCCCTGAAACTCTCCAGCTGCCTCACTCTCCCCTGCTCTTTCAATAATTGATTCAATCTGCAGCCTCAACCTCTCTCTCTCAGATTAAGGGTGAGGAGGAGAGACAGTGGAGGGCAACGCCAGAGAGAGGAAAGTGAAAGAGGGCACAGGAGCGGGGTAAACAAGAGAAACAGTGAAAGAATCGGAGAATGACGGACAGGCTGATAGAAGAAAGGGAAAATGAGAAAACAAGTGGGGAAAGAGAAAGGGAAACAGGTAGTGGAGAGAGAGATGACGAGGATGTGGGCTAAATTATCTATGAGGTTAAACTGGTGTGTTTCCTGCTGAAGCTCTTATCTGAAATCATTCAGGCATTCAGCTAACCCCATACACACACATCCCAGCACACGCATGTCACAATGTGTGAGCATGGATGGATTATGAAACAATAGCCCCCTGGGCACAGACATGTAACAGCCTCCCCCCCCCCCCCCCATAAGAGCAAGACCTCCCTATTGAAGCAGACACAAAAGAAGATGGCTGTGTTATTTGTAGTTTCTGGTCTTTTCTTTACCATATTGTCTTATTTTTATGCTGGGTTTTATGTCTTTTGTGTTTGATTATTTTGTTTCTGTTGGTGTGTGTCTCTTTGTAGTCATCTTGGATATTCAAAATGTATAATATACATTTTGAATGTCCTTATAGATTTTTCACATCAGCACAGTCTCATTTAGTTACAATTTCAATGTAATTTCATTTATATAGCATCAAATCACAACAACAGTTGCCTCGAGGCTCTTTGTATTAGTGAGTTTTTTTTAAGCTTACCACACTGTGAATTTTCATTTTTTGTTTTGTTTTGTTTTTGTTTTTGTTTTTTTTAAATTTCAGTTAAATAATGTTGTAATATGTGTGTCAGATGCTAACCAAAAGATAGTAAAGAAAGGGCGACTAAACCAAAGGTCACAGAGGTGATAAAAGAGAGAGCTTTATCTGCTTCATCTTTTTACATCCTCTACTGGTTTGAATATATCAACAACAATACTGCACGTATTAATAATAAAGATGAAAATATTTAAACCTATCATAAAGGTGAAATGCATCTTCAACAAAATTATCTTAATTATTCTCATTTATTGTCTCCACTGGGTCACTTACCTTTCTTCTCTTTCCCATCTTCCTCCACATCTCCAGCTCCCAGGAGAGTGAAGATGATGCCTGTCTGTGAGTTGACACCAACAGCTGTCACCAGCATCCTCCCCGAGCCCTCCATCACATGGGTACCTTTAATAGTTTAGATGAGTGCTACATGTAAAGTGTTGGTCTCAATAGTTACAGTAAAAAAAGACAACCTGGAGGGAAAAAATTAGTTAAGGTTAAACCCTAACCCTCAGGAGCAGGGTCACAAAAATACTGACTTGTCTTTCATTGACTTGAATTGATGGCAAAAAGCTTACAAGACTTGACTTGGTGACCCATAGTATTTATAAATTGAATATGTTTGTATAGTTTTACAATCTGTTACTTTACCAGACAGTTATGAATAATAAATAACATCACAAGGATGTGCTTTATCTTCATAGCTGCATGCACACTTGTAGTTGCAACTGCTGGCGCAAGAGCAACATGAAAAAAACTCAGACTGCACAAGCCAACTAAAAATTAGCCACTGGATGTTTCATTCTGTTTAAAAGCTACAGCTTGTTTCCGCCTGATGTTTGGCGTCAGGCCGACAGGTACTTTACCAGAGCTTTTTCATTGGTTGCTGGAAAAAAAGTAGTGACACAGACAAACAACAAGAGCAGTCAGAGAACGCAACTCCCCCCAAAGGGCAAGTGCTATACTAAAACTTTGATGATGTTTTTATTACAACATGTTGATGAGGGCCTGCTTTTATAACATGCTGATGTATGACCTTTGACCTATGAACTTGAAGCATTACATACTATAATTGTGTATTGTATTACCTTTACCCATATGGTTGGAGCAGAAGTGGCTGAAATCTTTGGCTTCTATAAGCTGTAAAACTTAAGATTTAAGATATATTCATGCAGTGTGTAATTTTCCAAAAGTTTATGGTGTCATTGTGATGTCACAGGGTGTTGTACTGAAGAAAGAAAAAGTGTGTTGCATTGTTCTCTCCATAATATACTGATTTTGACATTTGGTGTTGGTGTTGACTTGACCCAATTTTCACCAAAATTAAATCAGCTCGAGCTGATATTGGTATCTACCGCCACACAAACTGTAATTAGAATGTTGATATCTTAATAACTGTGGACTCTAGTCTGCTAACAAACAGACAGACAAAAAAGCGAACAGAATGATCTCTCTGATCTCTCTTTTTGGTGGGAGAATTAAATATAATAAACAGTGAGTTAAGGGGCATTAAATGCCCAGTACATTTAAGTACGTTATGTACTTAAAAATACCTGGGGGGAAAAAAACACTTGCCACTTTTTGAGCAAAAAAACAACAAACCTGAGAGCAGCATGGGGTCCTTATCCACAGATTTGCGTACATGGTCAGACTCTCCGGTAAGAGAGCTCTCATCTATCTTCAGATCATTTCCTTGGACCAAGATACCATCAGCTGGCAGTAGGTCACCTGAACATAGACATACACATATCAGTGTTTTACTCAGCTTGCTTGCATTATATATCCTCACTATTACTGCACAGCACCAATTAAATTCACTTGACTTTAACTGCTTTTTATGCCATTTCCCTCTCTCGCTGTCTCTTTTTTTCTCACTGCAGATAGTATCCCCATCAATGCATGCATGCAAATGGCGTGACATAAATTCTACAACAAACACAAGAAGGAACAATAAATGTATGGAATGGATGGTGTTCTTGATTATTTGTGTGTCTGCTCGTTTCAGTGGTCACTGTGGCTGGTAGCTTGACTAATGAAAAATGCCTTACCTAAAAAAAAAAAAAGCTTTTAAACTCTTTACTCTGTGGCAAGAAGTATAATCATTTAAAAAATAATTACTTTCTATCAATGAGAAGAGTGTCCAAAATTTGAGTGTACACGTGTGCATTCACTGTTGAGGTATTGATTGCCATCTCCCCCTGGTTCTTTACCTGACATGCAAACCCATATTATAAATGAGTGGGGAAATATCAGTGATATTTTTATGTTTTAGCATGACACAAATGATTAGCATCATCTAAAGGACATTTGTGATTCATAACTGAAATCAGTGTTATTCAATCATCCACAATCCAGGGTTGATTCTCTTTCCTTCTATGACCTTCACATTTTCTTTTAGACACTGCTGATTTGGAAAAAACAACATCCCTCTTAGTTCCCACTCATTTTACAGGCTGTCATTCTGGATGCTTGAAGCTTTGCCTTGATTCCTCACTTCCAGTACCAGCATCAACAGAGAGTATCAATAGCTAATGGTATCTTTGGTCCCAGTCTTAGAGACTTAGAGACTTGTTTGGTGATTACCTGGCAAACACTGATCATTAGGGTAAAGTATTCCCCGCAAGTGGTTTCTGAAGGTTCCTTGCTGTCTCTATGATTTTAGCTGAACCACAGTCATGCAGGCCTACAGAATGATCAGTGGCTCCAAGCCATGAAAAGTGTGTTTCTGGGTGGTTGGTGGTTGGTTGCTGACACTAGGTAAATTGGTCACAAAAAGGTATATGGTGATTCACCATGGTCTCCTGGTGACCAAATTACATGGAGGTTAATGGTGCAGAAGCTTCTTTGTGACCAATTTGACCTAGCAATATAAGCAACTTCCAGCAACCAGCTGGTCGGAAAGGCACATTTTTCCCTAGTGATCAGAATTTGCCAGGACTGTCTCTAGGCATGTGTGACTGAGGCCTTACCTAAAAAAACCCTAAACATATCTGAGTGCAAATGCTGGTTAGCTAACCTGTTGAATTATTGTTATTATTGAACAAGCTAGCACAAGCATATGTATGACGTCAAATAGTATTGATTTTAGCCATAAGGAAATCATATAATGACCTAAAGTGAAAATGGTGCCTAGCATTGGTTAATATTAAGTTAACACCATCTTATACAATATCTATCATATCTTAGTTGTTGTACAAGATACATAACACACAGTACATAAAACAGAGCCTCGTGCATGTCTCATCACTGTTTTGGATGACAGTAGCAGACACATGAATTCGACACAGGCAATAGTGTTGATGTGGTTCATTTATTGCTATGGGTGTCAATAATTGCAATGGTTTTCTGAGGTTACACAGAGCTCCCCTAACAGCATACATTACATCTGTGTTTTACTAAACTGAGGTAGGTTTTGTGAAATTTGTACATCAGCTTTCATTCTTTATCAGATATGTTTGTGATTGACTCTTGTGATTAAGTTTTATTTGATCTGCAGTGTCCTTAGATCTTCTAAATTAATCAAAATACTTACAAAAATGAAACTGAACAAATCATTTAATTTGTTGGTATGTTGTTGGGTTTTTTGTATGGGAAGATCTTATAATGGATTCCTTACCATATTTGACCTGAGCCATGTCCCCCACCACCATGTCAGCCACAGGGATCTGGATGACGTTTCCTTTTCGCACAACAGTGAACTTCTGCTCTTGCTCAATTCGACTCTGTAGACCCCGGAACTGCTTCTCTTTGGACCAGTCGTTAAACGCTGTCACCAAGACAACACACACAACAGAAAGCAGGATGGCAGCGCCCTCAATCCAGCCAGCATCTGCCTCGCCTTCATCCTCTGCACCCGCCGACACATTCCCGCATGCTGAAGATGGAGCAATTGTTTAGAGTCAGATATTTTTTGAACATGCCTCAGAAAATCAATAGCTGTTTTCCCAAAAAATATCTAATTTCAAACGGGGAGGAAAATAACAGGGAAAAATATAATAAAATGGTCCACAAGAAAAACTCATATTAGGTAAATATCAAAACCTCATCATTGTTTCTGGTGAGTCACAGAGAGCAAAACAATATGGCTTAAGCTTAGAAGTGCAGAGGCTACTTTTGGCTGTTATTTTCAGCATCATCTAATGACTACACATGGTCATTGCTCTTTTTAATTTGCATGTGTGGCTGGTTTAACACAGAGCCACAGTGTCCCATATCTGCATCCTCTGATGAGACCACTTCCTCTCTATCATGACTCTTCATTGTCACTGAATGGCTCACCAATCAAACAGACCCAATTTGGTGAGCCATTTCACTTTCTGTCTCTTCAGCTTTTGTCTATTGTGTGCTTGTATTTTTCTTCCTTATATAAAAAGATTCTTATTTTTTTCACTCCTCTCTGATTTCACCAAACAACAGGAAAATCAACAGCAACAAAGTATAATATTTTGCCAAACAGAACATCTAGAGGCAACATTTGAGAATGTTTTGATGGAAGTACTTGTACATCTAAATGAGATAATAAAACAGCATGCGAATTTGTCACAAGAATAACTTAAATCATCCTGGTCTGATCCTAAGTAAAATGGGTCTACTGGAATGGGTCTCTGTATACATAGACAATTTGATGTTTAAAAGTCTCAATGCTGATGCCATTTTGGGCGTCAGCATCTTGGTCTTAGTTGGCTTGCACTTCCTTTTTTCCAACAGCATTTAGTTTTTCACTAGCAGATTGGATTTGGATGAATTTAGCTCTTCTTTATTAACTTTTGACTTCTCTTTTTCAATTGCCATCAACATGTAAATGCAAGCTGGACCACAGTGCTGAGCAAAATAGCTTGCTACAACCCTCTCCCTTTGTATTCTTTTCCAGTGTTTGTGTGTTTTCTTCATATAACCTTAACTTCTCCTCTGTCTTGTTCCTCCTCTCTTATCCTACTGTATGTATACTGACAATGTCTTACTTTTACTTCTCTCTATCTCGTTTTCATTTTTCACGTCCACCTTTTTCACTCTTGCTGACAGACCTTTTGTCACACCCTCCCAAACCAGCAACCACACCCTTTGTCCACATCCTCACATTCAGTTTCTTTTCCAGGAGGCTGGTAGAAGGAGAGGCCAAGGGAGATGATGGCAGCGGCCTCCAAAATGATAAGTGTGACATCCTGTAAGGCCTCCCACACAAGTTCCAGGAACGTCTTGGCCTTTTTGGGGGGAATGAAGTTTTGGCCGAAGGTTTGGCACCGACGTTCCAGGTCTGCCGGCTCCCCACTGAGACCTGATAAAAGAGGATGAGGCACGTGAGGCAAGACTGAGACAGAAAATGCAATTTCGTAAAATAAATGCTTTAAGATTTACATAGCCAAGTGAAAAAACAAAACACATTTGCATGCACAGATGTGCAAGTTTCATTCCTAAGTGAAGATATATGTGGAGATAAACCAACAGTGTACATAGGGACAGTAAGACACTTGGAATGCGACATACATGCACAAAGCATCACCCACACTAAATTTAACAAAAGCCCTTTGCCCAGTAAAATAATCTCAAAGTCTTTAAAAAATGTAGCTAAACATGGCTCTATATTTCGTTTAAGGATTTTGTGGACAAGAGACTAGGCGTTGAGTCTTGTTGTACTCTCTCTGGGAATTTTAATGGGTGATAGGGGGTGTCACCTGAGTCCACCTGAAATCAGGAGGACTGTTGTTGTCAAAAGTCTATCTACACTCATCATGTGCATGGATATCATGGTTAATTTGGGTGTTTAATGACTTCTTTGAACTGTTCCTTTTCCAGGGTGGAATGATTGTACACCACATGTCATTATGACTTTAAATAAGTTTGAATTTATTTGGGATTTTCTCCAATATAGACAGAGTTAAAAGCATACATACAGACTTAAATATATACATACCGTATTTCCCGGACTACAGAGCGCACCTGAATATTAGCCGCACAAGCTAAAATCAGGGGAAAATCCTGTTTTGTACATACATTAGCCGCACCTGACTAAAAGCCGCAGGTGTTTCAATGTTGACTTATCATATGTAAGAGAATATGCACAAATCGAATTGTCAGGAAAGAGATGGCTGTTTGGAGACACACCACTTTTATTAATATTTTGAAAAACAAGTTATGGGTACATATTTGCATAACCTTTTAGGGTATATGTACAAGTAGTGGTAATTACAAGTACAAAACATGTACTGTGCTTCATAAATGAGTAACAAATGTAGTACATAACAATAACCTACAGCACACCAGAAAAATAGATTCAGACTACCTTTTAGGCTCAGGTGCAGTGACACGGCTTTAACAAGAAGAAAAGTCAGTCATTCACCACCATCTTTCTCTTCTTCCTGCGCACTAAAACCACCAAAGTCCTCTTCTCCAGTGTCGGAAACGAACAGGCTCAGGGTGGCTTCATCATCCACTCTCAGCTCCTTTCTTTCGTTGTCACTTTCAAAACCAAAGAAATCCTCATTGTCAGTGTCAGAGTCGAACACCCTCTGAAGAGCCTCCTCTCCATCAGGCAGCAGTCCAGCCCTTCGAAATCCGTTGGTGATCGTGGATGTTTTCACACTTTTCCACGCTGTCAGAATCCAGTGGTGGAGTTGGGCATAACTTGCTTTTTGAAAGTTTATCGCCGCTCATCATCCACGCCTCCAGCTGAACGCGTAGTGCTACTTTGAAGTTTGTTTTTCGCGCTACTTCGTACGGCACTACGTTGCCTGGCGGATGGACATGTGACCAACATACCACTCTTGAACTCCGATCCTTCCGCCAGGCAACGTAGTGCCGTACAACAGCGGAACAAACAAAACAAATCCGCTCATGGACAATCCATAGAAAAGCCGCACCTGACTAAAAGCCGCAGGGTTCAAAGCTTGTGCAAAAAGTAGCGGCTTATAGCCCGACAATTACGGTACACTTAAATCTTTTAAGACGTGCTGCTCAGTGTTCTACAATTTCTTTTAACTAGACAAGGCAATGGCCTATTAACATGATCATGTTTGACTGTAACTGTAACTATCATCCAGCACAAAAAGGATATGTTTGAAATAACTAATCAATATTCAGGGAGAAGGGAGAAGTCAGTGAACTCAGTAAAGATTTACACAGATTAGGAAGGTCTTTGACAACGTCTGAAAGAAGAAACAGATGAGATCTGGCACTATATTAATTGACTTGAATTGAATTGAACAGAACTGAATTGAGATACATTTACTTACAATGTAAAGAATAACCCAAGAACCATCAAGGCTCAAGCTTGCTATGAACTAGTAAACTAGTAACTACTGAAACATCTCTGACTGTCAGCAGTAAAGTGAATTTTGCACCGCTATGGACTGAGAGGGTGCCAACCAAGAAAAACTGGCACCTTCAAGCTCAACTGAAATTTGCAGTTGCCTTCTGGAGAAAAACAATTGAGCTACTTGGCCACAAGGATGAAATGCATGTTTAGAGGAGTGAAGGTGAGGCTTTCAGACCTAAGCACAATACACGGTGGTGGTAGCCTCATGTTCTGAGGTTGTTAATAAATTAGATGTAATAATGGAGAACTACCTTCAAATTTTTCAACATTGCTTCAGATTAACAGTTAAATAGTTGAAATATGGACACAATCGGGTGGACCGACACAACAATGATCACAAACCCACTGGTTTTTGAATGGATAACATTAAGCTAAGAATAATTAAGAACAATAAGCTAAGAATTGGCCTTCCTGAAACTACAACCTCAAACCTATAGAACGTTTGTGGATTATGCTGAAAAGCCAGATTCAGGAAATACAGCAAATTTAAATAAACCTGAAGAGATTGATCAACTATCCAAGAATTGTGCCAGCAGCTTGTTGATGGCTACCAAAAGTGTTAAGGTTCAACTTGCTTAGAGATATTTAAACAAATATTAATGGGAGCTCTATGTATTTTGATCCTGTGTGAATTAGAGAAAATCCTAAATAAATTTACATTTAAAATTGTGCAGCCAGTTCTTTAAAAAGTAATTAAAGCTGTATGCTGTACAGCCATTCCACCCTGTAACCAAAGGCTCAAATTTACCATGACATTTATGCCCATGATGAGTGTACGCAAACTACTGACTACAACCATCCATCTATGAAGGTAATACATCTCCATACTCACCCTCCTCTCCCCTCCCTAAATGATTCCGTTTCCATAGTGACTAGGACATCAGGACCAGGGCTTCCTGTCTCTAAGAGGTTTCTGCCCAGCAACAGGTGATGTCATTTCTCCTGCATGGTAGGTTTGAAACAGAATCATTTTTTTCTTTTGTGATTGGCCGCGGGGGATAGGAAATGGCAATTTGTATGCTACTGTGGTTGGCTGAGCTCAATGACTCAATGACACACATGCATGCAGTGCATGCATGTGTGTGTTTTTAGACATCCTGCTCCAGCGCGCTTGCAGGAGAGTTGTGTGGCAACAGGAGAGAGCGAGAGAGAGAGAGACAGAAAACAGGTGACCTTATGCTGAGTAATTGTATCCTCCTTTTATTAGTCCCACCTCTTCATTCTATTCCATAGACTCTCTACTCCTCCTCCTCTCTCTTTCTCCCTCACTCAATCTCCCCTTGATGTGTCCTTGACAATGCGGCAAGCTGTTCTAGCTTTTCCTCCTCAACCACATCACACACACACACACACACACACACACACACACACACACACACACACACACACACACACACACACACACACACACACACACACACACACACACACAGTTTATCTTATGCCCTCTTTCTCATCATTTCTTCTCACATTCCATGTCTTCAGTCTTGGTATAATGGTCACACACTGCAGTGTTCTAGTATCCATACACTGTGCGTAAGTGAGAGAGAGAGAGTGCTTCCATGCTGATCGGTGGATCATGTTACAGATGATGTTCAGCATTAACTGCATCATAATGTATACTTGTGTGGTGTGTTTTCCCTGGTGTGTCTGTTCAACACTGTATATACCCATAGTCTCCAATATGATCTGTCAATACACATTCCAGCTCTATGTTCGCCGTGATTGTAATCATAGAGAGCATAAGAAGCAGCTTTTGTTGGTGTGTCAGATCTGGAGCAGAAAATATTTCACGGAAATTATCAGCCACAAGTTTTTAAGCAGATCATTACAAGGTGGTGATAGGAGCATCTTTCTTCATGTGTGTTTGCACTTTGGCTGCTTTGAGATGACACCATATGTGATTTGTGAAAGCGAGCACAGTGCAAGAGAAGATGGTCAAAGTGTGTGGAGATCACCATTTGTGTGTGTGTGTGTTTGTGTGTTGTTTGCCAACTGTGCTTTGTAGGGACATCTGCAGATACATGACACCGTGTCAGAGAGGGAGAGAGTGACCGTGTGTATTTATGTGTGTGTTTTTGCATTAGGTTTGTTGGGACTTGCTGCACTGACTCCTGCCCAGCTCACAGTATCAAATTAGCAACACTCAACACAGACTTACTGTAGCTCAACACCCACCACCCCTCTCGTGTTTTTTCAATCTCTCTTCTCTGTCTCTCATTCTTACACACACATCTCACAGATTTTACTTACACTTGAGTACACACACACACACTCTCTCTAACTTCTTGCTCTATTCACCTCTCTCTGTTCATCACCATCTCACTCTTCTTTCACTCTCTCTTGCTGACTTCCCAAGCCAACTTCTCTCTGCCGTTGTGTTGCTAGGTTACAAACTAGTTGAAGGAGTGGGCGTAGTGTGGTACCACACCCCTGGTAGAATACACAAGTGTGCGCATCTACACATTCAAAAATATTAAAGACACAAATATCCAAAATCTAGTTTGGCAAATTCATTATAACTTGATCTTTGGGAATCATGTGTGTCAGAAAAAGAGACTGCATGAAAAATTTAAGCACTGCAGAAGAAATTAGTTGCTTAATCACTTAGTTGTATGAAAAGATCAGCTGACTTGTTTAGTGTTTCTCACACACACACTTTGCATGTTCTTTTTTTATCCGAGACAAGATGTAATCAACATAGTTTGGAATAATACACAAACTTTTATTTTGAATAAACTGGTTACCAGCTAACATAAGGTCTGTGTTGTAGCCAATTTGAACATCCACCATTTGAAATGCAGCTGGCGATGGCAATTGTTCTGCTATATTGGATTTGGATTTCTGCTGCAAGTTGGAAGGTCAGTCTAACCAGAACCTGAACCAGCTGGAGAGCCAGCGATGCTGTGTTGTAGCTCACTGAGTCTGTAGAACGAAAAGAGGAATACTGTTGCCAGTGGCAGTGCAAGACTATAAAGATGAAATGGGAAGAACTCATAAGACAAACACCTGATTATTGTTATAATATTATTATTATTGTTTTTATCGTGCGATCGTGGCTCAAGAGTTGGGAGTTCGCCTTGTAATCGGAAGGTTGCCGGTTCGAACCCCGGCTTGGACAGTCTCGGCCGTTGTGTCCTTGGGCAAGACACTTCACTCGTTGCCTACTGGTAGTGGTCAGAGGGCCCGGTGGCGCCAGTGTCCGGCAGCCTCGCCTCTGTCAGTGCGCCCCAGGGTGGCTGTGGCTACAATGTAACTTGCCTTCACCAGTGTGTGTGTGAATGGGTGGATGACTGGATGTGTAAAGCACTTTTGGGTCCTTAGGGACTAGTAAAGCGCTATACAAATAAAGGCCATTTACCATTATTATCATGTTACAATATATTGGTAGCATTATGAATTCATTTAAGAAAGCGTGTGTGCGCCTTTCTCTCATGCACAGGAACACACATGCAAATGCAATACAATCTAATTCTGGGGGAAACACTTATTTATTAAGTTAAAGTTTGTCTCCTGGCATTGTCGATCTCCTTTTGTCTGCTAGAGTCTTTCTGAATAAGCAGCTGAATCAGTTTAAACACCTGAGAGGGGCAGGGAGGGCTAGCTGGTTAGCAGAACTATCAATATAACTGTGACAAAATTAATTCCTAGTTAATGTTTTTTCCTAAGTTAATCACAGATCAGCTGTTCACTATAGTGTATAAAAAGATAAAAGCTCAAAATACACTTGAGCCAGACATCATTCTACCTGGGCAACCCTACCAAAGTGTGATAAACGCTGACATTACATATTTAAAGGTTTCATACTCTGCCATGAATTATATGTGTGTAAAAGTAAACCTCCGTGTCCCTGAATAGGGGCAAATCTTTGAATATGCAATTTGGTTCAGTTCCATCTCCACCAACACCTACACCATTCACTCAAGCCTAGCTCCCCGCCTCCTCACAGACTGCAAGCTGTAATAATTCATCCATAATGTTCTACTCAAAAACCAGAGGAGGAGCAAACTGAACAGGTATCAGAACGGGCATGAATTTTATGTGAACTACAATGTTATAAATGTAACAACAGTTACCAAGCATTACAAAGCATTACCAATTGATGCATTAATGTACTCACATTACAGTTTTTCTGTGACACAATAATGATGCCAGTATGTCACATGGTCACATAATGTAGAATTATCAGCTTCATATATTAGAAGAAAAACAGAAGAAAATCAACTATTTTTATCTGGATTTACATAACATACTTCTTTTGAGTGGAGATATGCACATTCCTTCAAATTTGTTACCTAAAAAGACAATAATGAGATAGTTATACGTGCTGTTATTGGATACATATGTGGAACAATAGGATGTCAACTGGCTATTACAAGACAGTGTATCTCAGGCCATGTTGCAGAATAAGGCTATATAAGTAGCAGCGGAACGAATTACCTTCTACAGTGACCAAACAGAAAAATAATGTCATTTTTACTACTTAGCATTACATCTATTTTTTTTTTTTTTTTTGCATTGCAACCGCACTACAGTACTGCACAGTATTAATATTGGGCAGTGGGCACACCTCAGGTTTGAGGGGTGTGTTGGCTGCTAATCTCCAGGGCAAACTAATGACTTCAACCTAACAATGACAACTTACCACATCCCTATGGGTTGTGAACAAAAATGGCCATTGTGCACATCAATTAACTTTCACTATTGTGTCATGATAAGCGACAGTTTATTACACACTGAGAAGAAGGACTGATGTCCAAATTTAAAGCCTTGTTTTCCTGTTACTATGATGTTGATCAGTGTGAGCAATTTGTCTAATGCTCAGCTTGTGTACAGTTGTGTACAACTGTAAACAAGCTTCGTCTTGATAGTTATAAAGAAGACAAAGCAAAAGAGGAGTAATGTTGTTGGTGTAGCTAGGTCGAACTGAGACGGCATAAACAGGCAGTAAACCACAAAACACTTGGTTGCCATTGTCTATTTATATCTTTTTCTGGACCTTGCTAGTTAACAACATTAAACATGACTGATACCCTTGTCTTTCACAAAATGGCAGGAGTTTGTGCCTCTGTAATGGCCTAATCTCACACGGTGCCCACCATGCCTCCAATAGCAGTTAGTGTGAGACTGGAGGCATGGTGGCTAATGTTAGTGGTTTAACTAACATTAAATATAACAAAAAGGTGAGATATCTGACAACAATGATGAACTTCACCTCCATCAACCGCCAAGTTCTCCCAAGATATTAACATGATTTGAGATATTATTTCCACATACTGAATAAAACATTCAGGTCATTTTGCAATTTTTAGTCATTATACATGCCAGAAAGGAGGAGCAGACCAAGGATCTGATCATTGACTAATGGCTTGCAATTGGGAAGTTGTTAACCAATGAGCAAGCAGCTTCATAGTCAGAGCCGCCATATTTGGTTTCAAAACACAAAGCTGTTGTTGCCAAAAAACACTCATCTTAACGCTTCAGAACGAGTGCTCACAAACCTATAGATGGCATTATGGTGGCTATATCCATCTTTTATACCATCAATGTTTAAATTTAGAATATTACATGAATATTGATATTATTATATATTGCTGATAATATAAAATGTTGTAAATATGATAAATCAGCAACTCTGGCAAGTTACCGCCACCAGGCAAGTCAATTTGTTACATCACGTCTCCTTTCTCAAGCTGTCAAACTCAATTCTGTTGTCATCACTCTGGTCCATTAATTTGCTTGCCCACCTTCTGCAAGCCAGTTAGCTTTCTCTGTTCTCTGTGCCTTAATTCTGTGCTCCTCTGTCATTCTACCTTTCAGACTCTCATTCATGCCACCTGCCTCCCCATCTACACCTCATCATCTCTCCAGTCACTAGTATCTAGGCCCCAGGAGGTCCTGTCCTACTTCCTACCATTGTTGGACTCCACTCTGCTGCGTAGCTTTATCACAGTCTAATTATCAAATAGTTTATTACCCAAACTCATTGTTCCTTTAAAAAAAATAGTTTTCAGTTATTTCAAAACATCCTATTTATTCATTGTTTAAGTCTACAAATAATCAAACATTAGCGATAACTAATCTCCAATATACACCAATCCAACTTTTTCCAGTTCTGTACTGATGATATTGGCACTTTGGCTTCAGGTATCTGCTGATACCAAATACTGAAATCATACCACAAATAAATTAATAAGCCTAATTTATCACTGTTCTCATTAGTCGTTTTTTTATGATAAGCAACAGACTCATTTAACACCTCTTTGTAAATTAGCAGTTTAAAACCTAATATAGAATGCAGAAAAAATCACTAAAAAATCGAAATAAATTTGTCCCAATTTCAGCCTCTACTTATCTCAGTTTGAGAGTTTTTAGTGTGCAGCTCTTCACATCTAAGAAAGACAATGCTAACTGAGTTGACAAAAGAGACTGTTGGTGCTTTTCATTTGTGTCAATGCACTTTGCAGTTCATTCAAAACTACTTTAAACATGCAAAAACAAGCTGTAAGCCTAGCAGGTGTGAAAGACCTGCAAACTTGAAAAATGGGCAGTTGAAAAAAGTAAACGAATTCAAAGACAAAAAAACATAACAAAACATTTATCAAATTTGAAAGCAAGGGCGTAGATTTGGCATGGACGGAAGGGACACGTCCCCACCAATATTCAGCGATTACTGAATCGTCCCCACCAATAATTTGATCTCTTCGAGTAAAGAAAAACAAAACCTATAGAACGAAAAGAAAAACGATCTGTCAACGTCTCGTTCACCTGGCGGTGCAGAAAGAGTTAAATTACGTTCTCTACTGGAGTCCTACCTCATGTGACAAATATGGCCAATGTGATTGGCTGTGCCTTTCAGGGAGCTCTGTTTAGTTTTATCAGCGGCAAGCCTGCGCTGCCAGGACCTGCAAGGAGGAGAGGAGGATGGCAGCAACAAGGAAGAAGCTGGATATAAGAGAGTGTTTCAAAGAAACCTGTAAGTCACTTAAAGTTAAGTTCACTCATAAAATGTGTCCGTCATAATAACGTTACAGGCTATGCTAGGCTATGGCCCACATCAGTCTAAAATTGTATGTAACCACGAATAACGTGTTTTGGAAACTAACTGCACAACAGGCATCACTATTAGTTATTTCAGTCTCCCAGAGTAGCATTTCTAATTTTGATTGAAACTGTCAGAGAAAACGGCAGCCTCGAGCAAGCCAGGATATTAGTTTACAGAGGCTGTTAACATTATATGTCTAACGTTAAAATGTTGGTGACACAATAATTTCATCCTAATGGCACTGACGTATTCATAGGGTTAATTTTTGAGACAAAATATCATGAGGTAGTTATGATTTTGCAAATATTCCACCTTGTAGTGCAGTTTGCACAAATTGTTTTAAAAATGCACTCACCCTACAAACATTACTGATGTGTGACTCATCAGCAATGTTTGTATGGTGTGTCTAAAATGTTGCATAATTTTGCTGAGAGATCTTTTACTTTGTGGTAATCTTAGATGAGTAGTTTTATGGACAAAAACCACCAGGTCATTCAGTGTTCCCTTAGTGCTAATGTATAAGAGATGTTGGTGTACTATAACTGAAGTAATGTTGTTAAGTCCTTAAAGTCATATTCTTTTATTGTCATGACTCTATTTTTATTTTTGTATGATACTTGATTTGTCTGGAATATGGCTGAAGTAAACTAAAGCCTAAAATACTTAGTCATTTGTTTAATAGTAATTTAACATTATATAATTCACATATAAAACTATGAATTTTAATTGTAAATGGTTTAAAAGCATGTAGAATAACATATGTAGGCAAGTATATTTCTCCTTTTTTATCAAGAAGCAAAAACAAAAAGGAAGAAAAAAAAGAATCAGGGCAGGGTTCGGTGGTTGAATCATCCGTCCCCACCAATGCCAAAACCAAATCTACACCCTTGTTTGAAAGGCTCAAAAGAAATGACAAGCACATCCGTGGCCAGGTGAGGCCAGAACCCTGAGACTCAATGACACATTAAGCAGATAAAAGAAGTGTTGTACTTGCATTAGCTGTTTAATTAAACTCTCAAAAGGAAGTCCAAAGAGATCTAAAAGGAGGCCTTTATTATGCTGAAAAACCAAAATAAACCTGTCAATCTATTGGGTTCTCAAAAATAACAGTAAACAGGCTAAACAGTTAATACTTTTGTTAAGCCTCTTGAACTAAAACGGAAAATCTGTAAATAATAATAATAATAACAATAACAACAACAACAACAATATAAGAACAGATATAAGTTAAAGTACTTCTTATCTTGATGGCCTGAATGTATTACTTTAGTGAGTGAGGGTTTATAACCGTCCTGCAATCACCCCTAACTTCATGAATGTTGTGATGTTCAGTATTTGCACAAACCACCAAAATGAGTAATATAGAGAGGTATATTAAGGCTAACTTCACTGATGTGAATAAGACAGGAAAAACACTAAGCAAACACAGGTATAGCTGAACAGCTTCAACACCTGCGAGACAACATTTGGGCATCATAATAACTTTGAAAAGGATTTATCAAAGGTTTATTTTATTAGCATGTCCTGGTAACTGGCAGCCTATGAAAATGATTATTTTTTTCCTTTTGCCTCCTTGACAGTTGAGAGACAAACATAACAGACTTGCACCTAAACCACCAGACACCCTTGCAGGTATACTGTTAGAGATTGTAGTTCATCCATTTATTGATTTACTCTATCAGCTTCCCATTCACCCATCCAATATAATCCCATCATCCCTTCACCAATCAGACCATCCGCCCATATTCTCTTTACACGCACCTCAACCAGAAGCTGCCTTCCAAGGTCAGGATTACAACTACAGGAAAATGGAGGCACCAGCACTTAATTCAGAATTCATCTAACATGTGTTGCACTCATTTGTGTATTGATATTGCGCACAACAATAAACATCATTAGCAGTTTTAGTGTATGTTCGTAGCTTGTTAAAATAAAAGGTGGCTTTGTTCTAAAATGACTGGTGACCACACCTAATCTGTTTCTGTTGGCCAAATGATGCCAAATGATGATGAGACAGAATCCCCACCAGTGATGGGAATAACGGCGTTACAAGTAATGGCGTTACTTTTTTCAGTAACGAGTAATCTAACTAATTACTATTTCTATCGTTACAACGGCGTTACCGTTACTAACAAGAAAATGCGGTGCGGTCGCATTACTATTTTTCAACAAACAGACGGTTGAAGCTGTCTTCAGCTTACCGCACCTTATATCAGTTGCATGGAAGTAGCTGTCCATGTAAGTAATCTGGGCGCTACAGCTTTTTAAAAAAAAACAAAAAAAAACAGCCCTTTTGTGTTGGTGGAAAAATACACCATGTCAACCAATAAAAAAATAATATGGCAACATGACATTTGGTTGTTTAGGAAGAGGGGGAAGATTGAGGAGTGACCACGAGAGAGAGAGAGAAAAAGACAGCAGAAAAAGAGAGAGAGAGAGTTTTGAGATGTGAGAGATTTGTGACGTTTAGCGTGTTTGGAGTGTGTAGTTAATGTGTTGTCTTGTGTAGTTAGCGTGTAGTGTTGTGGATAGTTTTGTGTTGTGTGTCAGAACAATGAGGCGACTGCTGTCTCCAGATAAAAAACAGGATGAGTGACACACCTGCTGCTGTCAGACCTGCAGGTATCAGGTTGTGATGTTCTCCTTTATAGTGGACAGAAATTATTTTTTTGGGGAGTGGCACAAATAATTTAGGTAGCATCCTATTGAATGCAGAACACCTGATTGTTATGTAAATAGTTTGAAATGGTTATTAAAAAATGGGGTAAAAGGTAAATGGCTGCTAATAACTTTGTTGTTTGCAAAACTTGTGCATATGATTTTAAAATTGACAATTTATATTTACATTTAAAGTTATGAAATATGATTCATTAAACATGTTTGTGGTTGTTTCTACTTGGATTTTATGTTTTTTGTCTGATTTTAGCTCAATTGTGTTAATACAGTATGTCAAAATGAAAACATAACTGTAAATTCAGACACGCGAGGTTGTGCTGAAACGGATGATACCAAACAAGGCAAAGTAAATCGTTTTTAAAGGAGAAATGGAGAGGTAAAATCAAAAGTGGTTAAAATGGCCAATTTTACCCTGGACCCCAGAGGGTTAAACTTTTTTTTTTATAATGCAGTAGTTACTTTTAAAGTAATTAATTACTTTTAGAATCTTGTAACTCAGTTACTAACTCAGTGACTTTTTTGAAGAAGTAACTAGTAACTATAATTAATTACTTTTTCAACGTAACTTGCCCAACACTGATCCCCACTGATGCGCTGGTGCCTGTGTTTGACTCCAATCAAGAGTACAATCTCATTCATCCTCCATCTTCTGCTCTATAAATTCATCCAACCAGCAACCACCTACTCATCCACTGTACCATTCCTCCACCAGCCCATTCATCCATCTAGGCACGTCTTCTTTTGTTATCAATTCTTCCCACTGAACCATTTCTACACCCATGTCTGCTCACCATCAGTGGTATTGGACTGTAGTCGCCGGCAGAGACCCTCTGTGTCTCCATAGCTGTCCTCTATCTTCTGTAGGGCATCAGCCCCTCGGAGCTCCATCAGCTCCCTGAGCTCCTTCACTGTGACCCCAAAGTCTCCCCCTGCATGGCTGCCATCTGCCCTTCCTCCTCCTCCACCCCCACCTCGTGTCCCTTTGGGGTAAAACTCCACAGCGCTGTTTGCCATTTCACCCATTGTGGCTGTTGTTGACATGTCAGTAAAAGGTTTTGTGTGTGTGTGATTTTCTTTCTCTCTGTTGTCTACTCAGGCCCCCTTTGGTTTGGATTCTGGAGGGTTGTTCATGTGCTCAACAATCCTGTTTCTGACTAAATGTTTTATTCAAAAATGATTTTATATCAGGGTAATATGTATTTTTTTCACTTTAATGGCAATAGTCTCTCACTGCTCCTTTAAATCTCCATAACTGAAGAAGGCTGAAGAGGAGGGTGAGGGGGTGAAGGACAGCGAGCAGGGCCACTTCAGAAGCGTGACATCTGAATGAATCCAGCTTTCTCTTCCGTCGTCTCCTCTGCGACTCAACTCTTTCCTTGTTTCTGTCCCCCTCCCTCCAGAGTCACAGCCAGTCCATGGACAGACGCAGGTACGGTCAGGTGGACCAGCTGTTGGGCTTACTGATGGGGATGAAGTGATGATGAATGGATGGAAAGAGGGGCGATCAAGGCAAATAAGAGACAGGATGTGGAGCCAGTTCAGAGGTAGCTACACCAGGACCTAAGAGCAAGAGAGAGAGAGAGAGAAATTACCAGCCTGTTCTACCAGTCTCAGTCATTGAGATTACATCAAATCATTTCTCGGGGCAAGTCGGCAGAGTCAGATGCAAAACTGGTGCTTTCTATGCAATAGTTAAAAATGAAAGCATTAATCTTAACATAAATAAATGTACAAAGAGGAAAAAGTCACAATAAAACCCTGAAACACACAAACCAAAGATCGTCACCCATATAGTGTTACGTTCCCCTGAGGGGTCTAGGCAGTGAGGGGGAAGTAACAAAAAGTGTCCAGGTCAGAAAAAGGAGTCAAGGAGGCAAAAGGGTTAAATTAAAGAGTTTTATTAAAGTAGCTCAACTAAAAGAGACGGACAAGCCGCTATCACCATTTAAGAAAACAAACAAAACTCAGGCGTTGGTCAATAAAGTAAAACCTAAGTCAAAAAGAGAGAGCAGCTCACTAACTGTAAATACACCAAACACTCAGCTCACTAGCTGCAACCACACTAATGGCACTCTGGCCCAAAGCTCACCTTTCCCTGGGCTTAAATCTCTTTAATTACTGACGAGAGTCAGCTGCACAAAAGGGAAAGGTGGCACCTCAGGCAGAAGAGGTGGTGGGACACGCTCACACAGGCACCTTCAGGAGGAGGCCCAGCTAGGGCCGTAACACCCCCTCCCATAAATACAAACCCGTGGTTTGTCACATAATTATGATAACCAAAACAACTAATCAAGTCCGTAACCGTTGCATCACCAAATTGCAGGCTTTCCACCTACCAAACCCCATAGCAACGGTTAGGCATTGCCTGCGGAAGCTGCCAACCCCATCTCAATGGGTTCATAATACGGACTGAGGGTCGCCGCAGACCCTCAAAACAGTGTCCCATGTGATAGCCAGGGCTTGGAACGATCACATGTGGAGAACCCAGGAGGCAGCTAGCAGGCTTTACTGAAACACAGACATGTTTGTTAGCAAGGGGTGCAGGTCTGAGGGGTGGTTTTATACATGATCTTTCTCCCTGCAAATCATTTTGAGGACCGGAGAAATGGTCAACCAGCGGCAGCTCAGGGTTAGTTGACCTCTTACACTGACTACTTGACACTACTGAGCAATTATGCTCCAAGTGTAGCCTTTTACTAGGCCTGGCAACCTTGTCGGTTTGAGAACCACGACTAACTTTTCTCAAAGCAGGCTCTTTTTGCTTTGAGTGGGCTTTCTGTTTGAGTTTCAATTTCAAACAGTTAGCAACGAGGTGTCCAGGTTTGTGGCAGAAGAAACAAAGCTTCGTTTTGGGTCTCGAAACCACAACTTTTTCAGCCTTGTTAGCTGGCCCACTCTTACCTCGCCAAGATGTACTATGGCACAGAGGGGTATCACATTCTACAGCATTTATTTTATGACTTAGGGTGAACTCCTCTGCCAGTGTGGCAGCCTGCTGTAATGTGGAAACCCTTTGTTCACTTAAAGAAAGAGCAATACACTCAGGAACAGAGTTTTTAAAATCTTCCACAAGCATGAGCTCACGTAACGACCCCAAACTGTTAACCTGGCTTGCAGAGCACCACCTACCAAAAAGCTTTGCCTTCTCCCGAGCAAAGTCAAGGTAGGACTGACCCTGTGCCAACTCCAAACCTCGAAAAAGCTGCCTATAGGCCTCAGGTACAAGTTCATAGGCTAGGAGGACGGCACTTTTAATCTTTTCATAAACTAAGCAGTCATCCCCAGACAGACCAGAACAAGCTTCCTGAGCCCTACCTGTGAATTTACACAGCAACATCACCCCCCACACGTCTTCAGGCCACTGTAATGCAGTTGCTATGCTTTCAAACACACTGAAGAAGCTCTCAACACTGGATTCACAGAAAACGGGAACCAGGTGGATGTTATTACTTACAAACAAGCTTCTAGACACCTGTGCACTAATAGCCGTATCATCCATTTCGGGGGCGGAGATATAAGCTGGGGATGAGCTGTGAGCAGTGTGGGGTGTTCTTGGTGTGTAATTATCCTGCCTGAAGTGTGGAGTTGTGGAAAGAGTATAGCTGCTTTACGTGAGTAGTGTGGGCTTGTGGGCCTCGGCAGCAGTAAAGCTAGCTGCTGCTAGTGATAGGGTGAGCTTGTGGGCCCCTGGAAGTGCCTCCTCGTGGTGTGGAGTTTTTGTTTGGTTGTTGTGTTCTTTGTTGTTGCAACCTTTTTTTTCCCTTTTTCCAAGTGTTATTGGTAAAACGGCGTTGCCGGCTCTTTATGTTAAGATTATCTATAATAAAGACTATTTTATTTACTAAAAACACCTGTCTTTTTTCCTTTCATTCTGTTCTGGACTCATTTGTTACTGGTCCCCTCACTCACATGCCTAGACCCCTTCGGGGGGACGTAACACTCTTAAAAAATGTTTTAGTACAACTTTAGTAAGCTGCACTGCTTGATGGATTGTCAGAGCATTACGGCTGCCGTAGTGAGGACCTTCGCGGAGTAATCTGGGTCCAAAACTCAAAACTGTTCAGGTCCCAAAGTCAAACGAACACTAAGAGTTAAAAACGGTCTAAATTATTTCATCTTTAAGAAAATCATCAGCGTTGCTGCTTTATCGGGTGTAAGAATTAAGTTTAACATCCATGCATCCATGAAAACAGAATTTATTAAATTTAACGGAGTTAGAAGTTAACAGGAAGTTAGCTCGCTAGTTTACACCTAAACATTTCATACCATGTTCTGACTGAAAGATTTTTGAAACTAATTAAAACGTACAGCTCTGCTACCACTTCCAACATAAATGAAGACAGAAAACTAAACAGCAGTGGCGTTTGCAGGGTTACTGAAGTTGGACTACCTGGTATATAATATTGTGCTACGTGATTGCTAGCGACACAGCTATGTTAGTATAACATTAGCACAGTGAAGCTGGAGGATGAACGCCAACTTTTTTTCCACTCGATAAAAGTTAACGTGAGGGATTCTGGTGGTTGGGGACAAATGCAGTCGCATAGCAGGATGCTATACACGGGCCAAACTTCAGTCAGGAGAACAACTGAGATTATTCATCCACAATACGGGGTTAGTTATTAATATACTGCAACAACATGGGAATAGAACAGCTGCGAGAGAATTCACCATTAATGAATCAATGTTACGGAAGTGGAGGAAGCGCAGTTTTTGGCTTTCCCCATATTTCAAAAGTGCTTCATCTCTTTGCTATGACTGTCGCCCACCATAATTTGCAGATGATAATGGTTTTAGCCGCTGCGATGCTTTCGACCAAAACAGGTGCAGCTTGATGACATCATCAACATGCGCTATCGCGATAGAGCGATATAGTCAAAATCTCTATCGTTGGCCAAATTTCTATCGTTTCTATCGTATATCATTTATATCGCCCACCCCTACTGTAGACCATTGTCAATCAATCTCGTGCCGTGTCTCCTCTACAGTACAGAATGCGTTCAGCTTGTCAAATTTACATAAATCTTCGATCGCTAGCAGTGTGACTCTGAAGTGCTGTACTGTATGTCTGTAAGTTTTCTCCCCAACAAACACAACAATGTCGTGTTTTGCACCATTAAAGGCAACCGCGGGTGCCTTGGTTTCATTCTATAATACTGGAGTAATTTTTCTACGAAGGTTTGAACTTTGAGTGTTTAAACAAGTGAGAAAAGTGTGAAAATGCTAATGCCTGTCTGAGAAATGTGTATAATGTGTGTAATGAGGAGTTTTACAGCCTATAACTGTAAAAAATAAAGTTGGCTACTTCGCGGATTTCACCTATCGCGAGTTATTTTTAGAACCCAACTCCCGCGATAAACGAGGGACCACTGTAACACTTAAAGGTTTTGCTTTAGTTTGCTATTTATACCCTTGTTATTAATTTAAAATACAGTTGTTGCAGTACATTTATAATGTTCAGCTTCTGACAGAAATAATATTTAAACCATAATTAACCTTATATTTTCACATCTCACTTAAAATTAAAAAGGAAGAGAAAAAGTCATCCTTGTATTTTATATCATGACATATATCAATATGAAAATAGTTAGATTGTTTTCCATATCTCCCAGCCCTACTCTGGTGCTTTGTTGCTCAGTACTTCTCTGTCCTGTCCATGTTACTGAGCCACAAGCTGTGGGACAGAGAGCTTTTTATCGAAGATGTAAAATATTGGTCCCAAATTCAGAGCTCTTTCCTCCCTTTCCTTAAAGTGGGTCTGAGAGGGTCTGCTCATTTCAAACTTAATATGCTTAATCTCTACTGTTTACTGTGTGTGTACCCTTTCATGCTTCACAGTTAGGGCTGCTCAATTAATCGAATTTTAATCTCGATTACGATCTGGGCTTTAAACGATCATTAAAAATGACTGAGCCGATTATTAGCCCCTCCCTCGTGCTTTACTCTCGCGCTGCTCCGTGTGGCAAATCGAGCGCACCTCTCTGCATTTCGAACATGTGTCACAACAATTAAGAGCAGCGGTCCCCAACCTTTTTTGCGCCACGGACCGGTTTATGCCCGACAATATTTTCATGGACCGGCCTTTAAGGTGTCGCGGATAAATACAACAAAATAAAACTAGTACCGGTACCGAAAAAAAGAAAATTTATTCATAACACACGTGAAAAGACCAAGGAAAACCGAGTAAACGATAAAAACGATAACAAAATAACGCTGAAAACCGATAAAAACCCTGAAAACCATACATTTCACACCTGAGCCTCAACTCTTGCGGCCTGGTACCAAACGACTCACGTACCGGTCCGAGTCCCAGGGGTTGGGGACCGCTGATTAAGACTACCCGAGGGAAGCTCGGAAAGCTAAGCAGAAGTTATTTGGAGAGGAGAGTGACTGCTGTTGGTTGAAAAGAGAGGTAAAAAAAACTTCAGTGGCGTGGAAAGATTATGGGTTCGCGGAGTCAGACGTGGATCAAGTAGACATAGTGTGTAAACTTTGCTACAGTGTCGTAGCTGCACCACAGAGCAGCACTGCAAAGTTCACTAAACATAGATGTTTACATTTTTCATTTATTTTTTATATTGCAAACATTTGCACTGTTATCAGTATTTGCACACTATTTTATATTATTTTTGACAATCTTTAAAGTCATTATTCAATACATTGTTATTGTTAAATAAATATCGTCAAATAATCAAGATCTCAATTTCAGTGAAAATAATCGTGATTAGCATTTTTTCCATAATCGAGCAGCCCTATTCACAGTTCAGAGTAATCTTACACTAATCATTTATGAAGCTCCTCAGCTGATGCTCATCTAAAATAATCTGTTTTCAGTCCCCTACCGCTCCCTTTCAGATAACTTTCTTCTGATTGGCCGCCCCTTACAAAGTTTTATAAAGTCATGTGAATAAGGCTTATATGCGTACCACCAAACCTACTCTCACTGACATCACACAGAGTCAAACAGAAAACAAAAGACTGTGTCAAAGTACGTGAGTGAAGCAGTCTGAATCCTGAGCTTTTCACTCAGACCGATTACTTACATACGATAACCACATTAATTGAAAGACTGGCTATGTTTTACAGTATCATGCACCTTTGGAACAGTATACAGGGAACAGAAATACGGGTAAAGCAGAATAGACCCATTTAAAAACAGAGCACTGCAGTTTTTTATTGCTTAAAGAGGACTAAACTGATGTTTTACAGAGAACTATTTACAACTGTGGGTCAAAATGTGAATGTGTGCAAACGTGGGAGAGCATGTCACCCAATGTAACACTGTGCCTAAATAGCAATGAATCACAGCGAAGGCAGCACATCTTCCCCATTAAAAAGGCGCTCGGGTACCCGGGGTAAATAACAGTAACGCACGCGAGCACGCACGGACTCATCGACTCACCGTCCAGGATACGAGACTCAGGACATCAGCATCCAGAGCGCGGGTGGGGAACAGATACAGGGAACAGAAATACGGGTAAAGCCAGAATAGACCCAATTTAAAACAGAGCACTGCATGTTTTTTGCTTAAAGAGGACTAAACTGATGTTTTACAGAGAACTATTTAACAACTAGTGGGTCAAAATTTTGATATGTGTGCAAACGTGGGAGAGCATGTCACCCAATGTAACACTGTGCCTAAATAGCAATAGTGTTTGTTTTTTTTTCTACAGCCATCCATTCTCTAACTTCTTTACTTTACAAAGGAGGACTTCACACAAAGTATGTGTGAGACGTTATTTCTTTAATTCTACCACTCAATAAAATAGTTTTGTATTTACAGCACTGCACTGTTTTAGCCCTACTATCCCCGGGAATCTTGTCCTGCATCATACATGGGGTCACCATATGGTTATAGGACAGCCACATGTCCTACTGTAGAGCCCCTTGATGTAGTTGGGAGGTCTGTGATTATTAATGTCGTGGGAACTCACTGAATTTGCAAGTAATTTTAGCTGGTTTGGTTTTACTTCAGATGGAATTTTCTAATCCCATCCCCCCGGTTCGCTGGGGCTATTACATTAAAAAAGGGGGGAAAAAATTAAAAAAAAAAAAACTGAAAACGCCACTGGTGGGGAAACTAGATATATTCTTTTTCCTGCTTTGGATATTTTGATATTTTTGTGGGACTTCTAAACAGTAAGCTAGCCTGTCATACTCCGATAGTATTAATTTAGACCAGTTGAATACACTACATCTGGAATTTCCTGAAGTGAGCTCCTCATCTTAATCTATTGAAAAACAATTTCCTAATCACTGACATGTTAACCTATCTCTGGGACAAATTTCATTAAAATAAATCTGACACCAACAACACTCAGCATCGCCTAGGACAGCAGCACATTCCTTTCTCTTTCCACTGCACCAACACTAACGAAGCTTCATCCTGCATGAGCAAATAGCACCACCTTTAACTATTCTCAGCATCACACATGACACATCAGATTCTTTTTCCCTATAAGAGTATTTTACATGTGGACGAGCAGAAAAACCCCCCAAAGTGAAACTGATTATTAATTCCTTTTCTCCTCCCTCCTCTCCACTCTTCAGTCTCTGCCTCTTGCATCTTCTCCCTCCCCTTTTTCTTCTCTTCCCTGTCATGCTTCTATCCTGACTGAGAGTGTTAGTTTATGACTGAGTCACCCTCCTTTGCCTTTGAAGCTTCTTCTTGCTCTATATCTATCTTTCTGCTCCATGTATATGGTTTTACCACCTTTTTGTGTTCTTCCATTCTGTCTTGTGGCTGTCTCATTGCTTGTTATTATTTTTACCTATTTTTACCTCCGCCCCAATCCCAACACCCTTTTCTTGCTGCTCTCCCCGTCTACCTGCTTCCTGCTACTGCAATAATTTATTTACTCAGCCAGTTGCACATTTTCTTATCCAGCCTGATGTCTTACTCACTGATTCCGTCTGATTTTGTAACAGTCACGTAACAAACAGCTTCTGTTCATCGTCCAAACTACTGCACCCAACTCTGAATGTGGCCTTCTGCTTGACTCAGCTTTGATGTGTGCAACACACAAGTGCATGTAAGGCTGCATTACATACATAGCAAAAAAAGAGAAGCACTTTGTTTTGTCATGCATTTCTAACTCTTATGCACACAAACCTTTAGGCACAGGATGCAAGCATCACAAATGGACAATAAGCACACAAAGACACAAACCCTCATGCCCAGAGACATCAATTATATGATCTGTCATGACGCACACAAATGTGTCATACATAACAACGCTTTCAAAATAAGAGAGTCAGCAAAGGGGGTAGGGGTGTCCTGTCCTGACTGAAAATGTGTCTGAACATGAAAAGAGTCAAACAAAAGGTCACCACAATTGTCAGCAGCCTGCCCATTTATACTGAATGCTGGACCTGCTTGTCCACACACTATCCCTTAGAGGGTTGAAGCAATTTGATTTTTTTTAAAAAGAGAAAGTGTCCGCTCTGTTCCCTCTAGTGTTTTCTCTTCATTGCAGCAGCAAGGAGGTTGAGAAGTGTGCAGAAGACACAGGAGAGAAGATCCTCATGGGATTTGAATTCGGGCCAGGAGGTCCATGTATGCTTTCTGACTTTGTGTGTGTGTGTGAGTATGTGTGTTGTGTGTGGTGGATAGAGGCAAACAAGGCTCCACAGACTTGAGCATGTGTAACTGAATAAGTTTGTGTGCAGCAGTGTGTTCACGTTTCTAAATCTTGTGCACACTGTTGTCATCTGGGGTGAGATTGTCCACATTCCGTGTATGTGAGCGTGTCAGTATTCCCTATAGCCCGCTGCAGTCCACCTGTGCACCTGCAGTCCTACTTTCCGACAGGCCCTCTGGTGGGGCCTTTGTATCTGGGCAGCTGCCTGCCTGGCTTGGTGCCAGTCACACTTCTGTTATTCCCCAGTGGGAATAGCACACTTAGAATTGAACACAGTCAGAGGCTGAAGCCATTAAAGGTGGGCCGCCAACAGGGCTTAGATATCCACATTACGGTAGAGCCCGTTAAAGAAACAGGATAATGATGAGGGGGGTGGGGATGGAGAACGTTTGAGAAAGACAACAAAATGTGGGCATAAATTTGGGGAAAGAAAGAATGAAAGAAAATGGCCTGGTGATAACTAGTTAATGGGTACTATCGTGTATCCATCTGTATCCATCACATCCAGCACTGATATACTCAAGGTATCCCATGTCCTTCCCACATGAGCGCATATACATCTCCACCCACCCAAAGCTAAAGTCACATTCACACACATTACTAATTCTTGGTGCACCTGGAACTGCCTCATGCAACAGTGTATTTCCCATTCAAAACGACCTTTCCTGGTCACCTTCACACTTACTCAAGCTTCATCTCTCGGCTCATCTTCAACACATACAGCAACAAGAGGAGGTTATGAATAAAGTCGAGACACTTACACGGCAGGCCCGCTAAAAGGCAAGGAGAGACAGAGTGAAGCCAGTGGTGCGCCACTAGCTTACCCGATGTCCCTCCGCAAGGTTACTGGCCCGGCCACCGCCGGCCCACTCTGCCTAACTCACACCCACGCGACGCCGGGCGACATGTGAAGGTCCCTTGGGCCACGGATCATTACCGGATCAAAATGAAACCCCCCCCCCGCAGTTGGCGCTGCAGGTGCGATGCGCCGTAACCGAGACAAACAACGCAACTGATCCCAAATAGCCCTTACATGCCTGCTGCATACAGCGCCCGGGAAAGGCAAGAGACAGGCGCGAGAACAGCGCGTGCTGCTCGGTGATAATGTGGGACTGTAGCCCTTCATCAACTGACACGGGACACGGATGAGTGGATGGATGGAAGGATGAATATATATGTAGATTTACACACGCGTGTGCACGCACATCGGCGCATAGACGCGCGTACACGCAGGCACACACTTCCTTATAATGTCATAGCGCTGCTCGCCAGGTTATTATGGTATGCTCTACTGTATAGGCTTTATTATAGCTGTGTAAGGCCTGCGATGACAAATGCCACATCAGGCCATGTTGCATATTCTGTAAGCCCGTAAAAACCTCCCGACATGCGAGTAATGAATCACAGCGAAGGCAGCACATCTTCCCCATTAAAAAGGCGCTCGGGTACCCGGGGTAAATAACAGTAACGCACGCGAGCACGCACGGACTCATCGACTCACCGTCCAGGCCGAGCTCAAGGACATCAGCATCAGCGCGCGGGTGGGGAGGCAGAATCCCCGTTAATCTGCGTGTGCGTGGAGCGGAGAATGTCCCAAACCGGATGAGAGGACACGGGGGGACAGGGAATGCGGCAGCTCCCGTTGCCTGGAGTCCGAAGGAGTGAAGGGATGAAAGTCGACGGCCGTGCGGGTGAATATTCCGCTCCGCGCGGTCACCTGACGGTTGGTCGGCGGAGTTCTGCGGCGGTTGGAGAGTGAGAGAGAGAGAGAGAGAGAGAGAATGCGCCGGTTGAGGGTTTAAACACCTCCGTTGTGGGGAGGGGGCGTCCGTGTGCCTGGACGAGGATAGCTACTCCCTGCTGCGAAAGCAGCTAATTTAACCAAATTCGGCGAACTGTGAAGGGCAGTGGGAGAAAAAGGAAAGAAAAGAAACGTGTGAGGAGAAGCTCATGCGACATCTTTGCAGGATGAGATTGAGCTGCTACCAGAGCTCGCGCGCACAGGAGCTCAGTCTCAGCATCCGTTAGAGGGGGTTGAGGGATGCTCTGTACGTCACCCCCACCTACTCGCCTGCGTCATGACGACACCAGACACACCGCAACGAACGTTTTTCCTCTAGAGCAGTCTCTGTTATCAGTTGGCATCTAAAGCCATCTTTTAAAAAAATCCCAGCACGGGCACGCATTGATCTCAACATTGCCTTTTAAAAATAAAGCTTCCAGTCGTTCACTTATAGACCTAAAGCCACAAACTAACCATTCTAATCCACTTCACCACTGTTCAGGTCCTTAATTTGGCTTAAATCGAGTTCTCCAAGTTACCAAAATAGGCAGCCATTTTGGTAATTTGGAGAACTCATTTTATGCCAAATCAACTAACGGCAAATCTTATAACAACGGAAAACATCAAAACTCTTATTCTGCAAACAGCAAAATATGTAATCCAGCACCTTTAAACAAAATGGCAATTAGTACTACATTTAAAGAACATGTGGATCAGATCCTGTCCATTTAAATTCACTACAATCTTTACATGTCTGGCATTTGAGTTACGAACACTTTATACAGAAAGAACACCAACATTTTCCTTAAAGGTTTACATAAATGGTGTGGTGTTTGTGGTGATATGTTATTTTGCCAAATGTGTGCATTATGATGTGCCTTCACTAGCTGGGACCACATCCTCATTTAGAGTTTCAGGTAGATAATGGTTAAGCAAGAATTAAGGCTGCAGTTTAGGGACAATCTCAGCTTCTGGGCCAGGCATACAGTAGCTTCATGTGCTAATGAAAGGTAAATGAGTTTTAAAAAGGGAGGGAGGATGTGCCATAAAAACAAGTAAAAACAACAAACAGCTTGTCTTTCAGGAGGTGGGGGGTCATATACAGACAGACAACTGGAAGGGGTGTGTATAAGGTGTTGGCCCACTCCTGAAATTCAGATAAATTGTCTCCAATTATGAGCTGCATTATGGCCAAACATCTCCACTTTTGTCTTGTCCATCCAAAGGACATTATTCCAAAAGTCTTGTGACTTCTTCACATGCAGTTTTGCACCTCTAAGCCATGCTGCCATGTTCTTTTTAGAGAGGAGGCTTTCTTCTGGCAACCCTTCCAAACAAGCCAGACTGGTTCAGATTTTTTGTTATTGTACTTTCATGAACTTTAACATTTAACATGCTAACTGAGACATGTGGAATCTGAGATATAGCGCTTGGGTCTTTCTGTTTTTGGTTTTTTTTTTTTTCTCTCTGAGCATTGCATAGTCTGACAGGACAGCCAGTCCTGCGAAGATTGTGACATTGTTTTAACACACACCTGAATGCTCCATACAAGCAAACTGCCACAACTTCTTTTATAGAGGTGTTCACACTTGCTCGTTGAGTGCTCGATTAGCAGCACCTGGATACTAATTACCTTCTTAATTCCTGGCAGCACTAATGGTATACTTACCTTTCACAGGACTGCATAGAGTCCCGTTAACACTTGTTTTGTTGTTTATCATATTACTGTAGTAGCTCTGTTCCAGTCTTACTAACCAACATTTGATTGTATGGAAGTCTGTGAGAAAACAACACATTTTAATGACCTTGTATTGCCCCCTAAGTAAACAGTGTCCTGATGACTTTATGTTCTCTATAATGCCACACAATGTTTCAGGTAGGCCTGCTTTGTTGTAGAAATGTTACTATTACCAGCATGCAGAGTCATTTGGTTTCTTCGTTGCTCTTTGTTTCTAATTTCAAAACACCAAGAAGGCAAAAGCTAAATTCTCAACTTAAAGCTCCAAAACGAGACTTCACTAAAGAACAGGTGATGAAATGATGGATAACTTCATTGTGTATAGTTTACAGTCAGATAGATTTTTTTGTTTGTTTTTTGCTTAAGTGTGTAAAATCTTTAAACCTCTGCCATTTATTTAAATAAAGTTGTGAGCTTTGTTACAACTGCCAATCTGAAAACTGACCGAAAAGACAAACACTATGCGTCTTTGTTGTTACTTGTTTTTCAGCAAGTTGTAATTATTTTTGATTGTGGACAGACCTACTGCCTCCATAAAAATGCATTAGAACATTTGGCTACTTTGTAGCAATACAACAGCTGTACTGTAATACAAAATTCCCTGTAAGGTGGCAGAGGGAACAAAATGGTGTCTGGGGAGAGCCAGAAATATGTCTTATTCTAATGTGTCACACATTCATCTTTAAGTTCACCTTTGCAAAGTAAAGGAAATGTTAGGCAGTCGGCCAAACCGCTGAAAACCGCATAAGACCTACCTAGTACCATCTGAGGTCCTCCACCTGTACCACCCCTGCAGTACAGGATATTAATAAATATACCATGTTACTCTCCAACTTTAAACTTTAATACTTTAAAGCTAACATGCAGACAGTAGCTGTGCTTAACTGTGCTTGCATGCTTAAGCAATTTGTTTGAGCACCATTTGTATCCAGTTAATTAAAGCCCTTCCTGTTCTGTTTGCAGTGTGTGGTTCTGGGAAATCTCCTCTGGGGCACAGGAGAAGATGAGTTTATATTTCTGGAAGCAGGAGCAATTCTTATGACATGAATGGAAAAGGATGCCCTGTTATGTGGAGTGAGATCAACTGAAGAGACAAAGTGTTCTTTTCATGCAAACTCTATGAAGTCAAGTGCAAAAACAATGCTCTGCACATACAAGCCCTGTAGATAGTGGCCTCCACACATTGGGAAGCTGGTCCACAGCTCATGTGTCTGGGTGAGAGGGACCAGAGTTAATCCCACTTTAGAAGCTGGGGGCTGTTCTTCTGTTCTCTGCAACTCCACAAAGCTCAGGAACTGTCCACTGTGCTGAAAGCTTGCATATCCTGGCGCTGAAGAACAGAGAGTCATATGTTCACTTCATGTAATCTCCAGCCAACACACACACATACACCAGTCACCCAGACCCACACCACCCTCCCCCATCCACATGCATGGCTATTGTCAAAGCTGTTGTACAGCATTATACAGCACGCCAGTGTGAGGAGAAAGAGGAGAAATGTATTTATAGATGAATCAAATGAATTTATTAATAGATATCCTCTACACTGCAAGGAGATGGACCACAGACTGTCCATGCAGACACACACACACACACACACACACACACACACACACACACACACACACACACACACACACACACACACACACACACACTGGCACGGCATGCACACACATCTTGATGAAAGCTTTGGTGCTGATTTTATAGTTTCGTCTTGTTATCTTTAATTCAAGTAAAGTCTTACGTCTTTATTTGAGGTTCACATTTGTGTTGTTATCTCAATCACAGTTGAGAGTGATTTGCATTCCACATGATGAATGAGAGATAGTATATCTTGATTTCAGGAGCGGGTTCTCTGTCCATATATGACTCCCCTGTACTACAAGCTGTTTGTTCTTGTTTTAGTGCCCCACCCTCCCTCCGTCCCTTTTTCAATTCATTTACCTCTCATTAGTACATGAGGATCTGCCCTGCCTGGGAGCCGGCGCCAGTCCCCTCTGAGCCCTTCCCCAAACTGCAGGCTCAATTCATGCACACACCATCTGCCATTATCTACTCGAAACACTGCCAAACCTAAACGTGGATGTGGTCCCAGGTAGTGAATTGTAATTCCTTTGCTGATCGTTTTAATCTAGCACCAGCTTCAGGTCAAAATTTTATCCTGTCAAATTCTGTACCTTACTGATAATTATCAACATGCTGGAGACATGCTTATGATTACAAGTTAACAAACAAGCTCCTGCTTCCATTTAAGTTTCATTTGAGTTTAATTAAATTTCCAAAAAATTGAGAAGCTATAAAAATTTATATTGCAGAAAAGACAGTGCAAAGTTACATAGTGGAGCTACTGAAGTCTCCGAGGAACAAGACACAAAATTCTGATATGACGCCTCTTATTAAACAAACCTTTGTCATTTGTCATGATGTGGCAGGTAATTGAGGGGATCCAGTGAGTGAAATATGTTCATCTGCTTTAAAAAAAAAAAAAAAACAAAAAACATCTCAGCAGTAGATATTGTAGTTAACTCTTGCATTAAAAAAGAATAAAAAAACAACAACAACAACATATTTTCTAGTCAAACTGAAAAGACGACTTGGGATATGATATCATCTGATGGATGATACAAATCTTTTTTTGTAAATATATACTTTCCCACCTCGTACCAAATTTGAATATTATTCTTGACAACTGGATCACCAGCGTGCATTTACAGGTTTTTTCATATTAGCATATCTGCTCAAAGCACGGCTACATCCAAGTAAAGCTTCCAAGCTGCTGGCATGCCTAGAGACTCTTGGCCTTGAGTCTTAACTCTTAATAAATTATAACTGAAGATGTTTTTTCAGAACACTTTGTTTTTGTTACATAACATCTATTTTTACAAAGAAATGCTTCACATTTGAACAGTTTCTTTATAATTATATTCCCACTAAGAAAGGCTGTGTCTCATAAGGCCTTGACAGACCTTCAGCTGACAGTACGATGGCTTTTTCTGTCTGCTGACCGATCCATCTTTTCATTATCTCTCTGTTTACACGAACGATGAATCATGCAAACTGCTCTTTTTGCTCCTCCCCTAAATACTAAGACCAGGCACACACGCACACAAACTGACAGACAAACTTGCTCTCTTCAATCTATTGCCTGTGCATTAGGCATTTAGTGTGTTTAGAAGCACTTGGTTGATCTCTAATAGGTCTGAAGCTGAAGACTGCAGGGCTTTTATCAGGTCAAGGACACTCAGCTCCTAGACTGCAGGCTTGATACAGCTTCAACATCCCAAACTGTCATTTTGATATAAACACTCGTGCACATGGAGATGCACATGAACACAGCTGGTTGTGTGAGTATGACCTTCTGACTTGCCCTCAAGCCCAGAGTAAAGGCTGAAGTGATGTGTAAGCAGATCAGAAGTCGACAGAGGAGAGGGGAGGCCATCCGAGCAGGCTGGAGAGTGCTGAAGATAAACTCTCCAATCCTCCACTCGTCATTTTACCTTCGTTTTTGCCTCCTTCTTCTCCTCACCTACCAACCTTACTTCCACTCCTCTCACATCCATCTATGTTGCTCTCCTTTCTCCCTACTCCTCTGCTCCTTCCCATCTGATGGTTAATTTATGGAGCCTGCCTGAACGTGCACCTTCTCCATTATTAATACAACATTAGGGAGACAGAGGGAGGAGGACAGCAGAAGGGAGGAGAAGCAGAGAAAAATGTGGGAGATGCAGGGACACAGGACAGACGGTGAAAACAAAAGCAGTGGAAGGAAGCTGAGGATTTGGGCAGAGGGATAAGTACGGAGATGGACAGGAACAGAAAGAGAAGAAAAAAAGAGACAAAGAAGACAGGAAAGGAGCAACTGAGGAGAGAAGCAGACAGATTTTTCCCAGTACATACACAAGGGGGGGAAAAAGCTGGAGTTAAACGAGAGTGACAGATGAGAAGGGAGAAAATGTGTCAAGAAGAGGAATGCTACATGACACGTGATGCTGTTGGGATGCATGCAATGTATCCTGCCCCATGAAGAGAGGCAGAATGCACGAAGAGGACGAGGAGAGGGGGGGCAGAGACTCAGATGTGTCACAAATGATCATGTGACTATCTTCAACCTGGACAAACACACACGTACAGGCAGACCTGATTTTTTTTTTTTTGCAAGCTAAATTCAGGAAAGTAAGGTGCTCATCTGCTAAATATATCACATCTAAGAAGCTTTGAACAGAAGGAAGAAAAAAAAGACTTTAATAGTATCCACAATTTCAGTTTTCTCCTCGCACACAGCAGCAATGGCAACATACAGTTGCACATTGACCAGATCCTTCCGGTAGCCATCAACAAGCCTCTGGTATTTGCTGGATATTTGATAAAATTTTTCAGTAGGGTTGAAAACGGGGCTTTGGGAAGGCCATTCCAGCAAGTTAATATTAGCCTGCTTTATCCAGTCCAAAACCAGTTTTGGTGTGTGTTTGGAATCACTGTTGAAACACTAAGTTGAATTCAAGTTTCAACTGTCTAGCCATTGATTTGAGGTAAAGGTATTAAAGATGTACAGATGAGGATTACAGAATTTGTAGCTCTCTATGAAAATTTATTGGTAGTTAAATATTTTCCAAGTCCTGTTAAACAGAGCAGGGAATTTTTGACACAGCTTTCCCAAACATTGTAGTTTTATTTTGGATACTTTGATTATTTTTACTCTGCTTACTGAAACAAAATATTACACAAAACCCCCAAACTACCAGCGCGAAAGTTATTAGCCCCCTGATGCTAATGGTGAACTTTATATGAGTTTGCTAAATAACAACCTGCAGTCATTTGTTGCAGTATTAAAATGCATCCGAATATTAACAGCGAGAAGTCCAATCATTAGGTGATGCATTTTGAACAAGCACTTGGTGATAAGTAAAACTACATTTTAACAGGAAGATAGGTACAGCAGAACCAGCCTCAGAGAGGGAAAAGCAGTGTGCCTAAAAAAAGTTGGTTGGTGAAGGAAAGACAAGAATATGAGGACTGAGGACCAAAGAAAAGTGACTTCACAAACAGTGTTGACATATTTTCTTTTATTTTCTTTTATTTATTATTAACTTTGTTTGCTGGTATTTGTTGCCATAAAAACAGCTGAACACCTGTTCAAGTCACATTAGGTGACACAATGCAGTGAATCAAGCATTTTTGAAATGTAAGAAATTACATTTAAGACTTGTTGAGGACTTATTTATATACCAAACAGAATGAAATTTAATCCCTGCTTCATGATCAAACCTTCTAAAGAATCAAGACATCACTAAAATCCAGTAGGGATTTACAGAGAGCAAAAATTGCTTTAATTTTTTTCCAGTACTTCCCAGCAGTCTTAGATAAAACAAAGCATTTCAGTTGTGAGTCGAGATGGTTATATTTAGTATTGATGGAGATTTTTCAGTCCTTAACCCTAAAATGAGTAATAGGTTTGCCATTAACTTCTGCATACTCACTCTTGATAATTAAAAAAAAACAAACAAACAAACAAAAAGCCGCTCTTAAATTGGACCTATTCTGCTCATTTCCAGCTCAGTAGTAGTATTATTATTTGACTAAAGGAATTTCATATGCCCTTACAAGAAATAAGTGGAACTGGATTTAAAAAATATATACTTCTGCCAGGTTTCTCATCATTGTAGAAGTTAATCAAATGAATTTAATTATTGTCAATGTATGCCATATTAGATTATGCTGAAATGTTATTTTGTATGTTATGTTGTTTTGTCACAAAACGCATCAGACTCTGCAAAATGTAGTGATGTTCCAGGGAAAATAGCAGCTGCATTGTTGTGGCTAATGTGAATCTTACTAAATGAAACATGCTATGTAACCATAAAAAGCACTAAGAAGGGAATAATATACCTGTTATGGACATCACTGTAACATCATTATCTTCATTTTGTTTATTTTGTCAAAAAACAACACAAGAATTTCTTAGTCTGTTTCTCAGTATTTCCCTTTATTGTCTCTCACTCTCAGTCCCAAACAAATTGGTTACAAATTTAGTTCCTTTTTATAGTTTCCTTAAAAAGATCTTCTTATTTTCATTTCCAACACCATATTTTCATTTTTGGGTGACACAATGTTAACTTTAAATGATTAAACTTTAAAAGTTCAACATCATCTTTTCCATTCAAAGTATTTCCTTTAAATGAGCTTGAAAAAATATAAGTAAAACTTGGGAATAAAGAACCATTTAAAAATCTCTTAACACTGTTTTATCTATTCATTTGACATCCATGAACTAGGATGGCTCAGTCTTATAATCATACTGTAAGTGAATGAGGTCAGCTCTCCCCTGGTATATAGACATGTTACTTTCTCGCCATGCTGGAAGTGGGAAATATACTCCCTCGTCTCCCCATCTACAGAGCTGCACTTACTCAGCTTGCTCATGTCTGTGCATTTTGCAATAAGCATTTTAGTTGCTCTATAGCACTATACCCGACTCCACTTGCTGGTTTAACATCTTTCCTGGTGGAAAGCCATTGTAACACAATGTATTTCTGACAGAATATAGGGGAAATCCATCTTCTTCATCCGCTTTATCCGGGGCCGGGTCGCGGGGGCAGCAGCCTAAGCAAAGAGGCCCAGACCTCCCTCTCCCCAGCCACCTCCTCCAGCTTATCCGGGGGAATACCAAGGCGTTCCCAGGCCAGCCGAGAGATATAATCTCTCCAGCGTGTCCTGGGTCTGCCCCGGGGCCTCCTCCCAGTGGGACATGCCTGGAACACCTCACCCAGGAGGCGCCCAGGGGGCATCCTTGTCAGATGCCCGAACCACCTCAGCTGGCTCCTTTCGATGTGGAGCAGCAGCTGCTCTACTCTGAGCCCCTCCCGGATGGCCGAACTTCTCACCCTATCTCTAAGGGAGAGGCCAGCCACCCTTCGGAGGAAGCTCATTTCTGCCGCTTGTATCCGCGATCTCGTTCTTTCGGTCACTACCCACAGCTCGTGGCCATAGGTGAGGGTAGGGACGTAGATCGACCGGTAAATTGAGAGCTTCGCTTTTACACTCAGCTCCCTCTTCACCACGACGGACCGGTGCAGCATCCGCATTACTGCAGCTGCAGCCCCAATCCGTCTGTCGATCTCCGGCTCCCTTCTCCCATCACTCGCGAACAAGACCCCGAGATACTTGAACTCCTCCACTTGGGGCAGGAACTCATCCCCGACCCGGAGTGGGCACTCCACCCTTTTCCGGCTGAGAACCATGGCCTCAGATTTGGAGGTGCTGATCCTCATTCCCGCTGCTTCACACTCGGCTGCGAACCGTTCCAGTGCGAGCTGGAGGCCCCCACCCGATGAAGCCAACAGAACCACATCATCTGCAAAAATCAGAGATGAGATTCTGAGGCCACCAAATCGAAAGCCCTCCGCCACTTGCCTGCGCCTAGAAATCCTGTCCATAAAAATTATGAACAGAACCGGAGACAAAGGGCAGCCCTGGCGGAGCCCATCACCCACCGGGAACGAGTCCGACTTATTGCCGGCAATGCGAACCAAGCTCTTGCAACGGTTGTATAGGGATCGAATGGCCCGTAGCAATGGGCCAGACACCCCATATTCCCGCAACACCTCCCACAGGACACCCCGAGGGACACGGTCGAATGCCTTCTCCAAGTCCACAAAACACATGTAGACTGGTTGGGCAAACTCCCATGCACCCTCAAGTATCCTGGAGAGGATAAAGAGCTGGTCCAGTGTTCCGCGACCAGGACGAAAACCGCTTTGTTCCTCCTGTATCCGAGGTTCGACTAACGGACGAACTCTCCTTTCCAGCACCCTGGCATAGACTTTCCCAGTGTGATCCCCCTGTAGTTGGAACACACCCTCCGGTCCCCCTTCTTAAAGATGGGGACCACCACCCCGGTCTGCCAGTCCACAGGTACTGCCCCTGATCTCCACGCAACATTGCAGAGGCGTGTCAACCAGGACAGCCCTACAACGTCCAGAGCCTTCAGGAACTCGGGGCGGACCTCATCAACACCAGGGGCTCTGCCACCAAGGAGTTGTTTAACTGCCTCAGTGACCTCGCCCCCGGAAATTGGCGGGTCATTCCCCTCATCCCCAGACTCTGCTTCCTCCTCGGAAGACGTGTCAGTGGGATTAAGGAGGTCCTCGAAGTATTCCTTCCACCGCCTGACAATTTTCTCAGTCGACGTCAGCAGCGCTCCGCCAGCACTATACACAGTGCAGGTAGAGCACCGCTTTCTATAGGGGAAATGAGTCCCAAATATTTGTATTATTATCAGAATGAGCCCCCTTTAAATTACAAACAGTTTCTAATCATAATATGTAAACATTATTATACATGGAGAAAATGCATGAATATGTAAAGATTTGCTAGCCCTGAAACAGACTTGCAAGTTGTTTAGCATACGATGCCTCTTGCCCTAAAGTGGCTGGGATAGGCTCCAGGCCTCCTGTGACCCTGAACTGAACAAGTAGTTAATAAAAATGAATGGATTAATGGAAATTACACTGCTGCCAGATAGATATTCCTCTATAATACTTCATCCAACCAATGCATTTGTATGTGAATACTATGCATTGTAAAAATACAAGATATTTATGGTATGCTGCCTCTCTGGTATGTAGCATCCATTGTCCTTGAAAATATGCAGGTTTATTCTGCAAGGTACTAATCAAGCCTATAATCTCAAAGAAAAAACAAACAAACAAAAAAACTGTGCTGTACTACCCTAGTCCAGAAAGATCTAAGAGTAGTCACCATTTAGCATTTGTAGTAAAAATGTGAGATGTGTGGAATATGAAGAGATCGGTGGTACTGAGAGTCAGCATGTTTTTGAAGCGCTCAGGATGTATTATGCAGTGCAAGGCCGACAAATAACAGATCAGAAATGAAAGAAATGTCTCCCCACACTGGAAGAAATCAGTAGTGCAGGCATGTTTTTGTTAACTCACAGAATAACTGGGGCAAAGACACAAAGTGCTCTTCTACCTTAGACACACCTGAACACAAGCGCTTTGAGTGCTCAGTTGTAGCAGAGCACTATATAAGTACAGTTTTACACTACAATGTGCACCATAACACACATTCAGCTTTGTACTGCACAGTCAAGTGGCAAAACAGAGACGTGATGGTCTTGTAGGTGTGTTGTTCAGATACACTTGGCCTCCATATCGTAGAGCTGAAGAAGGTCTGCGATCACAGCGTCGATATCTGCTTTCATCACGTCGTCACACAGCACCTTACACACATACACACACACACAGACCTCAATAAACAGCAGACATCAAAAGGTCGACACACCATTTTTAAAAAACATATTTTTTTGTCCTCTTGCCTTGAGGACCAAAGCAGAAAGACAGAAAAAAACTGGGTTTGCTCCATTTCCATTTGAATACTGCAACTTAGAAAAAAAAATCTAATCTGGTCAGGTTAATGTTACTTCGGTTTAAGTGCACAGTATGTTTGACACTAACAGTATGTTTGACACTAACCTTGATAAAACCTTGATAAAACTAAAATCATGGAGTGCCTATGCAAGATCTGTACTGTTTCTCCACCTCACAGTGCTGTTATAGACAAATCTAAATGCAGCTCACACACTTAAAGCCAGGAGCTCACGTTCCACATCCTGCAGGCTCCTTCAAAGAATAATTCCAATTTGTGTCAACCAGCTGGATTTTTCATTGACATGGCTATTGTCTCCTGCAGACACTTGAGGAAATGAGGACATGCTGAACAGAAAGTTATCCACAGGTAAACAAGTCTCTCTCATGTGGACCAATATACAACAGGAGTTTCAAACAACGGGTTTCATTCAGCAAACTGAGCCTTTGAAAACTATGAAAATTATAGTGAAGTCATTAATTTTTAAACAAAAGGTACTTGCATTCTTGTTCTTCTGGTGTCTGCATAACTATGCTAGAGTGAAATGTATGGAAAGTGAAAATTCAAGAAAATATCCAGATATTAACAAGTTGTTTGAATAATAAAGTTGGATATTATTATTGTTGTTGTTTATCATTTAGTTTAAAAAACAAAAAAACAACTCAGCATGCAAAGGTTTTGTGCTTCTTGGTAAACACTTACCAAGAATGCAGGCAGAGAATCCTGACCGCATGTTATAAAACGGCCAAACCTCTCACATGTCTGGAAATCCAACCTGGGCCAGTCAGACAATGAAATCTGCTGGCTGACAGGCCCAGGAAGGCTTTTCCATCTTTAACTTGTGTAGCATGCTGTAAGAACTGTGATCGAGCCACGAGTTTCTTATAAACATATAAAGTAGAGTTTAGTCAGAAGTTTAGACATTTATGAATGTGCTATACATAAGTATTTATCCATTTGTGTCATTATAAATCACAAAAGTTCAAAAGGTTTTAATTTTTCAAGTTAAAAACTTATATGTTATGAGTGTTATGTAACTTATATATGTGAGGTTTTCTTCTCCAGTCAAGCTCAAACTGTTCTGGATGTGAAAGAGTGCTGTGGCGCAACATCAGCATACAACCCTGACCACCTGGATGAGGCAGTAAACACCACTTTGGTACTGCAGATTATTCCTTAATTTTTGAAGCTACAGCAGCTCTATAAAAGATCTATTTACTTTTCGACTGCTATCAACTTCAGCACATAAACTAACGCTTCAATTAACTGAACACAGATGCTTTAACTGACATTTTAAATGCAGTGTCGGGGTGGCTGAAGCTCAGGAGGCAGAGAAGGTCATTTGCTAATCGGAAGGTTAGCGGTTTGATCCCTGGCTGCTCCAGTCTGCATGCCAAATATCCTTGGGCAAGATACTAACCCCTAAGTTACTCTCTGATGTATCCATCAGAGTCTGAATGTGTGTGAATGTTAGATATAAAGCACTTACATAGAAAAAGCATAGATAAAAGTGCTTGTGTGGATGGGTGAATGTGGCAAGTTGTGTAAAGCACTTTGAGTGCTCAGGTCGATTAGAAAAGAGCTCTATAAGAACCCGGTCCATTTACCATTTACCAGTTGGTGGTTTCACACAGTTACCATTACTGGCTGCATATGAGCTCATCAGTCAGCTGCTTTCAAATAACACATCAAGAGTGAAGAGTAGGCTTTAACTAAAGACACATGGCAGATGCTGCCTCTCTCTAAGCCTGGTTCTACTGGAGGTTTCTTCCTCTTAAAAGGGAGTTTTTCCTTTCCACTTTTCTCTGTATTATTGTAGGGTCTTTACCTTAGAGTACAGCTGTTGTTGTGATCTGGCACTATGTGAATAAAATTGAACTGATATCTATAACTATGGTCACTGTAAACATACAGACTGTCACTTCAAGTATTTTCAGCCATGATATTTCACTTGCTTTCATTACCATACTTCAGCTACTCATCCTTATTCATCGAGTTAAATGTTTCTTGTTGCTGCTAACATGTTGACACTGGACACTTAACGGCTGTCACTTCCTACACACAAACGAGTACCAGAGGTTTGCACACTAAAACACTTTAAGTATCTTTAGTGCTTAGAAGTTAACTGAAACTTTAATCACATTTACAGTTTACATTCTTCCCTGAGATTTCAGTTGCTTTCACTGGAACACTTTGACTGATATCCCACTTGCTTCCATCTCTTACTCTTTGACAATTGCCGTCACATATCTGCCATTTCAGTTGCTTTCATTGGTGACACATCAGTTGATAGATCGCACCAACCAAATGGGACTAAAACCTTTTTCAAAATCTGACACTGCAACTTGTATACCAACTTGTGTTGTTTTAACGAACTGTGACCTTGGACGTAATGCTGAGCTTGTCATTGGATGTAATTTGTTAGCTTGTTTTCTCATTTTTAATTCATTTTCTCTATTATTAAATTTATATTAGATTCAATCTGCCTCCCTGTAGTTTCATGTTGGCATCCAGGCATAAAACTGACACTCGTGATACACAGTGTAAATGCCTGCGCCTCTACCCTCACTAAATTGAAAGTGCGATGTGAGCAGCTACTCTGATCCGACATCATCATCTCAAAATGAGGGAAAAACAGAAGGAAAGTAAAGGAGGGTTTCTGTTCTGTTTAAACTGGAGCTTAATGGAAAAGTAGAGATGTCAGTCCATCATCATCAGAATTTCCTGTGTTGATTTCAGAGCTAAATGAAGGAGGAAATAACTTTCACCTTCTGGGTTTATCAGCTAACAGCCTGTAACTTCCTATAAGATGATGTCACATTTTGCTCTTGAAGTAATAAATCCACCTACAGTGCACAGATTCTTTCTCTCACTTGAGCACGGACACACGCACTTTGGATTAGCCCTCTCTCTTCAGAGAGAATAGGAACACTTTTCAGCACATACCTGCCACCACTCTTTCTCCCCAGCAGGCAGTTCCACTCCATAGCTGTTTAGAGCCAGGTACAGCATTGCTATGGCGATGTGTTGGGGTCTGTGGCAGATGACCATGGCTCCATGGTAACAGTCTCTAAGCAGCGCCCAGGAAGTTTCAGCTACAGGAGTTCGAGACCAAGCATGGCGGTTCACAAGTGACTTGACAGACAGCAGGTAGTGGAGCAAATACTGAAGATGAAAGACAGCAGACAAATTTAAACTTCAGAGATCAGGCACTACTACACTTACTATTTTATTAAATGCAAGGGTCATGTAAGTAAAACTAAAAGCATTCAAGCCAACAGAAAACACTTGTTTGTCCCAGAGATCACAGAGATCGTAAACACAAGCACATTTGCATCAGAAAATCAGGCAGTAACACAGACCAAAAAGGAGGTTTAGCACCAAATAAGGAGGGAAAAGGGATCCGTGCACGTGCGCTCACAACTACCTTGTGAGGGTGTTCGAAGGAGACTTGGAAGTTGAGCTGTCGGAGGATGAGGAGCTCACACTGCACCACGCTGTCCCTCAGGTCCCAGAACTCCTTGTCACATTCTAAAGGAGTACTGCCACTGTTGAAATACCTGAAAGGGTGGAGGAGAGCACTTAAGGTGACAGCTCCAAAAACTGAATGGTTAAACTGCCTGGTAAAGAATTTGTTATTTAATGTATCCACTTCCATAAAAGTGTGATGTGAAATGTAAAATAAAACAGGATTCACAGTTGCCTGCTCATCCAGCTGAGCTAAACTGGTGCCCGCCCACATGTTTTTAAAGCACTGGGACAAGAGCCTGGATGGGTTGTGCTTTTTTTTTTTTTTAAAAAAAAAGGATGTCCATTTATAGCATGCTTGTCTACTTCAGTTTAAGAGCAATATGTGCTGTATGTGTAGATGATATTTCCTCAGAAAAATTAGTGCCAAACTACATAATACATATGTTCCATGTGCAGAGTGGAGTTCGGGTTTTTTTAAGGCACAGGGAAAATATCAGTGAATGCAAATATTGAAACAATCAAAAGCTTCAGAACAAGCCACTAGGTGGAGGAGTGGGACTGGCAACTTTTAACTTGGCTTAATTTTTAACAGAAATACTTTTTATTATTATTCATGTTGATGTTTTTTTTCACTTTTTAATATGTCTACTCTTAAGTTAATGTGTTTTCTCCATGCATTTTCTCACACACGAGTGGGTTAGAGCCTGTCCAAAGTCATACTTTACTTTTGCACTTTGTTTTATGTCTTATTTAAATGTATGTTTATGACTGGAGACTGAGTATATTCTGGTTTTGCACTTGTTGATGGGACAGAGTCTTATCTAAAAATATTACCTTGGGCTTTACAAGCCTTCCTGGTCAAGGCTATTTTGTTTTTACTCTTGTGATGTTTTTCAGACCAAACCATTTATTCAAGAAAAGCATACTCATTAAAAATGATTTATTAAATGTTTGGGGCTTTTTAATGTCCCTCTCATAACAAAAAGAGTTCAGAAAGACAAAACACAACCTTTTTGTTCTCAAGCAAAGTCAAATATCTAAGAGGCTCAGTTAGCAAGAAATAGTTTTTCTCTCAGCAGTGAGGTTAAAATGTCGATTATACACTCCACCTTTTAAATTATTACCTGTGGCTTACATTGATGATATCACGGGTCCTGATGTGCTGCTCCTCCACTTTACCAGCCAGGTACACACAGCTCATGGCCACTAGGTAGGGTTCATAGGCATGGATACTGACCCTCTCAAAGAAACGATGATAGAGCACACATGCTGTAGCCACGGGCACCGAGCGCATGCAGAGTTTCACTCCTGAATAACAGAGGAGGGGGTAAGATGTAGGTCTTTAAGGGCACACTAATGTTTTATCATCTTTAGCTGACTGATTCACACCTATTTTCACCCGCTGTAATCCTGAAATGCAGTTTCAGTTCACATTACTATTCGTTTGAAATCCCATTAAATCAACAAATCAAAAACCAGGAAAGAATACATAATACTGGACACATGTTTCAAAAACCTTAAACCTTGACTTTCTTAAAGAGAACCTGCTCATTTCCAACTCAATATTTTTTTCTTGAATTCTCGTAAAGAAGCTCTATATGATTTAAAATTTCAAATAGTCCTTATTTAGATTTTACTGGGTCTCAGCACAGCGTTCATACGCTGTGTGAAACAGACTGTCTTCCCCCTTTAAGCTTCAGAGCAATGGGAGATGACTATTATAGGGAACTCCGATATCTCTCACTGTCATCAGACAGAGTGTAGAGCAAAATTATTTTGGCTCATTCTTTGATACTATGGTGATGTTCAATATGAACATCTACCACTGGAGCAATGTATTTGAAAGAAAATAAAGACGAGCATAAAATGTGTTCTTTAATTTATCATTACACCAAAATAAGCAATCACTTGCCTTATGTCAAAAACTAAATGTCAATGGGAGCTGCTTAATCACGGGTGTGATCACATGTGTCAGAAAGTGAGGACCATTTCAGGAAAAAGGCTGATTAGTCTTTCTAAATTTCTGGCACCATATATCTAATTTTTATAGATGCCCATTTCCACTTGGTAGAAAAAAAAACATGATATAAATAAAAACAAACAAACAAAAAAAAACCCAATAATGCATACTTTAACCATCTAGATCTAGATCGTAGGGCAGTAAAGTTTAGTCAAAATCTATGTTTTCACTGAGTAAGTACATAGACAAAGTATTGTCCTATAACAAAACCTCTTTTTTTCCAGGCTTAGACAAAATGCAAAAGATGAACGTAGACAGTGTTAGCACTTTGCCCGCTGCCTCGTTGTTTATTTGAGACAGAACTGGCAGAACTGGAAGATGCAGTGCTGAGCTCAAACAGAAAATAGGAAAACAAAAATTATTATGTTTTTTTGGTGTGCTGTATATTCTTAGCAAACCATAGTATTTATTAGATATAATATACATACAGATATAACAATAAAATTTTAAAATAGAATCAAGATGAGCACCTCTGTACAGTTGTAATGAAGGGAGTGATTAACTATAGAGACCAAAAGCATTTTTTGTGAACATGTTTACCATGCATTGCTGAATTCAGGCATTTAAACATGGGTTTCTAATGTTCAAAACACTCTAAGCACAATGAAGTGGGTGTCAAGGGGAATGGGGGGGGGGGGGGGGGGGGGGGATTTGAGACAAGAGCAAGAGTGAAAGGTAAAGTTTACAAGAAGCTAGTGAGACCTGCTATGATGTAAGGTTTGGAGATGGTGGGACTGAAAGAAAGATAGGATGCGGAACTTCAAGTGGCAGAACTGAAGATGTTAAGATATTTACTAGGGTCCACCATGATGGACTCACTTAAATGTTTAAAGTGTGTGTCTTTTAACTTGACACAGGGTTATTAACTTCTCATTAGTGATCATGATTGACTATAACTTGTAGTTAATCTTGACCAGCATAAAAAGGATTTCTTTGACAGCAATAACTGGAATGTATTCAGAACAAAGGGAAAGTACTACAACGTCAGTGAAGCTCTGTGACACAGAAGTGTACATTTACACAAGTTGGGAATGTCTCTTGGAGACATTTATGAATAACTGTGCTTTCAATATAATCAGTTCAGACAATTGTGCATAAGTACAAGTTATTCAGATGTCAACACTTCACCAAGTCTGGAGGAAAACCCAAATGAGACAAAATTGGTTACGATGTTCGCAAATAACCCAGGAACCAACAAGGCTCAAGCCAACGATGAAACTTTCAAGCTCAGCTGAAATTTAATGCTGCTCACATGGTTGCCTCTTTAGGCATTTGACTTTAGGCATTTAGCTTTTTGGACAAAATAACAAGAGATCGTTTTGAGGAGTAAAGGTGGAGCTTTCAAACCTAAGAACATTGTACCATCTTGCCAAGCATGGTGGTGGAAGTATCATGCTCTGGGGCCGTTTGTGGTGGTACGAGTTGTACTGGTACATTGCACAAAATAGACAGCATTATGAAGAAGGAGGACTACCTCCAAACTCTTCAACTTCAGCACACCTTAAGGGCTAGCTGGCTAGCTGAAACTTTGATAATAACTGAGTGTTCCAACAGAACAGCGATCTCAAACACATGAAACCAATTAATAAAAATGAACAACAACCCACTTTTTTTTTATACTTTTGATACAACTGATGATGTAAATCAGCTGATACATTAATCTGAATTCATTATACTTTTTTTTTTATAATCAAAGACTTTACTTTTCATTCCTGGCAGGTAAGACTTGATAAGTTTACTTTATAGCCCTGAAAACTTGCTCTTCGAACCATCTCTCACACTCACACACAGACCACCCCTGGTTTACCTGTCTCCATGATGAAACGACAAACGCGAAAGTGTTTCGTGTCACGGCTCGGGTCAGCCGCTATATCCCCACCAGAGTCTCTCCTTCCAGCAACGCGCAGAGATGCGGTCGAGTAAGCAGATGGTCCCTCCATGTCTAGTGGAGTACAAGCAGGGGTAACCAACAATAGAAAAAAAGCACAGACTGTCTACAAGAGTCAAGAAGATGATAATTGAGGGCTGTGAGTTTCATTGTAAACTTTTAACTTACCCATCCAAAGTACAAATTCTACGTGATATATTTATTCCTACTTTTTGAAAAACAAACACAAGATCTGCTTGTTAGTTACATATCTTAATCAACTTGTCTTCTCAGTTGCCGCTAGTAATACCCGGAAGAAAAATAGTTGGACTTCCGGTTAATATATACATATATATATATATATATATATATTAAGTGCGTAAGAAAGAAATATGCTTTATGCAACACTCTGTGCAATCCCGTCTGCAGGAAAATAAAAATATAATTAAACGCAAGCACATGATGTGTTTTGACATACGAAATAATTTCTACCTCATAACTTCCGTTTAGATCTTTCAAAATAAAAGCCCCCTGAAGGCGGAACAGATCACATTTAGGCCAATAAAACAACTTGTAAATTAATCATTACAAACACGGAATCAGATAGTACTGATAAAACATGTATGAACAACAACAAAAAAAAACACAAACAAAAAATAAATAAACTGTACAAACTGATTCATATGAGGGTTTTTTCAGGCCATAGTTTGTAACTCTTTTCAAATAAGCTGTTGTAGGGAGAAGTCTGTTTGTCTATATTGCTAAGCAACGAGTCAACAATTTAACAGATTAGGAGACCGTAGCTTACAGATCCAGCAATGTCTCCCAGCTATTCGGCAAACCAGGTAATCTAAATAACAACGCCAGGGGCGGAGCGTGGGGGTGGCTTACTGGGCTTGAGCCCGGGTTGTTTTGTCAGAAGCCCGGGGTCTTTTGGAGTGTAATTTTTTCATAGTTAGATGCCTGGCTGACAACTGTATAAAACAAAAAGTACACACAATATTCGAAGCACATAGTGCACACTGTGGGAATTTACGACTGTGCGTGAATCCCCCCTGATATTGGTATGATCCAAGCTCAGGCACTAAGCGACTGAGCGAGGGGGCGGGGCAGCTGCCGCCTGTGAGTGCGCTGTTGGAGAAACGGAGCCAGCCATACTAAGGAGAGCTTAAGTTTGAGCAGGTACCAAAGCAAATCATTCATACCGTACAAATAATGTAAATATGACGGTGAATCACGAAAGATTGATATCAAACTGATCACTTGACCAATATTACGTTACTTGCTCTTCAAGTGAATCAACAAATGGCGAAATGAAAAGCCGAACAAATGCTATTTTTTTTTTTAATAGAGTCTTATCTTACGTGTGTTTATTTCATATTTTCAGTTCTTACCCTCCCTGACTAAATCGGTTTCAGTTATGTACTGAAATATAAGAATGGACATTAGAGGGTTCTTTCAAAGAAAAAACTCAGGTAAATGTTATTTTATATATTATGCTTTGTATGTTGTTCAGTATATTTCTATGCAAAACAAGAGGGATTTCAGTACACAGCAGGATATTCACATTTGTAACCAGATATTTACATACACTTTAGGGAGAAAACATAAAACATTTTTACTGTAAAACATCAATTTAGAGTAAACTTTTGTTTTAGATAAATATTGAAATATCTTTTGAATTAGTTAAATGTCAGAATAAAGAGAGACAGAGCTGTCTATTTATTATCACTTTGATCAAATTTAGGAGTACATGTACACTAAGTTTATTGTTAATTAATAAGAAAACTCCAGACGATTCCATTCTGAGCTGAAGAAGCTTCTGATAGGTTAGTAGAGTCCATGTGAGTAAATTGGTGGCACAGCTGTGGATGCATATAAGGCAAAACACAGAGCCTGTTTTTTTGAAATGGGAAAATTAAGAGATATCAACCAAAACACCAGGAAAAGAACTGTGGAGCTCCATAAGTGTGGCTCAAGTTTGAATACAATTTGGTGCCATTTGCAATTAAGAAATACAGATAGTTTCTCTCTTTACTCTTAAAGTTAACAAATATGTTTTTTATATTTATCAATCTAAAAAAATAAACATTTAGTCTGATTTGATGTTACAATTAAAAAAGTGTTTGTGTTTTGATCTGAAGAGTATACAAATATGTGGTTTCAACTGTATATTTGATGATTGTCAGCACAAAGAGGGAGAGAGAGGAACAGAGAGGGAGATGGAGAATGAGGACAGAACAGAGATGGAACAAGAGCAGGTGAGACACACATGTTAGTCAAATGGTCGTTTACCAAAAGTATCACCGTATCATAGGTCCTCATGTATCTCGTACCTAGTGTTTCTTTTTAGGTTTGCTATTTTTCAAATTCTATATTTATTAAGTTATGCAGGCTTGTTTGCACAACAAGGCTAAATAATTATATAAACTTTTCTCAATCTAAATAGTGGAGTTTGGTAGAATTAAAAAAATAAGTGTAGTGCAGGTCTATGATGATTTTTAGTGCTACTATCATCTACACTCAGAAAAATTATGGTTCTTAAATGGTTCTTCAGATGTCTTCATGGTTCTTTAAAGAACCATCATACGTCAAAGAACCTTTTTATTTTGTGGATGGTTCTTCAGCTATTACAAATGGTTCTTTAAAGAACAAAAGGTTCTTCATCCTTAGCAATCTAAGTTTGATGGTGTAAATGGCATAAATATTTATTCACTATAATGAGGCTGTGAATTATACTGTGTGTTTTCTTTGTGTGCATGTGTGTGCGAAGGGGGAGGGCGGGATACCTGGCAATTACCCTTTAAGAGAAGATGGTAGGAAACTGAATATTCAAATAAAAGTTAGAAATATTTGCAAACAGTAGACACAATACACACATTCAAATACTGTACTTTCGTTTTAAATTTTAATAAAGCAATTACTATTTTCTACTCCAAGGCATTACTTTTGAGATTATTATATATTTTTGAAAATATAGCATAATGATAATACTAGTTATTGTAAACTTTACAAACCACCCAGCAGTATGTAAAGTCAAATTATAAAATACAAGTAAATAACAATTGCAGAACAGAATGTCAGTGTAATGAACACACTTATCTGTAATGAACACACACTTCGTTTTGACAAAGCACACTGCTTAGGTAAATGATCTGAGTAGTTGTTCATCACTGAGCAATTTGTTAATATGTGTTTCGAGCCAAATAAATGACAGGGAGAGAGAGAGAGTGACGTTAGAACACGTCATACTATAACCTCCCGGGAGCGGACGGAGGGGGTCAGTCGTTGGGATGCGCATGCGCAGACAGAGTGTGCGAGCGGCGGGCCTGGACCTTTCGGGGAAAAAAACTCACGGACGGTGACAGCGAAACGGATAACAGTCTTCAGTACCTGCTGGACTTTGAAGCTGTGGATTCTGGGACTGTTAGAAAAGGTAAAACATTTTCATTAAAACCTTATCACTGTTTTGTTTTTGTTACTCGTCATTGTAGCTTGCTGTTAATGTTGTGCTAACAGTAGCGATTAGCGATACGTTAGCCGTTGAGGTCAGCACAATTTAGTATCCAACTGTTTTCCTAACAAAACCACTGTTATAATTAAGTGAAGTTGCTCCCAGCTAATTTGAACCTTTGGCTTCTAAAATATGTGGTTCAATTGCGTGCTGCGTACATAACCTAATGTCAGCTAGACCGGAATTAAAATTTAATATATTGTTAAAGTCACTAAAATGGCGCCTGAAGCCTGTTGTGACGTGAGCTCTGTGTCTGCTCTAGAAACTCTGAAATTCTGTAGATCTGAGCCGTACATTAAATACTCACATGAACCTGTACTTTTAATTCTGTATGAGCTGTATAAAATACAGCTATGCATAAGAGTTTTGAATGAATAATTAGATTAGATAACTCTTTATTGTCTAATCGAATTATATAGAAATGAATAGAAATGTGACATGAGAAGGTGTGTCTTTGACTGTTCCTGCATAACTTAGTTTCGGACTAGTTGACAAGTTATGCTCCGGTCATTTGATGTTTCCAAGATAGATGTTCTTTTGTAATATAGTTAATTTTTTTGTATATTTCATTTATCCACCATCATACATACAAGCTAAGAAGAGGTCGTTATACTAACAAGAGGTATCAGCGCTGGGCCAAAGTTCAGCACATGGTTAAAGTTTGTAATCCAGCCAGGGTGTAAATATCACTCAGCAGCCAGAGCTGAAGCAGGTAGCATCAACACATAAATCTACTCTACCCGGCTTAAATCACAAGAGCACCTCTGACCAAAAAGCTGTAGATTTTTCTTGTTTGCACAAATTAATCCAGATTCACATTAATTGTGTTCACAGCTCCAACAAAATGAGGAAGAGGAGGGGGAGAAACACAATTAGGTTGAATTACAATTGGATGGAAGGCGAGGACAAGGAGAAGGAAGCTTAGGATGAGGAGGAAGAGAAGCAGCAGGAGCATCTTTAGGGATCCCTATGATGTCATCGAGGTTTGTTTCATTAATATGGTCCTCTCACAAAGAAAGATGACTTGTTTTAGTTCACCTACTTCCTGTATTAAATAGTGATGTGCAAAATGTTGTGAAAAACCATGGAGCAGGCACGTATAGTGCATCTGCAGGTAAATGAACATCAAATCTCTAAGACAGACTGAAATCTGTATATTTATCACCCTTATGATAAAACCCACGTCAGCCATTGGTTTATGGACTTTGTATTTTTTTAGCCTCAGCATCTGCTTTATTGCTGTTGCTATGTTGGGACCATATTAGGATGAAGGATCAGAATCTGGAGTCATGCACACTATTGTTTCATTTAGTGTGTATCCATAAGATTCGTGCAGCAGATCCAAGTTGTGCCTTGAAAACAGGAAAGTCGTCTGCATAGAGGAGAACTGTAATAGCAGGCTTGTACAAAGTGAGGCTTTGTGCACTCGTTTTACTTCTGTCACCCTGGTTTGATGCAGATTTCACTTGAAATCAGGCAAGAACTGGACTTATTTTTTATAATGTGTTCTTGTGAATTAATTGTGTATCGCATATGTTTGATTTAACTTTCTGCAAGACAACAGTCGTCCACTGGCCAAAAAAGTTTTCCAAATACCTCCACGTGATCTAGCCTGGATTTAGAAAAGAATAGCAAAAAATCTGCACCTCCTGCTTCAGATGCAATTTGTGTTTCTGTGTTCAGAGGCAGCGGCGAGAGGGGAGACCTCGGCTCATCCAGCTGGAGAGCCTGACCAGGAGGAGTCGAACATTAACTCAGCTCTTCCAGGGCACCCTGCAGACTCGGCTGCTGGCATCGGCGAGGGATGACGTGAACGCCAAACTGGAGTCCATCACAGGTCAACTGCAGGTATGCGAGTCAGACCTTCTGAGGAGGGTTTCACTTTTCTCTCTTCTTTATAATTGACTCTTTTCTCTCTCTTTCAGCTCCTTGTCTCAGAGTGGGAGGGATTTGAAGCACAAAGGGAGGAGCTTGTCATTTGGTTGGCTGATATGGATGTCCGCCTGAGTGAGGTTGACCAGCTGACAGGAAACACCAGTGAAAAACTGAAACAACTGCAGGTGTGGGCTTGTTTTGATATGACATATGTTTGATATGAAACATACGTATGAGACATTGTCCTAAACTGGACTAACAAAGGACCACGAGTACAACATGAAACGTACATTACATAGTGTAATGCTAAAGTTCATTGATCATTTTAATCATAAACTTGTTGTTGAAATATTTTTACTGAACATGCAAACATCTGCTGATGAAAATGTGTTGATTTATTGGTCTGTTATGAAGCTATTGCTATTTCTAATGTGTTTTATCACTTTCTGATGTTTTATTAATTAAACAATACATGTATTATTTGTTGTGTTATCTGTAGCTAGTATTTATATATATATATATATATATATATTTATTTATAGTATAGCAAATATATTTAATTATTACTGTTTAAAACACTAATATGTGACATGTATTAGTATTGATGTTGTGCTGAGGGCTAAAATGCCTTTTTGTCTTTTGGTAACTACAAAATGACAATAAACCATTAATATATGTCTATGCTGTGCTCGTATTTATTTTACCCTACTCAAATTCAATTTATGATGCATTTTATTTTGAAAGATTTAAAATGTTTTTTTAAAGAACCACTCAAAGGTTCTTTAAAATGGTTCTTTTAAAGAACCATTTGAAGGACCTTTAAATGTTCTTAAGACCATTTAAAAGGTTCTTTGAAAAACCATTAAAGGTGCCCCAAAGAACCATTTCTTGATGGTTCTTTGGGGCACCTTTAAAGGTTCTTCAATGAACCACTGAAAGAAATGGTTCTTCAAAGAACCATTGTTTGAAAGGTTCTTTGTGGCACCAAAAAAGGTTCTTCTATGGCATCAGTCTAAAGAACCACTTTTGGTTCCAGTTGGCACCTTTATTTTTCTGAGTGTAGTTCTGATTCTGGTTCTGTCTTGGTTAAATCCTAAGTAGTCCTGATTTTGAACTGTTGCAGTCCTGTTTTAATTCCGGATCAGTTCTGGGTCTGGTTGAATTGGGGTTTAGTCCTCGTGTCTTGATACAGCCCCGACTTTGTTCTGCCTTGCTGCTTAATTAAAGAAAGCATATTGCTGTGAATGCTTTCATCAGCAACTACACTCATGTGAAAGAGACAATTTTCATAGGATTCTATGATATTCTATGATATATTCATTGTTCAGTAGCTTAACAAACGACCACAAAAAGAACATTCCTCTGAAAACAGTCAGGTAAAAAGACTGGATGGAAAATGAGTGAAAAAGAAACCAATATCTAAAGTAAAAGTTTAAAAAATCTTCAGAAAGCCTGGAACACTATTTCTCAAGACCACTTTAAAAATTGCAAGAAAATCTGGTTCCAGGAAACAAAATATAAAGAAATGAGCAGTGAAGACTTGTTATAGTTATGGTTGGAAAATTGTAGGTACATATTACTTTCCACAAGTCAAGGTCAAGGTAACTTTATTTATGCCCATAGGCAAGGTAAATTTGCTTTACAGAAAAATGATAGCATTTGGCATCCCTTCAAAAACACACAATGTCAATAGAAAATTGTATTTGTTTAGTCAGTATAAGCTTTTAATGATATAAGTTTATTTGTGATAGAATGCTGCATGATGATCTTTTCCTTGCTTAGAACTGATTGTTCTTCATGAAACGTGTTCTGATACTTGTATCTGAATCTTTCCACAGCGATAGTAAGAAGTTGAACAAGCAGTTCTGATCATGCGCGCGCGCACACACACACACACACACACACACACACACACACACACACACAACAATCACATTTTACAGGGTATCTGATTGAGTCAGATTTTTGTTCAGATGTTACATCATATCCTTAAAAATGTATTTAGTGTGTCATCAAATGGAAAAACTTTCTAGATGCTCCTAATATCTTCTGTATATAAAAGACACCTTTCAGATTATGTCTTTAAAGCTAAAGGGAGGCCATGCTTATCTTTGAAAGACCATAACTATACCACTCCAAATAATATCTTCTTGGAGAGGAGGAATATACAAATAGGTTGTAAGTAACCGGAGCTACTGTCTTGTCTCCATATGGTGAGAGGATGGAAATTAGCTGGCTTCAGGTTGCCTCAGAGCGTTGTTGACATTTAAAGGTCTCTCTGGTCACTCTGGACCAAAACAGAATAGGAAGAGGACCAAAGAAAAACAATAAGGAACCCAAGAGTCCAGAAAACAAAGGGGTAGTTCTGAGGGTCTGCCTGGTAAGACAGATGAGCCATAGGGACCGGCTGTAAGGCAGAGAGAGTGCTTTGGAGGGCCGACCCCGGTGGAGAGGACCTTTTTAGAAACTTGACTGGGGGCTCACTTGGGACGGACAAAGGCAGAGGCAATCTAACACCCATGAGGAATTTTTTTTTTTTTTTAGACAATTTTGGTTCTGTTTTTCAAAGAAACATGTTGCGTCATTATTTTGTTTCACATTTTTCATTTACTTATTTATTATCTTCTGTCCCTTGAAGTGGATATCAGGTTTTATTTGATCGCAGAATAATGATGATGGGTGAGCGAGGCAGAGAGGGTTTTCCTCAGAACTGGAGTCATACTTAGAGCAGTCAGCAGATTAGGGCTGCAACTAACAATTATTTTGATAGTCGACTAATCTGCCTAATTTTTCTTCTATTAGTCGATTAGTCAACTATTATTTCAGCAACTCTTATGTCCGCTTCCTGTGGGCAGACCTCATGTTCTGGCTTTAGTGCCTCACCTGCTCAAGTCTGCCCACCCGTGAATTTCACCCTGTTATCTCATGACCCAGAAAACATTTGAATTTGAAAAAAATCAGATGTATTTTTAACATAAGACCGTCAGAATAAAAATGAAATAAATGAAAATATTAGGTAATACAAATTTAAGTACAAGTAGTATTTAAACAAAATTAATGTGCAAACAGGAAACTAAAATGGCTTCTGTCCACAAGTTCGAATAAAGTTTCAAATTAATTTAAAAAGATTTTATTTTCGAGTTTAGAGATGATTCAGTTCATTAATTTCCGATTGCAGTGAACATGCTCTGGAGTGAGGCTTGCTCTTATCTTTGAGATGATGTTCTCAGCTGTTGATAACTATGCTAAAGATGCTCTCTATCATGACTTCAGCCATTTGAAAGGTGCATGAGCTTCTCAAATGGCTTTAGTGTTTTTTAGCCCAACCAGAAGCCTTGGATGAACCGGGATGTTCGTCTCCTCCTGAAGGCCCGCAACACCGCCTTTAGGTCAGGAGATGCACACGCCTACAGTACAGCCAGGGCTAATCTAAAGAAGGGCATCAAAAAAGCCAAACACCATTATAAAAATAAGGTAGAAGAACACTTCTCCAACTCCAACCCCCGACGCATGTGGCAAGGACTCCAGACCATTACAGACTACAGGACCATCAAACCCTCCCCGCATCCTCTGATGTCTCCTTCCTCAATGAGCTCAACAACTTTTATGCTCGTTTTGAGCGAGGGAACCCCACAACCACAACCAAAACAGACATGATGCCAGACCACCAACCTCTGACTCTCTCCCCCACCGATGTAGGAGCGGTGCTGAGCAGGATCAATGTCCACAAGGCTGCAGGTCCTGATGGCATCCCCGGGCGTGTTCTCAGAGCGTGTTCTGGGGAGCTTGCAGGAGTGCTCACAGACATATTCAATCTGTTCTTGGCCCACGCTGTGGTACCGGCCTGCTTCAAATCCACCTCCATCGTCCCGATACCCAAAAACTCCAACCCATCTTGCCTCAATGACTACCGCCCAGTAGCACTCACCCCCATCATCGCTAAGTGCTTAGAGCAGCTGGTCCTAGCACACTTCAAATCCTGTCTCCCCCCCACCCTGGACCCCCACCAATTCGCATACCGCCAGAACAGGAGCACAGAGGATGCAGTCTCCATCGCACTGCACTCTGTCCTCTCACACCTGGACAACAACAACACATATGCCAGAATGCTGTTTATAGACTTCAGTTCAGCATTCAATACAATCCACCCCTCACAACTCATCAGGAAACTGACAGACCTGGGCATCAGTTCCCTCATCTGCAAATGGTTACTGGACTTCCTGACCAATCGCCCCCAACATGTCCGGCTGGATAACCGCTGCTCATCTACAATCACAATGAACACCGGTGTACCACAAGGCTGTGTGATGAGCCCTTTCCTCTACTCCCTCTTCACCCACGACTGCAGACCTGCTGATGGTTCCAACACCATTATTAAGTTTGCAGATGACACCAAGCTCCAAGCTGGTCAAGAAGGCTCAGCAGCGCCTCTTCTTCTTGAGGACTCTGAGGAAGAACCACCTGTCCTCAGACATCCTGGTGAACTTCTATCGCTGCACCATCGAGAGCATCCTGACCAACTGTATAACAGTCTGGTACAGGAACTGCTCTGCCTTGGACCGGAAGGCGTTGCAGAGGGTCGTGAAAACTGCCCAGCGCATCGCCGGAGCACCACTTCCGACCATAAAGAACATCTACAGGAAGCGGTGTCTGAAAAGGGCTGGGAAAATCATCAAAGACCCCAGTCACCCATCACATGGACTCTTCACCCTCCTGCCCTCTGGGAGGCGCTACAGGAGCCTCCGGACTAAGACCACCAGGTACCGGAACAGCTTCTTCCCCACAGCTGTCAGACTCCTGAACTCTGCCTCCTGACATCTGACCCACGTTAAACTCATGGACTGAACATACACACAAACACCTACACACCAATGGACAACTGTACCCTCAAACACACAATAATAACATGGACTGAACCACCACTCACAACCACTAGCACTTTATATAGCCTCTGTAGAAATTATCCACATATCTCACTTATCTTAACTGCACTACTGTATAGTTCTGTGTAAATAATCATTCTGTACATAGTACGATAATTTTTAATCCTACAACTGTTTATAACTTGCATAGTTCACATTTTTGTATAGCAGTATATCTCAGATTTCTGTATAGTTTTTCATATTTATATCCTGTTCATAGCCTGTACATAGCTTGTACTCACTACAGCCTGTACATACTTATAGTTATAGAATATTCATAACATACTTCATACCGTGTACATTATAACATACCATAATAGATCCATTTCTGTAATATACTTACATATCTATATTATTGCTAATATATATTGTAATATATCTATATCACGGCTAAAGCACTTCTGGATGGATGCAAACTGCATTTCGTTGCCCTGTACCTGTGCATGTGCAATGACAATAAAGTTGAATTCTATTCTATTCTAACAATAAAATTCTGTGTCAACAAATTTTATATATTCGACGACAGCTATTATGGCGACGAATCCTTGCAGCCCTACAGCAGATGAGGTGGAGGCATGCCAGACAATAGAGCAAGAAGGTGAAAGCTCACACAGAGGACATACCAGCTTTTGGGGAACCCGCGAAAGGGAAAAATGACAACAGGCAAAGCTATTATGGATAATAAGTATTGTGTAAGCTGGGGCTTTGAAATTGTGGGATTTGGTTTCTCAGTTTCCATGCAGGACACTAGCCTGTGAAGGGAATCATTTTTCCATGGCAGCCTTGTTGCATTATGTTTAAGAGGCAGAATAAAGCCCTGACTTTCCACAGGGCTTTATTCTTTTCCCGTTTATCAGTTACAAGACAATATAACTTCTAACTATTAAATAATAACTATTATAACTTGGAAAGACTAAATTCTGATCCTAGGTTATCTGAGCCATTCAGTAACCACAGATATGCTGAAGAATGTTTTGCTCCAGAATGTTTCATGAGAATTCAACTGAATATCATGGTTTGGGGTTGATGACCCAGCAACCTTTGAATCTATAATTTCATTCATTATTGTTTTGATTTGGAGAAGTGGGCTTTGAGGTCTCCAGTTTAGTCATAAATAACTTTAGGCTTAATTGTGAACTTACTCTTCCCTTTGTCTCATCTCTGGGTTTCATCCTTTAGTACCTTCCATGTTAAGGCTATCATGTTTCTGATGCTTTTGTCAGGCTTGTGTGTCTTAATCCTGTGTGCTTATCTTTCTGTTTTATTTTGATAGTCCCTTGTCTTGTGTGCTAAATGTTCCGTTTTGCTTCCTCTGTCTCAATGTGTCTAATTTGTCCCTGTTGTTTTTCCCAGCCCTCCCCTACTCATCCTCCTGTGTATATATTGTGTATGTGTTGTGTCAGTCTCCCTTTGTTTATCTGTTCAGTTTCCCTCAGTGTTATCTAGCCCCTTGTACCTCTGAGTATTTTCCCAGTTTAGGTTGTGTAATCCAAGGTTTTTAGTTTCTTTTGTATTTTCATGCTCAGTTTTTGTTCTTGGAAGTTCAATCTAATAAACCACCCGCTTTTATTTAAGATGATCTTGTCTCCAAGTGTCTGCACATCACACTTGGTTTCCACAAACCTTTGACACTGAAAGGGTTCTTATTCCCCCTTCTAGATATAATAATGGCTAAAAGCTTCAGAGTCCTACATTAAACACTTCTTAATATTACAGATGGTACATCTGTCACACTGTCCCTGCTCAGGCTCTTCAAAAGCTGATATGTCTTCCTCTTAGCTTTCAACTTCTTGCTCTGATATCTGGCCTTCCTCCACCTCATCATACCCTGACAGCAATGAGACTGATTCCGCTTCCACAGTTCTGAATAAAATCCTTTGGGCCTCTTTCTGCTCTCTGCACCCTGAAGTATGAGAATTGGTTCAAAGCCAGTAGGGCACTGAATAAAAGTTATGTTTTGGAAGGGTAAAATTACTTTACATTCCTGAAATCCTACTTAATCCCAGTCCCTGTCAGAACTGTTGCTGCAGCTTTCTGAATCAACTGGGAGCTTTTTTTTTCAAGGAGCCTTTATGGCAGTCTGCTGAATTACTTTGAGTTGTCAAGCCTGGAAGTAATAACTTCATGAATCTTTTCAGCATCTCTTTGAAACAGGATGTTTCTAACTTTGGAGTTATTGTGCAAATGAAGGGCCAGCCTTATATATTTGATATGCACATCAGTAACTAAAGCTGACTAATTGCTTGCAACCTATTGGGACTTATTAAATATGAAATATATTTGTAATAGGTGGATATCGGTCTCCAAGATGAATTTGATTAAACTAGTATATCCAACATCAGTCAAAAGAGCATGTGCCCAGACCTTAGTTCAGCTGAGACTAGTCCCCCCCTTTCCTACTCTTGTGCACATAGTAAGTGGTAGTAAAGACTTTAAATGCTACAGTCACACTTCCGTCCGTGGCTCATGGTCACTGACATTAGCAAATGTCAGCAAGTTAATAAGAATGTAAAAATGTTAAAAAGTATTCCTTTATATTGGGGGTTACTGATTAGATGTGCTTACTTTATGACAGTTTTCTGTGTGTGGCACACAGTTTTTGGCATTTAACATTATCTGGTGACTACAGCTGCGCTATAACAGTTACAGTAGGAACACTGTGCCAAGAATGAAGGCAGTTCTGTGGATGACTTCAGCCCTGCTAGTGTGTTTAAGCCAAGTCTATGAAAACTTCTAAATCAATATTAGTACTGAGAGGGAGTAAAAAGAAGAAGAATTAAAAAGCACAAGTTGTCTACCAGGACTAGTTCTTAAAGAAAAGCAAACAGTTATAAACTGAATTCCTTTAGCTTATTTGTTTCTTGCAGTGTACGGTGTATCCATATAAATGGCCCACCCTGTATTTCATGTTTTCAGTAGTGATTTTATAAGACCACAAGCAAGTTGTGCAGCAAACATAGTAGTCAGCTGGAGGTATGTTAATTTAATATATTTGACGTTAAAAAAAAAGGATATTTATGCAGTGCAATGTAATTTATATTGTATTGCCTGCTACAGGACAGGCTGCACATGTGAATTTGTCACTGTTTTTTCCTCCTCCGTTTTTTTTGCATTTTCCTCCCAAGTTGGTTTTAGAGTACGGTCACATTTTAAAACTGATTTTTTTATTTTGGGTTTGCTTTTATGCCTACTGGGTGCAATATTGGTCAGGCAATGCGCAATCCCTGAGCTGAGCTCTTACCTTAGAGAGATTAGGCTTATGATTATGCATAGGTGCTCACTGTGAGTGGAGTTGCTATGCTTAAGATTGTAGTGCTACCAATCTTTGAACTTAATCTGTTCGATGACAGGTTTTCTTTAACAAACTCAGAAAACTTGAGTTTCTCTCTGAGTCCTCACCTTCTGCTGCATTTTAACCAGGTGACTAACATGATAATTCAGTTCTTCATTAATAAAGTTGCAAAGATGTGAGAATTCATTTGCAGAATTCTACAATTTTCATGAAACATTGGTTTGCTTAATTATTTTTGTACTTAACATTACTGCTTTCACAGTTATTCAGCTCTCAGCGACAGCGATTACGTCACAGATTTATTATCAGCTCAGAATCAAATCTATAGACTCCATCTCTGTAATTCTGTAGACAGTAATGCTGTCAGTTTTCTTACACTGCGAACATTCACTGTACGTTATAAACTATGTGGTAATTGGTCACATTGATCTTTTTCAACTAATGCATGTGTTTAAATCAGGTTGAATGATTCTTCTGCAAGAATGCAGAATTTTTAAAGCACTTTGTTTTCATTTAACAGCAGTACCATTAAAAAGTATAGTGAATTTAAATGTTTCAGCTTCTGTTTCAATCCTTTTCAGACCAGTTTGAAAGTACTGCAGGATGATGCCACCCAGTCTGCTGCAGCTGAAGCCCGACCAGCTTCTCAGAATTGGTCCACTACTGGGAGTGACAGAACTACCAACCAGAACCGGGCAGGCTCACAGGCAGCAACAGAACAAGCTACAGGAAATGACAGGCTGCCTAGCCATTGCTCTGCAGCTGAAAAGAATTCAGCTTTGAATCAGGCTGCTGTGGAGAAAAACCATATCAGGCCTGATACTGGTGAGGGGAGACAAACAAGAAATATGTCAGCAAAAGCAGTCAGCCAGCCATCACAAGCATCCATCGAGCAGAGACAGAGAAACATACAGCAAGACCTGTGAACAGTCCTTTATTTCTCAGTGCATCAGAAAATGACAGAAACCTATAAAAATAAATACACCTGAACAATAGTAATGTTGACCAGTTGTAATGAATCCATTTTCAGCATGTGAATTATGGAAAGGAAAAAAATGGTAATACAAGGAAATGTTATTGGTGTTGCCTCAAATGTTACTGATTGCACTCAAACTGCCCACTATATCAGCCCTTCACTTCTCCTGTGCCTTTTACCTCTAATCTGATTTTTTTTTGTCAAGTTGACGCTCCAATCAAGAATCTCTTATTGTTCCGTCAGCTGACCAGTGTAATGAGTTCCAGCATTACTGAATGATGGAGAAGAATAAAATGCATTGTTCTCTCACACACACTTTTGGTTAGTGATAGGTTCAGCAGCATTTTGCATCTTTAGTCTGTCACATTTGTAAAGCTTTGTATACACTGGGTTCTGTTTTATAAAGCTAATCATTGGGAAATTGTAAGCAGCCCATTTTCGTCTCCCACTATATCAAACCATGATATAGTGGGATATAGTCAGAGTTTTTGGCAAATACTGTGGTGTTTATCCTCTATCTTTGTTAATCCAGACTGTATTAATTTGGAATCTGTGGGTGCTCCCAGAAGACTGGGTATGTGTTCATTTATTACATGAAATGGGTTGATTGGATACTTCATAATTCAATCCAGAAGCAGGGCATGTGACCATGAAATGAAAATTGGCAGTGCCAAAAAAAAAAAAAAAAAAAAAAAAAAAAGGCAAGAGGGGCATTCTCACAGAATATTTTTAATCTACTTTTTACACTATAAACTTTAATTACTGCCCTACAAAGAAGTAGATGCAGAAATTTAGTTTTTAGCCAAATTAAAGTGAAATTAATCTCACTGATTATTATCTGTTATATATTCTAAAAGTGGAACAGATTTGTCTAATTAGCTGAATGAATGCAAGTTTCAATGGAAAGACATACCTTTGTGTCTTCAGTGCATATCTTTGTTGGGCTGTGTTAAAAACATGCTGTTCAACAGGTGGCTAATGGATGGACACTTTCTCTCAGAGAGAAATAGCTACTTTTGTCTGCTCTGTTATTCACAACAGGTTGCCACAGTGGCTAACTCTGCATGCAGGAAAGGTAAATGGACTAGTTCTTATGTAGCGTTTATCTACTCGAGCACTTTATACAAGATGTCTCATTCACCCATTTATACATCAGTGTTCAAGCGCTTTCTATGTAACATTCACACCCACTCACAATCAAATGAATACATCAGGATTCAGTATCTTACCCAAGGATACTTTGGCATGCTTTTATCAGCCCAGTTTAATGCAAAAGAGTGTAAACTGGTCTGAAGCAAGTTAGATGTGCAATATAAATTTAATCTAGTCAAGGGATCCATTCATCCTCTTAACTGTTTATCGGATTTAGATTTGGGCATGGGAGCCTGAAGCCAAGAGTCACCTGAGCTGGTTACCAGTCCATCACAAGACCAACAGAAAAATGGTCGATGACTCATGCTCACATTCACACCTGCAGAAAATTTACAACCAAAAGTTAACCTAACGTGCATGTCTTTGGACTGTAGGAAGAAGCTACGGTGCCCAAAGAGAACCTACACAGACACAAGGAGAACATGTAAACTCCAAATAAAACTTTCAGTTGGCACATTTGAACCCAGACTTTTAATCCTGTGAGCCAACAGAAAGAACCCAGTGTACTGCTTTTGTGATATTGAAAACTCAACATACCTTGTTAACCCATTACCCTTTATAGTGCACCCCCCGGAATTAAATAAAAACATATGTACTTATTGGAAAAAGGAGCTGAGGTATTTAAGAAAGCAAAAATTCCTATTTTAAAAAAAAAAAAAAAAAAAAAAAAAAAAAAAAAAAAAAAGAAAGACAGAAAGATCAGACTGCAAATGGGACCCGGCGTCTTTTATCCCCTCTGTGTAGTTGTTGTAACATGTGACAGACGTACACTATTTATAGATCTGGCCTGAGGTTTGAATCAGGCTGCTGGTGCGAAAGGCCATAGCAGGCCTGATACTGGTGAGGGGAGACAAACAAGTAATATGTCAGCTAGCCATCACAAGCATTGACTACATATTGACTGTAGGTTGAAACCTACAGTCAATAGGTTTCATAATAAGCACATGGGTTTTCTCTCGTCTTCATTTTAAAACAATGAGTTAATGATGAGTGCAGTTTCACACACAATGCAATTACCCAAATGCATTAACAATACATACATACATACAACACATGGAGTTGGTTGTCTGCTTATAGCTCTTTGATTCTGTGAAGAGACAACATGTCATCACAAAGTTTGGTCAAACTTGCTTCAAAGTGACAATTTGCTTAGAGCACTTAGTTGATGTTTGATAAATAAAACATTTTAACAAGGCACACAAGTCCCAAGTTCAGTTTGTCAGATTTTGATCAAAATAGTTTTTAATCTGCCAGGAAGAACTAACATCTACGTCTATTGATGAGGTACAGTCAGCTTTGTGGCGATTCTGATTTTCGTAATGATCAACCAGTCCTTCTGAGTAGCTGTGACCTTTATCTTCAGACACGAAGAGGCTGAGCTGTACTTTTTATCCATCTCCTGCATTTTAAACTTTCCATTCTCAAATGTTCCCACTGACTCAAACTCTGTACAACTCTTCTCTTTGTCTGTGGCCACCACATTGTGACCCATCTCCACCTCACCTGACTCCAGGATGTCTTTGCCTCCTGACCCTGTTTCTACAAATATCCCTGTCACCACAGTAGGTTCAGTAAACACTACAGTCAGGTAATTTCCTTTTTCTGGGGTGCGGCCCCAGAAGAATCCTTCGCCAGCATCCCAGGCCAGCTTGGGGAAGTGCTTCTGATAGGTGGACATGTCAGAGTAAACTTCAGCTGATGGATTGGTATAGACATCCTCCTCAAAATCCTTGTCTTTCAGCTTATTGTATGTGCCTTGAAATGAGGAGAAAGTTCCCATGTGTTGAAACAGCGAGGGTTTGAAAAGGATGGTCTCCTTTTGAGTCATCACCTCTCTGAAGTGAGTCATCAGCCAGTCACAGGGCATTTCCTGGTAAAAGATGAAGAGGAAGCGAGCCAGAAGAGGAAGATGGGCTGATTTGTAGAGTTTACCAATATAGCCGAGGGCAGAGAATTCCAACGTTGCCCAGGTGAACTTCTTTCCTTCTTGCTCCTCAACTCGCTTTTTAATGGTTGTGAGGAAGTTTTTTGCAGAGAACACATCATCCTCTAGCTGGAGGTAATACCGTCCAAGACCTGCACAGTAGTGGATGAGGAAGGAATAATCCAGGTTCTGCTTGGAGCGGAACGTTACCCTTTCTGGAGCATCGTTGAAATTCCTCTTCAGACCTACAGAGAACCAGACAGATTTGTATCACAGGAAAAAACAAACAAACATTCAAACTGTATGTGAATGAATATGTACACTAGGGGTGATCGCATGTGAGCTGCACCTGTAATCGGAGGGTACCAGTCCTGGGGAACATGGATGACCAAAAGGTGGCCTTGTTCCAACTCAGAGGCAAAAGCTGATTTGATCTCCTTCACAGTGTCGACTCTCCAGCTGACGTCGAAATCTGCTAGCAGCACTACCACCACCATGAAGGAGTGCTCCTCAGGAGACGACTGGGAGAAGATGGATTTCAATGTGGGGACCAGATAGCTGCCCTTCTTCCTCTTTACTGAGGATAATCCAACAGATAGATACTCTGAAGCCGAAAGAAAAAGGAAAAAAAGTGAAGGGTTTTATGCCATTTCAAATCTAAAGCTGATGCTAAAAAATATTTCTGATAACAATTATTAAATAATGTGGTATGAAATTCAGCATGGTAACACCTTCAGACTGTGAGTGAATAAAAGTAAAACAAAAAAAAGGAGAATTATCATTGAAATAAAAGCAATAAATGCATGACATAAATACCAAAATAATACAAAATAAGTCTGTGAAGGTTCTCAATCATCCAGGTCATCGTAGTCAAAGGAGCTTGCAAAGAAAAGCGTCTGGACTTCTTTAAGTTGCTTGAATACGTTTCACCTCTCATCCGAGAAGCTTCTTCAGTTCTAAGGGTCAAATGGTGGGGAGTCCCAGATTTAAACCTAGTGGGAGTATCCCCCCACAGAGGGACAAAAGGACCCCCTGATGATCCTCTAATCGCCTGAGCCAAGGTGTGAAACTGGGTGTGGGTCCCAATCAGCCAGGGTTTCAGATGAGCTCATTGTGAAACCTGGCCCCACCTTATCATGCGAATTCCTGAAGTCAGATGGCCCAGGATGTGAGTGGGCATTAAGGTGTTTGGGGAGGGAACTCAAAACTGGATTATAGATGGCAGACAGTTGGTGTCGTAAACCACCGCCTCTATTCAAAGATCTTTGAACAGAGACGGTTTAAATCTGGGACTCCCCACCATTTGACCTTAGAACTGAAGAAGCTTCTCGGATGAGAGGTGAAACGTCTTCAAGCAACTTAAAGAAGTCCAGACGCTTTTCTTTGCAAGCTCCTTTGAATACAAAATAAGGCACAACTGCTCATACAAATAGGAATATGCAAGTGACAGTGAAAAAACGCATTCCATAGTTTCCATAAGTTAGAGAACAACACCGGAAAGTGCTGTCATTACGTGACTTTTTGCAATTTCTTTTTTTTTTTTTACAGTTTGAAAAGGCAGCAGCAGCCTTATTATAATAATGAGAACAAAGTGTGGAGACTCACTCTGTTGAGTAGGTAGCACTCCAGCAAGCAGCTGATAGGACACATTGAAACTCAGATAATCTGCCTGGTCAATCCAGGACTCCATACTAACCGGCCTGTCTGCTTGCCATGTTAAATCATTAAGAACTATTTCAGGTGACCTTGCAAAGACCTGCAAAACAACAACAACAAAAACAAACCCAAAAGACAAAAACATGATTATTGTCTGATTAGAATATACATGTTGATGAGTGAGACAATGCACTACCTTTGTTACTTTGCAAAGCAAGATGAGAGCAAGTGCAGTTACAGGGATGGTGACTTATACAAGTCTACCTCCAAGTAAGTAAGGTGTACAGTTTGAAAAATAACTCAAATATTCTATGTGTAGGTGTGTTCTTACAGCCAGAAGGAAGTCCGAATGGTTAATGAAGTATAATCCCCCAATGACAAGCAGCACTGCCACAACAATATTCTTCTTCTTCGAATGAATCCGCATTTCCTATCACAAACACATACGTGATATTCCATCCATTATGCTGGTGTGTGACGCAGTACAACTGTAAATAATTCGGCCAATAGTTAATGATTCAGAAGGCTTGGACACAGGTTAAACGGAACTGAGTGTGTTGTTGTAACTTAGAGTCTCATATATACACTTTGTATGTATCAGATACAGTTTACTGAACACTGTTGCTCTGGTGTAAATAACCCTGTGTCGCAAGCTGCAAAAGCCCTTTAACATATTCTATAGAGATGCACATTGAGAACCACTTACAGTTCAGGACAAGAAACAAAATTGTCCCATTCAGTACATTTCTCATTTTATCTCATCTTTTACCAGTGCTGGAACTTGGTGAAAGTTCAATGAGTGAGTTTTCTGTGGGGCTATGTGAAACAGTGATGACACAGAGTGCTGACTGACCCTGATAAATTTTCTTTCTAATGTTAATGTTTTTTAAGATATTAATTGTCAGTGGTCTAGTTCTACTTGATCACAGTAAAAACACAGTTCAGTTTGGCTACAGGTATTTAGTACTAGAATGTGGCACAAAAGGATGAACACCACTCCTCCAGCAGATAAGTGTTGATTTGGCATTTTGGTGATGGTGAAGGAAACAGCTGTTAAACACTGTAAGAAATCCCATTTGGGTTGAGATCCGGTGACTGAAGGCCACAGCATAAAGCCCTTTCAGTCAACCCACTCAGCGAAGTGTGACTATAACTAATTGTTTTAGCTACAGACAATTTATTTGTACTGATGTATTTAAATGCAAAAACCTCATTTCAAACACAAGCCCGCTGAGCAATCTGTTAAAGTTTGAGACAAACTCATGTGGCATGCTCAGCCTTTATGGCACTGTATCCTAACTACCCAAATCTACTCGAGCGGAACCATCTGCAGCAACTGTTTATTTATTCAGCTTCCCCCCTTTAATTTGTCCCTTGTCTGAATATTTCCTACAGCCATTACATAGCAGTCTCCCTCAGACGGAGTTTCTGCCAGTGTCGACTGTTACTGTAACCTTTTTTTCTTCTTGTTTGGTTACATTGTTTCCGAGTTCTAAACGGAGGAAAGGGCAGAGAGGTTACAGGGAAGCAGTAAGTAAACACTGTAGATGATAAGCCTGAGGTTTATAGCCAGGCTGCCCTACTCTTTTTTTTTTTTTTTTTTTTTTTTTAAACGCACTGAGAAGTAAGGACAAGTAAGGAGATATGAAAAGCGTTGCGTAGTCTCATGTCAAGACTAATCCTTAGAGCCAGGCTAGAGGACAAGCTTTATTTAGATTTTTAAAATGCCTTTGTTTTGTCAACGAGTACAGGGTCACTTCATAGAAGATACCAATTATAGCCGAGGCCACCTCATCTATAATTAGTACGCGGTCTCCTCTTTGATTTTTGCAATGTAACGCTCGCTGAAACAAACGCTTCCCGAACAGAACGACGAAACCGCAGTTACCCAAACAATGACAGAGTATAGAGAGCTGTCCGTGTGTTTTAACTTAAACAGCTCTAATAATTTGAAGGTACCGCAAGAAAACTAGCCAGTCTTATGGAACGTTTTCAGATAGTGTCTACAAGCAAGAGACTTCCGTAGAAGATATTTCAAGTTAAGAAATCCGGAAGATTTTTTTCTTGCTACCGTCTCTGTGCGATCAGGCTTTAAAAAAGCCATATCAATAGGGTTTAGCAATTATTTCCAACCGTCGCTCATAACACAAACATAGCCGCACCGAAAAGTCTTGTGCCATGTATGAACCCACAGCTACGGTAAATGAGAAGAGTCCAAATAAAGAGTTACCAGAAGGTACAGTAAATGAGCTAAACCAGGCATCCATCCCGTCACTGAAAACAAAAAGCAGCTGCTGTGAGTCGGAACATAAATTATAAAGCTAATAAACTTGTGCCTGACCGGTATCTCCACTCACCTCCCTCCGCCGGTTGTCCTCAGCTCGATGGATAACAGTTAGTGAACGAGTTGCAGTCACGGCGTGATAATACTTACAGTACAACGCACCGAAAGTCAGAAAAGGCACTCACGGAAATGAAAAATGACTCGCCCCTTGGAACCCATGCATATAAACCAGTACTGCCGCATTCTGCACGTGTATTTCCACCTATAGTCCCCGACGCTCAACAGGCGACTCCAAGTAGCAGAGGCTGTACGCCAACCAGGTGTGGCGTCACGGTCGGACGACAGCCAACCGCTTACGTTCAAAAGCGGCCACATTCTTTGGAACTACACCAGGAAATTAAAGCAAACGCCCTGAGCTATTGTTAACACAAAAGCAAAAGACAGATACACAGGTTTCCTTTATTTTATAAGTTCTTAGTCATTTTTAAATTATTTTCTATTTCTCTTGCATTTTCTCATCAGCCAACTAACATTTTAAAAATCATATCAAACGCAATCTAGCATCAAATAAACTACAATAATAAAGCAGCACACCATGGGTAAGTAAGATAACATCATCACTGTATGTGTTTGTAGGTAAACAGTATTTATCAGCCGCTTTTGGTGCATTGGGACTGATCCACAATAGTGCCCCCATAAGGCCAAACATAGCCTGAACTGGGCTTAAAAAAAAAAAAAAAATCCCCTGAGTTTACCTTACAACTTTTTGGTAGTTTTCTCTTAAAAGGGGGTAGTAACTGTCAGTTGCTTGTACTTTCCTGTTTTATTAGAATAACAATGCTTCATAAAGTTGGACCAGTTTTGAATGTGTTTACTCCTTCAACATGCTGTTAGGCCCAGGCGGTGTGACAAATGAATGAATTTGGAAAGATGTAGATCAAAGGGGAAAAGTCTATTTTTAATCTTTCTCTGAGGACAGTGTGTTCAGTACAGTGATAAGGATTGTGAGAAACTGTCTCAGAGCGTCATCATCTTTTGGTTGCTGATTGAGAATCACTTTTATTCCCTCCTCCTCTTCCTGTCCATCTTCGCTCACCCTCAGCCTGTCAGCTGTTGCATCCATTTCCTTTCTCACCAGTTGGTCTTCTTTCCCCTCTGCTCCAGCTTCACTGTCAGCTGTGCCTTTTTTTACTCCTGCTTTCTGATTGGCTTCTCCAGTACATAGCAGCTCCCCCAGTATGAGCGTAGTGTTGGGTGCGTCCATGGAGTGGGAGCGCTGGGTGTGTGTGTACAGGTAGACCCTCCAGGGCAGCATATGCTGTGGCGTGAACGCCAGCGTCTGGATATTGACCAGCTGCATGGCAGCTTGGAGGTTTTGGGGAGAACAGTGAAGTACTGCTGGACACCGGACACATTCTTCTATCCACGCACAGTCAACCTCCTCTATTTTCTCAGCACCTTGTCACAACAACACAAGAAGTCACAACGATAGCTTTTAAATGTGGAGAAACACTGTAAAAACTGTGGGCAAAAGACCTGCAACTGACAAATAAAGTCTATCTCATCTCATCATCATCTCATCTAAATGTCAAATGTTCATGAAACAAGAGAAATCATAAATTTTAAAATTATTTTATTTTCTAAATCTATGTGCTAGAGACCTTATTACTCACTCAGAGTCAAGAAAGAAAAAAAAAAGAAGCTGTCTGACTCTGACATTTAAAGCCATCTGAAGCCGGAGGTTTTCTCTCACACACAATACTTGTGGTGAGGTCACTGCAGATGATCACCATATGATAAAAAAGGTAAATGGATAATAATAAATGATAACTATTATTATTACAAGTTCATCATTGCTCATGCTGTAATGTACAAACAGTATTTAACTATAATTTTCAATAATGGTTTAAATATCCTGGCTATTTTCTCAAGAAACTAATTGTCATCTAAATGTACAGAAAACGAACAAACCACATTCATATTTGAAAGTTGTATCAATAAATTCATTCTTCTTACATGAGTAAAACAAGCATTTTCCATCATGAATCTATGCACTCATTATTCATAACTTTTTTGCAGTTTTTATCCACTTTGGAAAACTGTCCCACGTCAGCACTAAACACAACAAAACACAACACACAATTTCATTGTACCATCATGCTAAGTATGACTGTGCAATGACAAAAAAAAGAGTTATGATCTCTCGTGTTATTCGATAACCCATACTGATGAACCAGAACATTTTTGTTCGGTATAATTAGGTACAGTTAGGTATAATTATGTGCTTTTACAGCCAAAAGTTTCAGTTTTGTTGTCTTATTTCCCTTTTAACTGAGGGCAGTGTTCTCATGGGAATATCTTAACTATCTGAGCTACAATACATCCTGACACATTCTAACATGCAGTGTGGGTTTCAGACCTTTATCACACAGTTGTGAGCCTTTCAAACATCAATTTGCCACAGCTTGACACTAATCAAATCTAAAGTATATCAGATTTGTAACTGAGTATATACACATTACTTTGGAGGAATTGGTATATTCCACTAATGGAGATTTCACACTCTTGTTAAAGGTTTTTAGGAGGCCTACATGCTCCTTTTAACCACATTTGCTATCGAATAAAGAGGAAGCTTTAGCTATGAATCTCTGACTTTAGTTTTCAATATAACCTTCCATTTCATTACCGCGTTCAGTATGCAAAGCCTGTCGCTGCAGCCACAGGTGCTCAAAGTCCTCTGGGCTGACAGATGGGGAGAGGGACAAACTGAGAGGGGCTGCGATGCTGGAAGCCAGGACATTAGTGGAGGAGTCTGAACACCGCATGGCACTGTCTGATCCTAGAGAGGACATACAGAGACAAAGTGAGAGGAAGAAGGGGAGGATGAGGTTAAAAAACAACCAAACAAAAAACAACAGGGCATTCTGAAAGGACAAGGAGGGTTTTAAGTATTATTAAGAATTATAGTAACACAAAATTCTCAGACTCACTCTCTCTCACACACACACACACACACACACACACACACACACACACACACACACACACACACACACACACACACACACACACACACACACACCCTAAACCTACTAACTGATTGCAGTTCTTGCTGCCAAGGGTACCACAATAAAGCATTTGTGATAACTGGCAATCACTCATTCACATCACTGTGAGGGAATTTTGGCCACTCCTTTTTGTAGGATTGTTTTAATTCCGCCACCCTGCAGGGTTTTCCAGCATGAACAGCATGTTTAAGGTTATGCCAAAGCATCTCAATAGGATTAAAATCTAGACTTTGACTAGGTCTCTCCAAATCCTTCATTGTTTGTGTTTTTTGTTGGGGTTTTTAGAGCCATTCAGAGGTGCTCAAGTGCACTTGGGTTATGCAGGTTTTGGGATAAGTGGGTTGCATGCATATAGTAATTTCTGGACTTTTGGCTTGCTTCCTGGACCACTTCAGGGCTTCATGGTTCCATCAGTTATAACTTCATTAAAAAAAACAAAAAAACAAAAGTTATAACACGTCATCCAAGTCTCATTAGTCCACAGAATATTTTCCCCAAAGCTTAAAAAAGAAATAAATAAATAAAATATATAAAAAAAAAAAAAGCAGCTCATCATACAACAATAACGACAGGTGAGGGTTTTCTCTGTTTGCGTTGTATTATTGTAGGGTGTAGCTAAGCCTTACTGATCTTGGCTGAAGACCCCGTGCTGTAAGTGTAAAAGGGTCAAGGCGATGAGGGAAAGTAACAAAAAGTGTCCGGGTCGGAAAAAGGAGACAAAAGAGACGGACAAGCTGCTATCACCATTTAAGGAAACAAACAAAACTCAAGCACTGGTCAATAAATTAAAAAGTAAGTCCAAAAAAAAAAAAAAAAAAAAAAAGAGCAGTTCACTAGCTGCAACCGAGCAGCTCACTAGTTGCAACCACACAAATGGCACTCTGGCCCAGAGCTCACCTTTATCTGGGCTTAAATACTTTTAATTACTGATGTGAGTCAACTGTGTAAAAGAGAAAGGTGGCACCTCAGGCAAAAGAGATTGTAGGACACGCCCATACAGGCACCTTCAGGAGGAGGCCCTGCTAGGGCCGTAACAGTTGCTTATGAGTATTATCTGATTGATGGAACATTCTGTCTAATATTGTGGGGTCTTTACCTAATATTGTTGTGAACTGGTGCAAAAGGAACAAAATGGAATTGAAACATGAATCTGAAGTGTCACAGCAAAGTTTTACACTAAATATGTGGGAAAGAGGTGCAACCTACAGCATGGAACACATCTCTAATACACTGCTCCAATTTTGTAATACCACTATAATTTTCAATTTTGGTTTAAGAACAAGACTTGAAATTGCTGCCGTTCCTTTCATGCAGGACACATACATTTTCCATTAGGTGAGGACATTTCCTTCTAGCAGAAAAACTGCAAAAATATCAGCAACTGAACCCGAATGACAATGTGTTGTTAAATAACCTTGATAACCTCCTGCAGACAGATTAGTCATTGTGTTTTGTGAGGCAGTGAAAGCAGAGTACATGGCAACACTGCGCTGCAATGCAGTGCTCCATTAGAAATGTGCATACACATAACTTTTTGGTGACAGTATAAAAACTGTGAAAGTTAAATATGAATGTTTAAAGTAAATTAACAGATAAAGATGGTGTCATGGACTCTTTAATATTTAGTGCAGTTTTTAGGTTTTATTTGTTGTCCTTCCTACTTACAGACATGTTAGACTACCTACCACACAACTAATAAGCATCATGACTTATGAGCATCTCCAAAGTGAGATCTGTGTGGCTTTACACTCATGTATAGCACTTACTTGTTTAAATACTCAAAGTGATCAGTTACCCCAGCATAGAAAGAGGATTTGTCATGGGAAATAATGTGTACTGTTTTGGTCAACAATACAGGCAGAAATAGGTCCAGCTCTCAACTCAAGGGAAATGCTGCGGTGGGGCAATAAGACAGCTATGCATAAACAAACGCCCACAAAGCTCAATGAACTGATGCAACATGGTTAAGTAATATGAGAGACTAATACAAATAATACAGAAAATTATTATTATAAAGGTTATTGCTGGTAAAAGGCAATTCCAGAAGCTAGTGAGTCTACTTAGTTTTTCACAAGACTTCATGCGACTGTACTAATTTGTCTAGTGGGCTTTGAGCCTGTGTGAGGTAGCATAATGTAAGCAGCATCAGCAGACTATTTAAGTTTCTTTTAAGTATACTTTATTTCTGGCATCTCCATAAAACCAACCAACCAACCTGGTAGGCAAAAATTCCACTTGCTTTATACAGGACTTTACACACACACCTGAACCTCGTTAGTCTCTACCACTGGAAAAAAAAATAGGTCAGACCAAACAATGCAATTCTAAACAAAGAATAGGAATATGATTATGCATGAAATTGACAAACTCATTTACTCAGCTAAATAGTCTGAGAAGTAAAACACTGCATACAATACAACTCAAAGGCTACTTTAAAGAAAATAAATAATACTATACAAAATGAAAAGCCCTTCATTTGGTTACACCCAGTGATGCAATCAATGACCTCATGACCCTATATAAACAGGAAGTACTGGGGCGGCCCTTCCCACACACCTGGTTTAGATATAGGACCTGAATAAATGGACAAACGTGGTAAGTATAACCAAAGTAACATAAAGAAACATAATTTACTGGACATTTGCCTGTGAACAGAAGAAAATTCAAATGACCTGATGGTTAGTAGTAGTGATGGCCAAATGAAGCTTTCTGAAGCACTGAAGCTTGTATTGAAAAACGGTTCATTACTCGAAGCTTTTCAACACAGTCCTCTCTGGTGACATCTGGTGGCCAAAAATATGAAAAGCCGCTTGAATCCACAAAATAAAACCAACTGCTTCATTAAGATTGCTCACTCTACAGGGAGTGCAGAATTATTAGGCAAATGAGTATTTTGTCCACATCATCCTCTTCATGCATGTTGTCTTACTCCAAGCTGTATAGGCTCGAAAGCCTACTACCAATTAAGCATATTAGGTGATGTGCATCTCTGTAATGAGAAGGGGTGTGGTCTAATGACATCAACACCCTATATCAGGTGTGCATAATTATTAGGCAACGTCCTTTCCTTTGGCAAAATGGGTCAAAAGAAGGATTTGACAGGCTCAGAAAAGTCAAAAATAGTGAGATATCTTGCAGAGGGATGCAGCAGTCTCAAAATTGCAAAGCTTCTGAAGCGTGATCATCGAACAATCAAGCGTTTCATTCAAAATAGTCAACAGGGTCGCAAGAAGCGTGTGGAAAAACCAAGGCGCAAAATAACTGCCCATGAACTGAGAAAAGTCAAGCGTGCAGCTGCCAAGATGCCACTTGCCACCAGTTTGGCCATATTTCAGAGCTGCAACATCACTGGAGTGCCCAAAAGCACAAGGTGTGCAATACTCAGAGACATGGCCAAGGTAAGAAAGGCTGAAAGACGACCACCACTGAACAAGACACACAAGCTGAAACGTCAAGACTGGGCCAAGAAATATCTCAAGACTGATTTTTCTAAGGTTTTATGGACTGATGAAATGAGAGTGAGTCTTGATGGGCCAGATGGATGGGCCCGTGGCTGGATTGGTAAAGGGCAGAGAGCTCCAGTCCGACTCAGACGCCAGCAAGGTGGAGGTGGAGTACTGGTTTGGGCTGGTATCGTCAAAGATGAGCTTGTGGGGCCTTTTCGGGTTGAGGATGGAGTCAAGCTCAACTCCCAGTCCTACTGCCAGTTTCTGGAAGACACCTTCTTCAAGCAGTGGTACAGGAAGAAGTCTGCATCCTTCAAGAAAAACATGATTTTCATGCAGGACAATGCTCCATCACACGCGTCCAAGTACTCCACAGCGTGGCTGGCAAGAAAGGGTATAAAAGAAGAAAAACTAATGACATGGCCTCCTTGTTCACCTGATCTGAACCCCATTGAGAACCTGTGGTCCATCATCAAATGTGAGATTTACAAGGAGGGAAAACAGTACACCTCTCTGAACAGTGTCTGGGAGGCTGTGGTTGCTGCTGCATGCAATGTTGATGGTGAACAGATCAAAACACTGACAGAATCCATGGATGGCAGGCTTTTGAGTGTCCTTGCAAAGAAAGGTGGCTATATTGGTCGCTGATTTGTTTTTGTTTTGTTTTTGAATGTCAGAAATGTATATTTGTGAATGTGGAGATGTTATATTGGTTTCACTGGTAAAAATAAATAATTGAAATGGGTATATATTTGTTTTTTGTTAAGTTGCCTAATAATTATGCACAGTAATAGTCACCTGCACACACAGATATCCCCCTAAAATAGCTAAAATTAAAAACAAACTAAAAACTACTTCCAAAAACATTCAGCTTTGATATTAATGAGTTTTTTGGGTTCATTGAGAACATGGTTGTTGTTCAATAATAAAATTATTCCTCAAAAATACAACTTGCCTAATAATTCTGCACTCCCTGTACAAAGTGGAATTCTGTCTGATATTGGGCCGCCGTTGTGTTGCTTTGAACGTGTATTTTTTGGTGGGTTAAAAAAAAAAAAAAAAAGTGGTTTATTTGTTTAATAAATAATTTTGACCAGTAAACTCTCCTTGTTTAAACATGCACCATTGTGTGGTCTTTCTTTGCTTGTGAGTTCTTGATGTTGGTAAATACAATAATTGAAAAAATACCACATTACATATAATATACATATGATAATGTACAACACATTATGGAGTATGCTTCTGCTGTGAGGTCCTGCCTCCATGCACTTATGCAATTAACCGCTAGACAGGTATATATATATAAATAATATTATATTAAGGAAATTTTCCCAGACATATTTTTGACCTGGGGGTAGAATTGATTGTGAACTAGAAAGGGAAAATGCTTATGAACTTGCAAATTAAAAAGATGATGCATTTAAAGCAGCCCTTTTTCATTTTTATTTAAGAAGAGAATTTGTTCTAGTGTGCGATGGCCGAACCTGTTCCTTTTCGTGGCGGTAATTTCTCCTGCCTTAAGGAAAATCCCTTCACATGGACCAGAAGAGGCTGGAGCGCACAGAAACACGCGCAAAACAAAAGCAAACAGCCAGAACACAAAGCTGGAAAACCCACCCGATTGACAAAAGTCAACTCAAAATTCTCCCACACAACAGAACCTCCTCTATTCCTCGCTGGCTCCAAATCTCTCAGTGGAATGATCAGTGGTTTGCTATCTGTCACCATCAAAACACTCCACAAATCCCGCGAATGATTCACTTCCTTATAAACCATTGACTCAGCTACCGAAGCAGTTAGGTTCTAAATGAAGCTTCGGACGTCACTGATCATGTGACTCTGGCCAAACGAATCAAGCTTCGACACAGTGCTTCTGAAGCAGTGTGTTGATTTTTCTGACACACGCACCGGAGCTTCAGCTTCAAGCGGGCCATCACTAGTTAGTAGTGTTTGCTTTAAAAAAACATATGCATTGATATAATGAATGTAACTACTGCTACCACAAACAAACCCGGGATAGTGTGTTAAGCAAAGTTAAACCAGCAATGTCTAAGATAAAGCATTATGGTTGACTGTATAATAACAAGGAAATAAATTATCCATATGGTTAAGGGACAAGTGGTAAATGAGTTCATGCCTAATCACTTTGTCACAGCCAGTGATGCTATTTCATTATTTATTATGAGACATTAAGTCACAGTTACTAGATAAAGCCACTCTCTATCTTTTTTTTTTTAAACCTTTAGTACATCACATACAATGCTTTTATGTATACCTGCACTCTTCAATATAAATACAACACTGCTGCTGTGTCGTAAAATCTTTTTATGATGCTTCTGTCATTGAGTTGTTGTGGACTTTGCTTTTAAAAGCACACTTCATTCAGGAAAAAATAAAAATAAAATAACATTTAAAAAAAAAAAGAAAAATATAAAGGCAGGAGATGCCAACACTATACAGTTAGCCATAAAGTGAATTAGCTAAGCCAACAAACACCCAAGAATTTCACTCAAAGTTAGCCTGCACAGCAAAATTTACCAAACAATAGCAACGTGTGTGTGTGTGTGTGTGTGTGTGTGTGTGTATGTGCGTGTGCGCATCTAGATATAAAACTAAGTTAAACCCTCTTTTTTTTTTTTTTTGCCTGTCCCATTTGGTTCTTTAGCCGTCAGAATTGTTGTCTGAAGACCAACAAGGATACCCAATGGATTTATTTTGCCAAATGGATCATTGCCGTATTGGTCCATTGGATCGACCTTCGTTTTTATTATTTATTTTATTTTATTTTCAGTTGTTACAGACGGGACAGACATGAGTGAGGGATAGGAAAGGGAGAAAGAAAGATGAAGGAAAAGAAAAACAGAAGGGGAGAGGGACAGTGAGAAAGGGAAAAAAAAAAAATCTCCTGGATCACCTGTTGGGAGAAAAAGAATAGAAAACAAGCAAAAAAAACAAAAAAAACAAAGCAACATACTAAACACAACACCATCACATTAATCTAGCTAAGTGTAAACAGCAGTAAATACTAAATACTGAATGTTGTTGTGCAGCACGCAAGACAGACAGCGCACAATGTGCTTTGAAGCAGCAGCCAAGAAAGGTGTAATTTAAGTCTACGAACAGTGAACACCCGTGTGCACACCTGTGTGGATCAGCGCGCTTGCATTCAAATGGTTTCCCCATGTAATGGTATGCAAGAGGATGTAGAGAGCCATAGCCCTGTCCCCCAGGGCATGAAGCAGGCATGGAGGAGATCCAGGCCCCAGACATCCAGAGGCCCCAGAGTGCGAGAGCCCAAGGAGGACCACCGGAGGGGCATCCGTGCCACCCTCATGGGAAGGGCTGAGGATCCCCAGACGAGGGGTCACCCAGTAGCCACCGAGCAGAAGCTAAAGGGGGCTGCACCGGCGTGCCCGCCGGCTCTGCCGGCAGCCAGCTGTGCCAGAGTGAACCGAGCCGCAGGCCCAGAGGCCGGAGGCCCGAGGGCCCCCCGCGCCCCGGAAGAGGCCTGACCGAGCAACAGGCGCCAGGCCCCGCCAAGTAGCCACCGGGAGTGAGCTGGTACATACCTGAGCGCCCAGCCCCGGACACCAAGAACCACCAATGCATCGACCCCTGAGGGCATCAGTCACCGGCAGGGAGTGTGGTGAGGGGAGATAGGCCTCCACACTTTGGAGGGCCTGGGAGTTCCCAGAGAGGCGGAGTCTAAGACCCGACCTGACATATAGACACAGACAAACAGGCACACACAGACACAAACATCCATTCCCACCCTCATGCACACATATACAAACACTCAGCACTCACCCAACGTAAGGATTGACATAAATGGACATGTACACACAATCACACTCCCCAAACATACTCTATACCCCGGGTTCAGGTACCTTCGCCCCCAGAGGGGGAAACGGCACCCAGACCCAAGAGATGTTACCCTTCCCTCCGGGGTGGAGGCAAGCAGACCGCCCCAGGCTCTGCAGCAGCAGGGAGGCCAATCGGACAGCCAACATCTCCTCCCAGCCCCCCTGCCCCGATGGCTAGCAGAGGACGGGGGTGTGTGAAGACCCCATACCTCACTCCTCCCGCTCATGTGTAGTGTTGCTGCGTGTTGCTCTAAAGTGCATTTAAAACAAGGGAGAGCATGGTGCTGCTGCCAGAGAGCAGCAGGTGCTAGCACAGCCCCTCCCGAGAACCCTCAATGTCTACATGGATTAAAAATTGAGAGGTGGGCACCGGCGCCAGAGGTAGGTTTGAATACACAGACCGTCCACTGGACGCCGTTAACGTGCCCACCCTCAAGGCCCTATATATATATATGTGTGTGTTATGAGAGTGTAAATAATGTGGATGTCTAAGTTGTGAGATAAAATTGAGGCACAGGTGGCCAGAAGAGGACGGGGGGGTGTCTCCCCTGCACCCTGGTGACACACCCACACCCCAAGGCCCTACCTGTGTGGGTGGGTGTGGTGGAGCGGGAAGAGGGAGGTAGCCGGGATGGGGAGGAAAAGAAGGGAGGGGAGGATGCCCCTCTCTAAAACCAGCTCCCCCGCTGACCCCAGTAGGCACCCCCGTCCTCTGGAACCCACAAAGGCAAGGGAGCCCAGGCCCATCCAGACCGGGGCCTACGGCAGCAGCACCGCCAAGCCCCACAGGACCCGGGGCAGCCCACCCTACCCCACCGCAGAGGAAACTGTACCCACCCCAACATTCAATCATCTCCCAGACTACACAAGACAACAACCTCCAGGTTAAGTTTATTCTCCACCTCTCCTATGTCTCTCCCCCACCTGCAGAGTGGACTCCTGCAAGGATGGAACAACCTCCCTGCCAGTTGAAGAGCCCCCCAGTTAGGCCGATGCACAAGAGGCCCCCTGCGCCAGGGCTGAGCCCCCGTGTTAGTTAAACCCTCTGAATGAAAGAGCTTATGATCATACAGAGTCACTAACCTTGACTAATGCAATAAGTAAAGCTATACTCCCACACCCAGTGACTATGGCTATGAGCTCGACTTTCCTGTGATCAAAATGTGAACTTAGACAGATATATGTGTGCTTTGATTGTGGTTGATTGGGCTCACAAGCTTGTCGTGGTCTTTGAATGTTTCCCTTGTTAGTGAGAGACTATTCTTCTATTGGTTTAGTGCACCTCTTCCCCAACTATGACATCATAGATGGCTTCAAACTGTTCCTCACTCTGCCCTCACACTTTTACATATTAAATGCCGTGGAACAGCATAAGGAGGAACGTCCTAAACTTTGACAGTAAAACATTAAACCCACAAAATCACACTAAACACAGGCGTGGAAAATCCTGTCAGATTTGTTTAGAGAAAATTTTAATTAGAACAATTTAAAAGAAAGAAAGTAAAGAATCATAAATGGAAAGTTGTGTGGTTGAGAATCTGCAGGTGGCCATACAGAATCCAAGGCTTCTGTAAAAGTAAGATTTATTTTCCAGCAGTGAGGAGAAGAATGTTTTAGCCACAACATGTAAAAACACTGCCCCACGGTAAAACAAACATATGGGAGTTTGAAAGTGTGTTATACTTGTATAACTATGCATGTGACAAATAAAGAACCTTGAACCTTGAAGACATCATCCAGAACAACATTCCTGACAAGCCAGAAACCAACCAACCTTCCAAGAACTACACCATCGCTCATTTGGACAAAGTATTAGCCCCCGACTCATTTCAAACATTTAATTAGGTAGAAACTCATCCTGGTGCTAAAAATTGTCACAGGCGACTAATTTAAAAGTATAGAATATCCGAACAGTGTATGCTCTGCTTTATTGGCCTTTCCTCCAACATCAACTTCAGGTAGTGGACATGCTGAAAGGTTGATACGACTCCTCTTACCCTCAAAAGGGAGTTCTTGTTGCTTCACAAAGATAACACAAGCAAACAATTCACATCTACTTTATTTTTGTAACCCCACCCTGCAGAGTCCAGACGCTAGCAGTGTGCTTCTGTGAATGGAATACCTGTCAGCTGGATAGGAACAAATCTTTATACCGATTTAAAATATCCACAGTCCTGGTGGATGAATCTTAAGGACCTAATGATGGTAATTCTTCAGGACTAAAATGTTAAGTTTTACAGAGCTTAGCCTTGTTTATTTGAGGGTTGTCCCAAATGTCCAATGGTGACAAGATGATTTGGAAATATCTGCTAGGAAGCAAGTCAGGTTTACTAAACGATTTATGTTGTGTACACGGAAGCCTTTGCATCTTCTACAACCCTCACTGCTTCACCTGAGTGAAGTAATCGTGTACTTTACTATGTAGATCTAAAGCAGGCACACAGCCACACAAACACCAAACAAACAGAACTGAATTTAAAAATGTAGACGATCCATTAAGTGTAATCTTAAAAGAAAATGTAAGACAATTAAAACATTTCAGAGTCATTATTATGCCTCAGAAAAAGTTCATAAAAGAAACCCAACTTCATTATAAGTCATTAGCATTTTTAAATCCTATTTTCTATGCAAGAGGTGACACAGGAAACTCAACTGAAGGGAATATTTGAACAGAACAAATTTGTATAAGCAAATTCTTTGGTTTAAATATATGCTGGTCTCTGTCAGCGAGTCTTCCTGATGGTGAATTAGCATGAACATTATAAGGAAGTAATTTTAATAGTTTGTTTTTAAGACTCCATTGGATTTTTATTTTAGAACAGGCATTTTGTTTAAATGTGAAAAACATTTGCGCTGTGCACAGCACAGCCAAGGCTTGCCACTGACTATTTAGTCAGTGGCAAGCCTTCAAAATTCAGCCAATCAGATTTTCAAAGCAGAAGGATTTCAGTGTCATGACTCACCTGAATGAACCTCCTCAATGTGACTACAGCTCAGTGTGTCTGATAGGTCGGCATTTGGCTTGGGGTTATAGGTCACGTGTTCGGGGCTTCCCCTGCTGTCTGACTCGGCCTCTACAGCACCCTGGCTCAGAGGCTCCAACGTGTTAAAGCAGCGTCCCCACTGGCTGACAGGCTTGGCGGGACGCCCAATCAGAACACCCAGAGAGGGATCTGACCTCCGACCTTGAAGGACCTCGCGTGTCTTTTCTATCTCACAATGAAGCAGGTGATAGTAGAGAAGAGCCTGATCACGCACGCACATGTCTGTCTCCTCCTCTGGAAAACACAAGGGCATCAAAAATGATCTATTTTATCATGACCTGTCTGTATACACATATGTGCACACACATAAACACAAACCTATGCAGTAGTGCAGCAGTCTTCCCAGCATGTCTTGTGTCTCAGCAGGCCGACACAGGAAAAGTCTCATGGTGGCTGTCAGCAGCTCCATCTTGATTCCCAGAGAAGCCTCGCTTCTCACTCCATCGATGAGCACTTCCAAAGTGTAGGGGGCAGTGGAAATTCGCTCCCCATACACACCCAGCAACCAGAGCAAAGCCTGCCTGCCCTAGTGAAGGAGGCAGTGGAATATTTAGATCTAAGTCTAGTCAACAGAAGTGGGTTCACTGTCGTCCAATATAACTACCAAGAAATGCTTGGTAGTATAATTACCCAGTGCCAAGCTTGTTTTTATCTCCTCAAAAGTCAGTTCTACTCCAAAGTACAGTTCTGAAATATATCTGCATTTCTACTTCATGCATTTATTACACCCCCAACTCCAAAAGAATGCGTTCAGTCGTTATAATGGGGGAAACTATACAGAAAAAAGTTCTTGTACTGGGCTGCTGTAGAATACTGCCAAGTTTGCCATTATAACATTGGAGCCTATGGCGACTATCTCACTTCATTTGCCACCCCTTGATATTTCAGCGGTCTAAAAGAAAGTTTCAAGGATTTTTTTCTATACATCAGTGTGAATAAGAGAGCAGCCGCACGCAGCGCAGTGAGAGCAGATATTTTCAATCTGATTATCTCAGCTACATGGTTCTGGCATTAAGCACATGGGACAGGTAATGAAAAATTAAAACAGCTTGTTTCAGACAAATGAACTTAGTGCCCTGCTAACAAGGATTAGTTTCAACTGTGAATCATATACAACTACCAGAAACCAGAGTTGCAGAATAACAATAGGAACTCATTAGGATATATCTACTTTAATGGGGGAATCTGGTAATTTCACTTGCACTTAGCATGAAAAGAAACCTGGCATCAATTCAAATACTTTGGAGGCAATCACTGACCAGAAAATCACGTAATTTGTTCCCATTTCTTCACTTTAAACTATGTTTCATAAATTGTGTTTAAAGATAAGATAGCTTGATTAGCATAAAATTATATGAAACAAAGAAGTTGTTGGCCTAAAAACTAGCTACGACAGATGAACAATATCTGAATGTCAAGACATAAGTAGAAGTGCAGCAGATCTGACCAGACATAGGACCTGAGAGATGCATCTGGGCTTTTGACTGATCCATTAATTGTTGACTCATTCAGAAAGTCCTTTATAAAGGAAAGTAAAGAGGAAGAAAAGGCTGAAGAACAAACTGCACAATAACTAGACTGACAATCAGTGGCAACAGGTCTTATTGTGGCTGCTCCATAACCAACGGCTGTGGCAGGCTAAACGTGGGTACTGAAGACGTGCATCAGTAAACAAATAAAATGCACTTCTGAGCTGTTTGTTCTACTTATTTAACCATTACACTGTCCAAACCACAAGTCAGTACAAGGGATCCAAAAAAACCCAAATGCACAGACGCCACAAACAAATACAACTGTTGCACCAATTATTACACCAAACTGCAGCAACAAATTGTGTATCAAACTGCAGTCAACTGAAAGTTTCACCTTATGCTCACCCTACCTTTCTGCTAATCAAACAATATGTGAGGTGAACAGGTGGGTGCAACCACCATTGTTGCCTAATACGCACCCCGTGAGTCACGCCCCACAACTGTGCACCAAAACACGTGCTTTCGCATTCTAAACCAACGCACTTGTGACCAAAAAGGAAAAACTCACACACGGCAAGTGAAATTTGAAATGTATGATTGAAATCATTTTCAAAATGCGCAGAGAAGATTAGGAGAGAGATACAACAGTGAGAGTCTACAGCTGTAAAGCACAATGGAGGTTTGTGACTACATTTGAGCCAATGATGTTGGAAATCTTGTCAGAACCGATGGACTTATGAAGACAGAACATTACCGTCAGATTTAGAGCCATCGTGTAATAGCATCTGATTGGCAACAGATTCATTTTTCGGCACGACAGTGATCCCAAACACAATGCCAGTCCAGCAAAAAACATACCTGAATAGAAAAACATGTCTGGGTCTCCCCAGAGCCCAGACCTTAACATTACTGAAGTAGAGAACAGCCAACATCAAAGAAGAGCTTTAAATGTTCCTAAAGAAGCCTGGAGAACTATTCCTGAAGACTCATGTTGAAGAATAAAGCTGATTACAGCAAATATTGACTTTCAGGCTCCTTAGAATTGTACAAACCCCGTTTTTACCTTATTTACTATATTTCTGTGTTTGTTTGCACGTTTCAATAAAGCGCTGAATCTAGTTCGCTGTTTTCTACCAAAATATGAAAGGACTAAGAGTGGCTCATGAACTTTGCACAGTGCTCTATACCCTATATAAGAGGATAGAGAAAATGAAATAAATTATTAATGGATGCTTGGGATTATGTTCACCAACTTGACCATAACTGAAATATATCGTTACAACAGACTGAAATAACCTTGCAGAATTATGAAAGTAAATTTAAATTTCAGCATATAAAATAAAATACCATGATAATGCCCTGTAGAATAAAAAAAGTTTCTGTTAAGTCTATTTCTGATAATACTTTTGCCAATTTGTATTTTCAAAACAGGACATCTACAGCACATACTCATTTATGGCATGATATTGTTTTTTCTTGCACTCAGTATATAGGTATGGCAGGATCCAACCTGGATATCCTGCAGTGTTTCTTCGCAGCCATCCAGTGCAAGGCACACAGTGTCGCTACACTGGGGACACACCCAGACCAGGTCACGCATTGTCTGCACCACCGCTGAGAAGGGTAGCAGGAGAGTAGAGAGACAAAAAGTGTGGTGAAAGAGTAAAAAAACAGCTCTGACAGCATGAAGCTGTTTGTGTGTATACTGTACTGTATGTGGGAGGTTGTGGAACTGATGTTTTTACCAGAAGTGATATGATCCTGTTTGAGTCCAAGCAGCCCAGTGAGGATTTGTAGACATCTGTCGCTGTAGCTGCGTCCAATACGACCTGCATACAATAAAGGCAAACACAGGGCGTTAGAGTGACTGATCAAACACATGGATAATGAGATTTTAGAACCTGAGCATGTTCTACGCAGAAAATGCAGCACGCTGTGTATTCTTATCCTTAATAAAAGGGATGTCTTGTTTTTTTGCTTATCATTATTTACTTATTGTCAGACAAATGGGTTAACATTTTGCATTTCAGGAAGGCTGAAAACAAATGAATGTAGAAACTCCATTTGGAAAGAGTGTGTCTACTGGTGTGTAAGATTAACATTAACATCAGCAATTTAAATTTGAAATGAAAAGCAGTTACATTTAGAGAAAAAAATCCTTTAATTCGTAGTTCATAACACAATGAGTCTGGGTAGTGGAACCACAGAGCTGGAATGGTCTTGGTCCCAAACTTTGGTGCTTATAGCGAGATAAAATGTTTTCTATTCAGTTGTTTCAATTTCAACATATACTTCACACACACAGGTTCGGGAACACAGCAAAAACATGAAGGCTTATAAATATAAACCAGCCTTCATTTAATACAGTATGAACAGAGTAAGACAAAACATTTGAATATCAGGATGTGTTACTAAATCCATATTATTTACAATCTAGTGCTCCTAATCACTACACCCTCATTAATACAGCAGTCTCTACCTGAAGAAAAAAAAAAAAACTACAATAGTAGACACAACAGAGCCTGAGTGTTTTAATTACATAATACTGGCACACAGCAGCATGTGTGAACATGTTTACCTATTGCTGAGATTGCAGCCTGGGCAGTGTCAGTGTTGACATCAGTGCAGTATCCTTTCAGCTCATCCAGTATCATTGCTACGTTCTCGTCATTCACCAGCTCTACCAGCACCTGCAACACACAGCAGCTGAAGCTATAGTACTGTCAAAGGATCGCCTCCAGCTGCTAACACTGGGTACTAACTGTGGACTTGTGAAAAAAAGTAGTAATGCAAAAAGCTAAAAATCCAACTTTTGGGGCTTGCTTCAAGATTAAGCTAATCCTTTTGGATATTAACATGTCCAAAGTTAGGAGTACGGCATGGACTGTCTGTTAGGTTTTACCTCCATTAATGGGGTCACTATGAAGCTTCAAAATGCAGTCCCAAAAACCAAAGGCTAACATCAAAGTGGCTATGGCCATCTTTTATTTACTGTCTATGCCAAAGTATATATATGAAAGCAGTGTCATGGAGCATCCTGACCAAAAGGAGGAAATACAAACTTATCAAAGCACCTGAAAGATGTTTCCACATCTGTACAAAGAATTCATGCTAAGGGGGTTTCAGGTGTTTGTTAAACTTGGCAGCTGTGAACCAGTTGGGATCAAACTCCACCCCTCCAGCTATCTGTTACAAAAGGATTAATTACTTTGTCGGGGTGTGGAGTTAGCTCACAGTTCGGGTAAAATGGAGATGGACAGATTGGCATTGTACTGTCAACAAGGTGAGCATTGTATAACGCTACTGAGGAGGCAAATGACCCAGAAGGTAAACCTCTCAACCACGTCTACATTGAGAATCTCACCTATGAATATGAGCACTAATTAGTGATAAAAATGTTGAGTTTGAATAGCAACTCAAATACAGTTGTTCCTCATTAGGTTTGTAGCTACCTGAGGAACCGAGATAAGCAGAAAACTAGAGGGAGCTTGTAGATGGGGGTGCTCTGAAAAGAGTCCGTTGAGGCTGTTTGAGCATGCTGGGTGCCTTCAATTGGAGTTTTTTCAGGCACACAACTGGGATAAGATGCAGAACATATAGAGACTCAGCATCTCACTTGTCAGGATCTCCCAGGAAGAGATGGTAAGTGGCTCTTATATAGCCATTTATGTAACTTGCCTCATTCACACAAACACTGTTTGCTATCAAAAGTGCATTTTACCGATGGATGCATCAAAGAGAAACTTGGGGTTAGGATCTCACCCAGGGACGTTTGGGTAAGAGCTGGAGCTGCCAGGGATCAAACCTCCCATCTTCTGATTAATAGATGCCCCACTTTACCTCCTGACCTACAGCCACCCAGGATGGAAAATGATCCTGTGTAAAGGTAATTCTAACTACCCTGTTTAGCCAGCTGCAATCTGACTCTGTGCACAACAAATGGATGAATGAATGGATAATGGAAATAGTGGAGTGGAGTGAACGTCTGCCATCATGCTGCAAGATGAGTTGACCACTAAGTGAAACTGAGAGAATCTATTCAAGCAGGACTTACTGAGGCAACCTCAGGGTTAACTTTCAGTGTTCTGCAGCATCTGTAATGTCTGGAGTCTGCATTTATTTAATCTCATGTTTTTCTAAGACATAAAGTTTCCTTTTCCTTTGTAAAAAGCAAGAAGTTGGTCCACCAACACAAAAGTATGTTCTATGTTTACTGGTTAGTTTTACAAAATAAGTATTAGGACTTTTGATTATTACAGCTAAAGTTTTCTTGTTTCAAAAAGCATATCATCATATAAACACAAAAACTGAAGATGAAAAATTCAAAGGATAAGCAAAACTGGCATCACCTGCATCTTCCTTTCTTTGATGTAGGCAGGCTCAGCATAGCCACAGAAGAAACGCTTGTAGTGCGGCCCCAGCAGGCCAGGCACAGAACGCAGCAACAACTGCAAGCAGACAGACATATCTTTTTTTCTCAGCATGACATGTACACATAAATCCATCTGAACGTAAAAGTAATGAAAAAAATGAATCAGATGCGGTGAATCTGAACTGTTGCTGCTCCCTCTGGGAATTAAAAAAGACACACGTCCACATGCCAATGATTCAGTAAGTGATTAAGCTTTTCCACAAAGACAGAGTTATCCAGTCAGATGTCATATTAATTTGTACAATTTCTTACACTTTAACTTAATACCGAAAATTTAGTATTTTGGTCTAGACAACCCAAAATGTGATGTCCACATATGTGGACACCAGGTCCTAGGAGGTTTTAATTTCCTCAAAGTAGCCACTACTTGCAATTTACCTAATAATTTTTAATAATTTTCCAAGCAGCTTGTGACTGCCCTCTGGAATAAGGAATAATATCTTACATTATTGAATTGAATTCTGTTATATTTATGCAGTGCCAATTTACAACATATTTGTACCAATCTGAATAGGGTCATTCTGGTCTCTGGTCTGATGACAAGTCTCTTTGTGATAAGGTGAACTGATTTGAATGTGTGGTTCCCACTATGGAGCTAGCAGGGTTTCTAGTGACAATGTTGAGGGAAACACTTTAACCAGCAGGGCACTGTTTGTTTTCCAGCATGACCAAAAGCCAGTGTTGGGGAGTAACGAATACATGTACCGCCATTGCGTATTTAAAATACAAAATATGAGTAACTGTATTCCTTTACAGTTACCATTTTAAAAGGTGGTATTCAGAATACAGTTACTTTGTTGAAAATAATGGATTGCACGGCGGTATTTTCCTGTTTCATAAGGCTATGAACTCTATATTTTTGGTGTCCAAGCCGGTGGAAACACAAACAAAACACGCATTAAGAGGCTCTCATGTCTGTGTCTCAATCTCGCAGCCCATGTCACCTCTATTTGCGGCCCGCATAATGGCGTGAAGAAATATTTAAAAAAAATATTCACAAAAATGATTTAGTAAGAAGGCAAGAGGCAGAGTGTTACAGGCATAGCCCTAAAGAATGTAGCCTCATGGGCAGTGTAGTCCGTGTTGCAGGGAGAATTGACTGTCATACCTGTTATGTGTCTGTGAGTGCCAGGGAGGGAGAAAAAGGAGAGTTGAAAAGTAAGAGATGTCACTGACCAGAAACGGGAGATGGAAGCATGTAAATATATAATATATATATACAAAGTTGACCCAGACGACAAAGCAAAGCTAGTTTTCGGCTACGAGCCCGACACAGAACTCAACGTATTAGCCAGAGGTCTCTTTACAGTTTTATGCCTTTACGGTTCGGATCTGTTTTATATTCAACTTTATACAACATCGCTACAAAAAGTGCAGCCTTACCTAATGTCCATCCTACTGTTACTCATTTTATATTAAGATTTAAAAATCTAGTTGGCATTGGTATGGTGAATAACCTTCAGTAAAAGTAATAAATCACACAGCAATAGCACATTCATGTAGTTGTAAAAGCATGATAATATATTAAGTAATCCAAAGTATTCAGAATACGTTACTCTCAGTAATGTAACGGAATACGTTACAAAATACATTTTCTTCCCAACACTGCCAAAAGCACACCTCCAGCCTCTGTGAGGGCTGGTTGTAATTCTGAAAAGCTCAGAATGACAACCTAATGAGGCTGGCGGAGAAAATGAAGCTGTTATTGAAGCAAGTTCTGGCTGCACAGTCCACTCACATGTTTAAATTAGTTGCACTGACCTGTATGTGGCAGACGGCAGCAAACCTCATCTCTCTGGACCCACTCCCACAGGCTGCAAGCAGGGGTCCACTGACTCGTTCCAGGGCCGCCAGACTGATGGCGGGCAGGTTGGAGGAGACACTCAGGAAGAGGCTAAGGGTGGCAGCCATGACAGGGGGGTGGGGGCTTACAAGGAACGAGTCCAGCAGGGACAGGATGTCAAAGAGCTCGTCCTCTGACTGGGGCCTGTAGCGCTGAAGAACTCTCAGCACCTCACACTGACCCCAAATGTCACACTCCTTAAGCCTAGGAGGAAAGACAGACTTTTTTTTTTTCCTAACAGTGTCTTTATTTATTTTGAACATAGCACTGTACACATCCACTAAGCCAGTGGTTCCCAAACTTTTTTTGCTGGGCCCCCCTTTGTTTTACATGAAAATGTCCCCCCCCCCCCCCGCGTGTGCGCACACGCACAAACACATCCTCCAACCACACACACCATATTTTGCTCCATTGCGGTTTAGTAAACAATTAAGCAAATACAAGTAATATGCAATAATTACTAGTAGTAATAAAATAAACGACTAACTCTTTTACGCTACATCCGCACCTACACGGGTATTTTTGAAAACGCAGCTGTTTCGTCCACACGTAAATGGCGTTTCAAATCAGCGAAAACTGAGATTTTTTAAAACTCCTTTTTTGCATTTACGTGTGGACGAGGAATACAGAGTTCGTCACGCAACGTCAAAGGTATGTGCCTTTTTTCACGTCAAGCTGTGCAACACGTTATTGTTTACATGAGATGAATTGCAGAATGGCAGATAGTCAGATTAACAGTATTTTGTCTCTATCTTCAGGTTTTACACGCTTACATATACACACGCAGTTACTGTCCCTCCATTTAGAAAGGCAGAGGCGTCACGGTGTAATTATTTTACATGTAGTTGTTTTTTTCCTGTGTAATAATGTTCAGCATTGCTATCAATACATTTTTCAAAAAATGCCTCTCTGTGCAAAATGGGTTTAAAAACATAAACAGCTGTGGGATACTGTTTGTCCGTGATTTGAACCGGGGGAACAAATCGTGGCAGGATGAACCTGATATTATTTGTATCCCACTGTAACATTACTGTATAAAGAGCAAACATCTCCAAAATGTCAGGAGTAGTTTAGTCATTATAACAAGTGTTTGTGAACTAAAAATCAAGAATGTGGGATACGGTTTGTCCGTGATTTGAAGAGCCCAGCGCTGCTCCAGACGAAGGAAAGACCAATTCTGCAGGGTAGACCTACCTTGGCACTTGTGCAGGTGAAGCCAAAGGGAAGTGTGGAGATCAGGGAAATTATTTTACTGCTATGGTTCATAATCATCATCATTACCATTGCATTAATCATACAGTTTACAGTATTGATAGTGTATTCAGATGTTTAAACATATTGGTACCCAATTAGCCTTTATTACAGGTGCAGTTATAACCATGTTAAACTGTTGAGTTAAATCAATAATCTTAAATGCTTTTGAATGCTTGTTATAAATCTTAAATGTGTATGTGCCGATTCTGATAAAAGAAGGGCCTAACTCTGAGTACACTCTGTGCCAAAGTAGACAGGAAGCGCAGGCTTTTGCAGAGCGTGCTTGTGAAAGTTACTTTGAGGAGCTGTTTGGATGATGCTATTTGAATAACCAGGTTATTCATTATTGTCTTTTATTCATTTATATCTTTTGATTAAGCTTTTAGTAGAGGTTCTTGATTAAAACATTTATTCAACATATTCCAGATATAGTTTCAGTTAGGTTATTATGCACATGAGAATTGGCCTCTCTTCTCATAAGACAAAGTTCGTGTGAGGTCGAGCCACACACACACACACACACACACACACACACACACACACACACACACACACACACACACACACACACACACACACACACACACACAGTAGGTAGGCTTATGTTCTAGGTGAGAGTTCAGATATATTTTCTTGCAACTGCATTTTTGTGCGTGCAGAATTGGTAGTTTGTTCCAGAGCATGGCCCGAGGTTTTGGAGAAGCGAGAGTCAGAAGATTGACAGGAAGCACCTGCCGTGGAGACGAAGACAATGTTCTTTTCAAACTGTGTTAAAAGTCATTGTGGTTTTGATTTGACGTATGCATGTATTGTATCTGATGATGCATGAATCAAAAGCAATCTGAAGTGTGTTTTTGGGCGGAGATCTACAGCTAATGTTTTGCAGTGTACATCTCCCCACGCTGTGCGTGGTCATTAAAATCGATTGTTTGACCAAGCTCTTCTGGACCATGGTTGTTTTTACTTTCCTCCTCAATATTGAACCCTTAACAGAAAATATGCTTCACCATATTTTCTAGTCTTTGGCTTAAAATGAAGTTGGTTTGGAAACATATTCATCTATGCTTCATCTCCTGCTTTGCGTTTGTGTGGGAGCCCCGTGCTAGCAGTGTCCAAGCCTTGTTTGTTTGTTTTTTTTTCCCTTTTCACATCGCGCCCCCCCTGCAATGGCTCTGCGCCCCCCACACTTTGGGAAGGTCTGCACTAAGCGTAACAAAACAAGTAGCGAAACTTACATGAACTACAAACTACACATACTGCCTTTATCCACATATAGTGGGGCAAAAAAGTATTTAGTCAGCCACCGATTGTGCAAGTTCCCCCACTTAAAATGATGACAGAGGTCAGTAATTTGCACCAGAGGTACACTTCAACTGTGAGAGACAGAATGTGAAAAAAAAAAAAAAATCCATGAATCCACATGGTAGGATTTGTAAAGAATTTGTAAATCAGGGTGGAAAATAAGTATTTGGTCAATAACAAAAATACAACTCAATACTTTGTAACATAACCTTTGTTGGCAATAACAGAGGTCAAACGTTTACTATAGGTCTTTACCAGGTTTGCACACACAGTAGCTGGTATTTTGGCCCATTCCTCCATGCAGATCTTCTCGAGAGCAGTGATGTTTTGGGGCTGTCGCCGAGCAACACGGACTGTCAACTCCCGCCACAGATTTTCTATGGGGTTGAGGTCTGGAGACTGGCTAGGCCACTCCAGGACTTTCAAATGCTTCTTACGGAGCCACTCCTTTGTTGCCCTGGCGGTGTGTTTTGGATCATTGTCATGTTGGAAGACCCAGCCTCGTTTCATCTTCAAAGTTCTCACTGATGGAAGGAGGTTTTGGCTCAAAATCTCACGATACATGGCCCCATTCATTCTGTCCTTAACACGGATCAGTCGTCCTGTCCCCTTGGCAGAAAAACAGCCCCATAGCATGATGTTTCCACACCCATGCTTCACAGTAGGTATGGTGTTCTTGGGATGCAACTCAGTATTCTTCTGCCTCCAAACACGACGAGTTGAGTTTATACCAAAAAGTTCTACTTTGGTTTCAATCTGACCACATGACATTCTCCCAATCCTCTGCTGTATCATCCATGTGTTCTCTGGCAAACTTCAGACGGGCCTGGACATGCACTGGCTTCAGCAGCGGAACACGTCTAGCACTGCGGGATTTGATTCCCTGCCATTGTAGTGTGTTACTGATGGTGACCTTTGTTACTTTGGTCCCAGCTCTCTGCAGGTCATTCACCAGGTCCCCCCGTGTGGTTCTGGGATCTTTGCTCACCGTTCTCATGATCATTTTGACCCCACGGGATGAGATCTTGCGTGGAGCCCCAGATCAAGGGAGATTATCAGTGGTCTTGTATGTCTTCCATTTTCTGATGATTGCTCCCACAGTTGATTTTTTCACACCAAGCTGCTTGCCTATTGTAGATTCACTCTTCCCAGTCTGGTGCAGGTCTACAATACTTTTCCTGGTGTCCTTCAAAAGCTCTTTGGTCTTGGCCATGGCGGAGTTTGGAGTCTGACTGTTTGAGGCTGTGGACAGGTGTCTTTTATACAGATGATGAGTTCAAACAGGTGCCATTCATACAGGTAACGAGTGGGGGACAGAAAAGCTTCTTACAGAAGACGTTACAGGTCTGTGAGAGCCAGAGATTTTCCTTGTTTGAGGTGACGAAATACTTATTTTCCACCCTAATTTACAAATAAATTCTTTACAAATCCTATCATGTGAATTCATGGATTTTTTTTTCACATTCTGTCTCTCACAGTTGAAGTGTACCTCTGGTGCAAATTACTGACCTCTGTCATCATTTTAAGTGGGGGAACTTGCACAATCGGTGGCTGACTAAATACTTTTTTGCCCCACTGTAACACCATAAAGGAAAGGGAAAAAAACAAAACAAAAACAAAAACAGGAAGGAAAGACAGACTGTAATATGTGAGCCACAGCTGCTCAGCTCAAACATAAGTATTACCTTTCAGCCAAAGCACAGGATCAGTTTGAAACTGATAATGTGATGTGCATTCATTATAGTTTACAAACTCATTTTGCCACTGAGAAATCAGTTTCAAATACAGTTTCTATGTTAGGACAAAATATAATCTTGATGTTAGGTGATGGAATAAAATGTTATTTTATAAGCGTGATTATTTAGGGTCAGTTCCTGGGCAAGTTCTTACATCTCACCAGTGCCAGTAGTGGAAATTTGCTGTCAATGACAAAAATGAATAAAACAAAATAGCCTGGTAGCACATACGGCTGAGGAAAGTCACCTGGACGTTGCCAGTGTTATGCTATGCTACAATAGTTAAACATGCAGGGAAATATATTTATGTGCACATTGCTCTTCCTGTCTATAATGCTGGTTTAGACAGAAGTCTAACAGGAAGCTATTTGGCTCTGCTGATATGATTAGTTATCTGTAGAAGGCTGGATGATAGCCACACACACAGACAGTCCTGCAGATTAAGGCTCTCATTAGACAAAAAATGAATTCAATTTCAGTAAGAAGACAGAATGCCTTTTTTCCATTAACTGAGTAGCAGATGAAGAGGAGAATGTAAAAACATTAGAAACAAATTAATGGCTTTCTTCAACCCTCTCCTTCTTTACCCCCCCCCCCCCCCCCTCTTTTTTTTTTTTTTAACTTCTTCCTGTGATGGGATTCTTTTTCTTCTGGTGAAATTTCACAGTTTTCTAGATGTGTCACCATCCACCACTTCAGCTACCTACTTTGCCTAAAGGTAAAACAGTAGGGCACTCCCCTAAAAACATCACATTGAAATTAATCAAAGACCTAATGCAGTTCAGCACTAACAGTAAAATAAACTGCATGCCAGAGCATCCTTATTTTGACAGATTTCATGTATCCACATTTCATCTGATGTTTTAACTGTGGACCAACCTGTTGAGCAGGTGGTGGGTAATGGGTTTGTTAATAGCGACACCACCCTCCTCCTTCAGGATCTCCTCCAAAGCTCGGAGGCAATTCACCATCACCACGGGGTCCGGGTCCCTCAGGAGGCTGTAAAGTTCATTCACCACTGCTGCATCTGGAAAGAATCACAAACAAGAGGTTTCTGTACATGACGCTGATGTATCAGCAAGTGAAACACACCTGCTGATACATCAATAGTGATGGGATTAACTTTCTTCTTTCTTGCAAGAGAAGAAGAGAACTGTGTTAACGGGATAAAAAAATCCCCACCTATCTCAGAGCTAGGTTGGAGGTTGTGCAATTTGGCCCAGCCGAGTACAGCCACACGTCGTACGCAGGCTGCTCTGTCTCTCAGTCCTGCTGTTAGAGGCTGCTCCACATACTCCACCAGGCTGGGTAACCTGGCACACAGACACATTCAAAACCAGTCATGAGTGGATGTGGCAGCTTACACTGAGGTCCCTGTGTACAGCAGCTCACCTGAGGTTGGTCATGTTCCTGAGGGCTAGACTGCGGACCATTGGGTTTGGATCCTGGCAGTCCTTCCTCAGAGTGTTGATGACCAGCAGGGACAACTCCGGGTTTAAAGTGGCGTAGGAACACAGGAAGACATAAACCAATTTCTTCTGGACTACATCTACTGTGGCACAGGCTTTCACCATCTCACTGAACAGGCCAGACACATCTACCCCTTGTGACATGGTCCTGAAATGGAAGGGGGAGTAGAAGGGGGACAGATAAACAAGAAGAAAGACAAAAGCGGGAATGAATAAGGAGGGGACAGTCAGAGTTGAAATAGAGAAAGAAAGATTAAAGGAAAATGAAAAATGGGGAAAGAGAACAAAGAAAGGGACACATGGAACAAGAGGAAATGATAGGACACAGGAAAACCTTTTAACATCACATTTAACAAACATTTCATTAACATATTCTTCTTACTAACAAAACTTTGTCAGTGCCCAGATATTTCAAAAACATGTGAGTGCAGAGAAGAATATTTCTGCAGGCTTCTTGAAAGAGATCCAAAGCTCTCCTTTGGAAGCTGGTTGTCTTTTGTTCTGCTCTCTACCAAGATGATCCCCCACTGCTTCAATAATATTCACGTCTGGGCTCTAGGGAAGCAAGTGCTTCATTGTGTGTTTTTCTCTATAGGTTTGTTTTTACTGCATTGGTACTCTGTTTGGAATCATTGCCGTGCTGACAAACAAATCCACTGCCAATCAGATGCTTTCCAGATGGTATTGCACGGTAGATTAAATCTGACAGTACTTTTCTGTCTTCATAATTCCATCAGTTCTGGCATGCTCCCCAACACACTGGCTGAAATGCAACCCCAAACCACGACAGAGCCTCCACCATGTTTTCAGATACCATTCAACTGCGGTAGACAGTATTTCTGCCACTTCTGCTTTTGTCCTCGGTTTCTTTAGGGACAGCCTGCACGCCACTTTGAGATAGTTTTAGGCTAATAGTTTTAACCTCATTAGAGCAAAAATACTATTTCATGTCATTCAAACTCTATTACTGTTGGCATTTCTGTAAATTTAACAAACAAATTGGAACAAATTATGTATTTTTGCAACAGGCTGCTAGTAAAAAAAGAGCCTAAAGAATACAAAGCACAAACTAGGCCTTTGCTACTAAGTTGTCTGTTATGTGCAGACACAATGATTCATCCCTTCAGTTAGGCATCTTTTTATGCTTTAATGCTTCCTTCATAAGTTAGTGATAAGAAATATATATAATATAAAACAAACAACAAACATCCCTCTGAAAACAGTGAGGTACACGGACTGGACTGGAAATGAGTAAAGAGGAAGTTGAGGTCTAAAGAAACACGTCAGAAAGCCTTGTGAAATATTGTTTAAAAAACATACAAGAAAGTCTGGGTGCCTGAAAGCAAAATATAAAGAAATGAGGGGTGGCTCAAGCCTTTGCACAGTACTGTATATCTTCATATAGTGACCTAATTTTCTTTTTAATGTTGCCCAGTGTTTAAGATCAACATTCATTATTGGAACAGAATAAGTCCACTTTAAACCTTCAGCTTACGTCTTTCCTTGAAATGATCTACTGCTTCGTAGTGAAAACAGGATGATAAACCCCCAGTCAGCAGTGATGTTAGTGCTATGTCACTAGTCCTAGTTGGTCTTAAGCCATTGAAACAAAGGGGAGTATTAGTCAAAACAACAGAGTGTTACTACTGAGGGGTACAATTGGTACCTAGGGGCTGTATAATGCTTATATGTTCACTTTCCTTTCCAATATTATTTATATAAAAGGCAAATGGAACTTTGGGGTCTTAATAATGAAGCCAATGTAAAAAAGAGCCCTGTTTTCCTGGGTCCATCTCCTCACAGCCTTCCATTTTGATGTTTCTCGTGTATTTTTCATGATCCTTAAATTGTATTTGAATAACTAGAATCCATACTTTTAGTATAGTTTTATGTGTTTGTTTAATGTTGCCTAACTTTCCAGATTGTTTATGATATGTAGTCTACACCAGTGTTTCACAAAGTGATTACAGTTTTAACGCATCTGTTAACACAAGGGATGTTGAATTAAGTAGCTTGCTGTTTTTTTCTGTTGTTTCAACACTTCAGCTCTCTTTCCGTCAAAGACACAGCAAAGAGCGAGACTTTACAAAACACACAAAAATGAATCATAGTGAATCGAGCCACATGTGAGACTGTTCAATTGGGTGTAAAATGAATTTCATCAATCTGAGCTTCCACAATAAATAAGCAAAATGTTAACAACGCTGACAACAATTTGCAACCATTTTCACTGCGATTATCTCATTTTCTTCTTATTCACAGTTAGATGCTTATGACTCGTTGTCAGCAGTTGGAAGAATGTACTGAGACAAGTGTGCAGGGACTGTATCTCAATTTGTTAAACATCATTACTGAGAATGTTTGTTCACATAGTTTCTTCTGAGCATTTCTCCTTATGTGTGGGAAGTTTCAAAGATGAGTAACTGGGCTGCCTTGTGGACAACAAACACTCTTAAAATCCTCATCATGAAATGACTAAGTGTTTTTTGCAATTTTGTGAGAATATCGACAAAGCTCCTGGTTGTGTACAGCTTGGTAAAAAGTCCTTGCTGCTTCTGCAGATGTCTGTTCTTGTTCTGCATCAGTCAAGTTCTTATAGTTCTCTGCATGTGTAGCCTCATAATGTCGATTTAAACCATCATCCTTAACCATAACCATAGCAACCTGCTCTCCATCAGCTAAGCACACAGCATTACCTCTGATTTTAATAAATAACTTCTGAATAGAATACTGAATAGAAGTCAATGTCTAATAAAAGACTGCCAAACTCGTATTTCTCATAAACATGGAATCCAGCACATTTACAATGAAGCTGATTTCCTTGTGCACACATATCTACGTAAATCTACAACAATAGCAGTCATCTACAGAACCAACAAAGCTGTATTGTAATTTCCCACAAAAATGATGTCATTCTTTCGTATTTCCAGTTAGCTGCTAGCTAACACCTGCTTTTTCAGTGACAATTAACTTAAATTGCATGGGGGATGGGTTGGGGTGGTAAGCAGGTTCCCAAAAGCAAATGTGTGCCCGGCCCCGTTTGACAGATGAATGCGACCTTGCAGGCAAACCGCAGCGCCTGGTGGCTGAGCAGAGGGATGAGATGAGTACCTGATCACTTTGAGGATGGTGTTCCTGTACCGCAGCGGGTCTGACTGGACGTTGGGGTTGGACAGAGCTCTCCTCAGCTCCCTCACCGTCTCCTCCCCGCCCAGATAAGGCATGGTGGCTAAGAGACACAAAAAACATCATTCTGCTTGTCAGTAACAAGCAGGTCCAACTGCACCTCTGACTGGTGTTTTGATAACACAGCCGGTGACCCAGCGTTCAGCCGGTGAGATAAAACGCAAAGCTTTTATATGACACAGCAACCCAGTAACACACGAACTTGTTCATTTTAAAAGCGTTACCGTTTAGCACTTTGAAGGACGAAGTTCATCCGTAACAACACAACAAAAATGACTAGAATAATTACTCCCTCTACACATCCGCATTTCTTCTTCAGTGTTGTTTTTCTCGTTTTAATCCCACGCTGCTCTCTGCTGGCTGGCGTGAGTATAGCACGACAAAGGCAATACTCTCCCCTATCTGATACTTTGTTTATATTTCGGTGGAAAATGTTGCTTCACTCCATTTACTCCATCTGACAGTAGTTGTTAATCGTGTGCAGACCGACATAGGGTACAGTCTTATAGATTTAACTGCCTAGAGCAGAGTTGGATTAAACCACTGCAGGTACCTAAGAAACTGTTGAGTTTCAGTGACCCTTGTTACATTCTTTCTTTAAGCATAGTATTGTTTAAAACAGAAAAGTAAATGCACACAGCAAAAAAGATCATATTTGTAGATCCACAAACCAACTATTAAACTAAATTATCTTTCAGGTCCCTGGATGTCTGGGACCATACAGTCCTTTTCTACTCTTGGCTGATAATCAGACTTTGTATAGCATAAGAATAAACTCAAATAATTATGACAAGACTGCTATAATCAAAAGAAAATATTTTTTTTAAATCATGCACATTAATGTTGGTCCATATGCAAATGTGGAAAGTCAGAAGCTAGGAGAGTAGCAGCAAGAGCTCAGTTCCTTTACATTAAACATTAACTTGTAGTTTTCCTATTGAAACTGATATATACCATGATGCTGATGCTCAAAGTTGGTTATGGAAAAAATGGGGAAAACAATATGATTTTGACTCAATATTGTTACATTTTGCTTTAAATTGATTTGGTTGAAATTACAGAAAACTTGTAATGCGTCTCTTCTGTCCAGAACATTTCATCTGGTTTTATCCTGCACTGATGTTTATGCAGGAAATGGTGGCACAAATAAGGTGATTTAAAAATAACCAAAATTCAACCTACTCCTGTGAACTTATTCTTGTGTTGTCCAGGGAGGGACTCACTGATTTCCATGGAAATCCCTCAGACAGCATCAGGTTTACATGCAAACATGCATGGATCAGCTATCTTTACACAGATCACTTTGGTAACCCAGTGTAAATCAGGCCGTATGCCGCTATAACTTTCTGCGCATGCAGCCATTTGAAGATGACAAAATCCAGAATTTAACTGAAAAACTGTTAGCAGTGCATTTGCATATATTCATCCATTTGTATATATTCATCCACCCAGTAGATCAATCAGGGCTGGACTGGGACAAAAAAATCTTTATTTATTGTGCATAAATAGTGAATTGTCCTGACACAATATTGTGTTTCGCTTCTGTTATTACCATGGTACATTGACAAAAACATACTTTTATTCAGAGGATAAAACAGTTGTTTTGTATCACTAATTGTCCAGTGCGATTACAACATACAATATTATTGTCACTGCTGCATTTCTGTAATGAACCAGAAATTATTTCCACTACTAATTAATTACCGTTGAGCTCAAAGGTTATATTAATAAACGGTTAACGAATGTGTATTTATGACGACGATTTGTGAGGCTGGTAAACTTACCTTTGTTCGTACGATGGTCTGTCGTTCTACACGGTGTATTTCAAGGTCCTGTACCCATCCGTCGGTAAACTGTACCTGGGCTTGTTGCAGTGACCTGAAGTTACTAAACTTCATGAGTGTATGCACTCACTCCAAGAACCGTATAATTATAAATCTGAGCGTGGTGAAAGTTGGGCAGCACGCTAACGTCTTTTGTCCACTCTGTGTGCTCGTAAGGGTCTGACCCTTTCACTCCTTTGATTTTTTCCTGTATCTTTTCTTTGTCTTTTCGTCAAGTCTGTCTTTGTACGGACCGGCATTGTTCTCCTTTTGTTTTGTACATTCCTTTTTTGTGCGGCAAAGAAAAAACAAGAAGGTATTGGAACCGGAGAATGAACGTTTTGCGGTGCTGCAAATGCTTGCATTTGATGCGGTACTTGGATTGTTTTGCCACGAGTTCCCGGCATGCAATGCGCGAAAATCACGTGATTGCTAAACAAGGGGGCGGGTGCATCCGGCCTCCTCGGCTGTAATTGGTCCAGCCCAGAGTCGATCATGACCAATTGGCCAGTCCAACACCTTTCATTATATATATACCCTTCCTAAAAAATAAAAAAAATCCATCGGCCCATAAAAACAAAAAATCGCCAGCGGCCCACCGGGCAACGCCCGGTATGCCCGATGGCCAGTCCAGCTATGAGATCAATACTACTCTATTTACTCCAGGTAGGTCTCAGTGGATGTTTTTTTTTTTTTGTCTTCCAGAACAAGATCATGCTAAATGAGGCACATGCGTAGTGATGGATGTGTGTCAGTCCCACAAAGTAAAATGGGTCAACGGTCTCAATGTCAAAATGCTGGAGTAGCTATTAATCTAGAAATGAATACGATGTGAGATTAACATTTGTGAATTTGGACGTTGTCTGAATGTCCAAGTCAACACCAGTGATGGAGGAGCTGTCTGAGCAGCTTAATATTACAAGTATACTAGCAAGCAGGATGACTGATACTAACAACACGGCAGTACAGTCCTGACACGACTGGTGTATGCTTGTATTAAACATGACCAAAGTTTCAAATAATGAACTCATTGTATGTACTAATCCCTGTGAGGCAAAAGATCAGGCTTCAGACTGCTCCAAACCCCTTTAATGTTATTCTTAGCACTTTTCAGTGAAGGTTTCTTGGTGTAAAAATAAAAACGTGCCTTCACACTACAGTTGCATAAGACCCAAACAGCACTTTGGTCTAAATTGATGATGGGTTTATTTGATTGTGAAAAGCAAGAAATCTACAAACAGACAGCACTAGACCTCCAGCACTGAAAGTCCAATCCCTGATCCAGAGACAAACATCCACTCTGCCCGGCCCTGCTGGTTGGGGTTTGAAAGGCAGAGCTTCATTAACAAGGAAGGGCGGACTTTGTGCTTGGGCGGTCAGGCGACTGCTGACCCAGGTGGACAATCTGAACACGGCCCAACAGGTCCCAAAGGAAGCTGCTCAAACCTTCCTCTGGATGGCGTGGGCAGAGACAGGTTCTAGGAGTGATACATCATTTCTTTTCCACAGTAAACCGTCACCAAATTAACACATTTAATGTTAGCCATACATCCTAAAATAAATCACCCTAATCCAACCATAACACACACACACACACACACACACACACACACACACACACACACACACACACAGTTCTCATTATTTGCTACTTTGGGCAAGTATGATTCAATATTTTTCTTTTTTATAGAACTGAAACTCATTTTCCAGAAGCGGTTTATGATTTTGATAAATCATATAAAACAAGTTTTCTATATGAAAGGCAACAGGGAAAAATAATGCTGAGAGAGGCAGTACATTGTGCCCTGAAGTTACAACATGAAACATGAGAAGTACACCATGTTTTAGCAGCTCCTTCTAAAGCTGGACATGTATGCAGCCTGTGGTCCATTTCCTCTCTCAGGGGATCACATGACACTGGGTTTTGGTCTGTGCACTGTCAACTTTTTGACAGAAAAGGTAGATGGGATGAACAACAATTAATACACACATAGACACACTTATTCTCTCTTGCACACACACACCAGAACAGTGTCAGAGGGTGACAGTGTCTATGACACATTGGGGCTTGGGTCAGGGCTGGTGGAGCTGTTTTCCTGATTTGCTGCCTGGCTTCCTCGGGGTGGAACCTCAATAATGCGGGGTTTGTCAATGATGCGAGCATGGCGGTCGCCTTTCTCCACAATACCAATAATCCACGCTCCGCCCACCGCCCCCTGACCCCCTGCTCCGGAGCTGAGGTTTTTCATCTCTGAGCAGAACTTGGCTGCCTGCTCTCTGGGCAGACACACCAGCAGCCCACCTGGAGAAGAGGGGGGGAGAAGGGATGTGAGTTTCTAGCTTTAAATACTGCATTTATTCAAATTTAACCACATGTTTAATGTCACTGGTCGTACCGGATGTCTCAGCTGAAGTGCCCTGAAGCAGGTTAAACAGGTTTCCGCAGGCTTTACTGATGGCAGCCATCTTGGCTATGATTGGAAGGTTATGGATAACAAAGGCCACCTCGTTTTGCTGCTGTCTTGCCAGGTTGTTGGCGTGACCCAACAAGCCGAAACCAGTCACATCTGTGGCAGCGTGGGCCTGGTACTTGTGCATTAGACCCGCCGCTGGAGGTAAAATGTGAATGAGCCAGAGTAGAACCACAAGAAAGAAAAGGGAAAATAAATTAATCAATAACAGCTGATATAAAGTCTGCTAACTGTAATTTAAACATTATTTAGTTAAATAGTTAACTAATAATACATTTGCATGACCACTAATGACTGCAGATCTTAATCAAAGTAGTGTACCTGTGCGGTTAAGGGTTGCCATAGAAAACATAGCTTCCTGATAGGACTCTATAACTTCCTCTTTGGTGACAACCAGCTTGATCTTGTTCCACTTTTCAGGCTGGTAAAACAAAAACAACAACAAGAAAATTAACCTTCAAAGCAGTGCTTTTATACATTTCTACATGCACAATAACCCACACATGGCAGCTGTGAACCTTTGCAGGAAGGCGAACTGTTAGCAAACAAAACATTTTTTTGTTACACGGACACAAACCCTGTCAGCAGTCTTGGGCGTTTCATCAAAGAACTGGAGCAATTTTAGCTCATGTGACCAGGAAGTAACCAATACATATTGTCTTTCTTGTAAACATTTTTCCAAATGTGTCGGCATGCAATTCTCACCAGATATTGTCAACCAAATGCCAATTAATAGCATGGTGTGGGGCTGTTTTCAGCTAGCCAACAAAGCTAGCACACTACATATAACACTGAAGGAAGGATGAAAGGAAAAATGTACTGAGACATTCATGATAAAAGTCTGCTGCCATCTACCAGGATGATGAGGATGAAACGAGGATGATGTTTCAGCAAGACAATGATCCCAAACACACAGCTAAGGAAACTCTCAATTGGTTTCCTGTATTAACATTACACTTAATATTTCTGTGAACACAGTTGAATGGCTAACCTGATCGATCCACAGATAAGCATTTACAGCCACCCGAGTGCCCAGAGGTTTGGTCAGCACCAAAACGTCACCTGGTACAGCCCCATCAGGCCTGGAAAATAAAACAAAACGTAAACATAAAACATGCAAATCTTTGCATTTTGTGAGTCACAACCTTTCATAATACGTTATTCATAAAAGGTCTTTGTTTCTTTGTCTTCACAGGCATTTCTGCTAACGAGGCACTGGCAGAACTTTTATTGTTCAATAGAATTTTATTGCTGATGAGCAATAAAAGTTAGTCACACCCAGAATATTGTAGCTGTAAGAGATAAGAATGCAGAGCGTCCCACAACACAGAGTTGACTTGTGTGGTCCCCCATGTTTCACAGCTGCTCAAACACAACCAGTATTTGAGTGAACACCCTCACTCTTGTTATGAAAGCTTAGCGGGATGTGGCCCTTCCTCCCCAGGCATCCTGGCTAGTTCAGTTATGCAGGTCTTGTCCTGCTGTGAGGCAGACTCCAACTCCACCTACTTGGACTGCAGTAGTCCTTGTTTTACAATGAAGTACCACTGAGTTGAAGGCCACTCTATCTAGAACTAAGTAGAGACCTGGCTTAGCTATGTCAGGAGTTGAACTAAATGTAGATATAAGACTCTCAAGAAAAGCCTGATATTGATAAGTTTGTTTGTCACGAATAAGTTTAAAAATAACATATTTGTTGTATTCCCAGTCATTATTGGTATTATTTGATAATTACATTAAGAACGCATGTGCACCTCCATTTGTCGTGCACATGCATCATCCCTGCCAAGAAGAAAATGTAAATCTGTGGCCACAGTTGAACACAAAATGTTAAAGTATTATTACAATTCAATGTAGTTTCAGGGGTTCTGGAGGTTTGTTAACAGTGTTAATTATGACCCTGATTTCCTTGTTACAGAGGTAGGATTGCATTAACAGTTGGGAAAGGGAAGATCAGGTCCAAAAGGACAGAAAGAGGTCTGTAAAAATGTAATAAATATGAGGTGAAATTCTAATTGACCAATTCAAATAAACATTAACAGTGATGTGATACCAACCAATCTGCATCACTGATATCAAAACTGGTGCTTTTAAAACTGGAATTCAATTAAGGAGAACTGCACCACTGACAGACTGGGGTGATCTAACTATAGTAAAGTAAAGCTGTTTCAGGTACTCACATAATGAACTCATTAGGCTGGCAGACGACCGATGCTACTCCTCCCACAATGATCCAGGGATTTATCACAGTCTGTCCACCTGTCACTGAAGTTCCTCCCTCTTCTGCTGCGTCACGAAAGCCTCGAATCATCAGCGGCATCACCCGCTCACGGTCCTGTTTCACACATGCATAAACACATGACCATAAACTATCAACGAAGCGCTTATGCTAGCTTTAATCAATGTTCATTTGTTTATGAAAATTACAAGGACACAAATCTGTTGACAACCCCCACTTCATAATCACATCAGAGACTGACTCAACACAGCACACAAAATCCTACCTTTTCATTCATCTTCTGGCTGACACTCAGCAGCATCAGCATGTTGTCACACTCTGTGATGCCCATGGCATAGAGGTCGCTGAGGACATTAGCGCATGCTATCCTGCCCTGTAAGACAAACGGAGAGAGAGTAACAGTCATGTGACTGTTAGCTTTACAAAGCTCCCATAGATAGGTGGCACTCAAAGACAGAAATCCTCACCAAAAACTGCCAATGGCATAACTAATGAACATAACTTTATCACAGTATCACAGTCTAATTGCCTGTGATGTGTTTTTTTTTTTTTAAAATCTTGATATTATAGTCTGCAGTACTGTTTTGGACAAAATAAGTAATAATTTAATATGTGCATTTGAGGTTTTGGTTTTATGGGCTAAAATCTGCTATTATACTGCTATAATACTATAAAAAAGAAAAAAAAAGATGTCACTTTAAACAAAGATGCCTAATTATCAGCAAGGTATCCTGTTACGTTGTTTGCATACCTTTCCCTCCTTGCCCATGTACTGTGTAGTAATGCTTAGTGGCGGGAAATGCATGCTAGTAAACTCACCATCATGTATGGATCTTCCACCAGAGGGTAAAAGAAATCTGTGGTCTGGACAAGTGACAGTCCTCCATGTCTCAGAGGAATGACAGCGGAGTCCATCCCTATGCCTGTAAACACACCACAAGGATGAGGACAAGATAAGCCAACAAATGATGACTTATTTTGTGTTACTACTACTTTTTATTTTTGGTAGTCCGTATTTAACTGCAGTTAAACAAATTTAGTAGTCTAGTTATTACGGGACTGTTACACGGAATTGCCTGACACTGTCTGAACTTTACATGAATTTGTTTTAATCTTTGGGGGTTACTCAGTGTAACTTCGTATATTGCTGTTACACGGAGTTAGAAAGTGTGCAAGTCAGTTACAACAGGAACATTGGACTATCTGCACGAACTTCGCACTCAGAGCATCCGAGACATTTCTGCTGACTCATACTTACCGTGTGGTAATTTGATAACTCGCAAAACATGTGTCCTATACTTGCCTGGTTAGTTAACTATTACATGTATTAATTATTAATTATTTAGCCAAGCTAAAGCACTATTCAAGCTAAAGCTAAGCACTATATGGGTAGCTTTAGGTATCCATATAGTGTGTGTGTGTGTGTGTGTGTATGAATCTTAAAGTGTTTTCCGCCCATTGCTTTCTGTCAAATAAGCTGCCATTAGTAAACACAAGCTAGCTAGGTTAGCAACAGTTGCATTAGCTAACTGACGTTAACTTGGGTTTTAGAGTATAATGGCTAGCTCTACTAACTTCGAATTTGTCCTTTACCTAGTCGTGGGCCAGGTAGCTGTTGGCCGAACTCCGAAGCTTGGTCTCCGGCCTTCCCTGTCCCGTCGGCCCGGTCCGGCTCCAGTCCCGCCAGGAGTTTGAGCAGAGCCTCCTGCGGGACTTTGCAGCCTCATCCCTTCAGTTCCGAAAAGCTTGTAAGGCGGAACCCGCGCTCCAGTCCGTGCTCCTCGGGTTTGAACGGTTTGTATCCTGGGGGAAAACATCCCTCAGTGCCCACAGCCTCCACTGTGGGAGGCGGGGAAGTTGAGCCTGACATGCTCGTGGCCCTCTTCTCCCACACAATACCAGCTGCGTAGTATAACACCGGTGAACACAGGCGCACGGATGAATGGAGCGTGTGGCTAGCGAGTGGTACGTGAAACGGAAGACCTTGGAAAAGTTAAACGGCATAAATGGAACTTCCTGGTGTTATTTTCACCATAAAATCGTTTGCGATTCAGCAGGTCTAACAGCATTCAAAATGTTTTTAAAAATTCCAAATACTACATTTGTTGCATAACTTGGGGATTTGATTTATTGTTACCACTATACCAGAAAAAAATAAGGGGGGGAGAGAGAGCAACAAATTGAATGAGCTCTAGAGAAAACGCTTTATTTTGTAGGTGATGACTCTACTTCCGGCTTCTCCCTGTGTTTCGCAGTCAAGCAATAGGACCACAGACTGATTAAGTGTACCTATGTATTCGTCAGATTTATTATTCTTCATATTATTAAGTGTGCCTATGCCAAGAGGCACACTTATTACTATTCGTCGGATTTATTATTCTTATTATTATTCCTCAGTTTCCGCCTGAAAATTTGCAGCGTAACTCGCCCCACAGTTTTGAGACAAGGTTCACATATGTTATATAATTTTGTGCGGCTGGATCTGGAATGGTGTGTTATGGCTTTTGGTGTTTATGACTTTACAGTTTTTTAAATATTAATATTTTTGTGCAAATTTTCCCGCGCTTATGTGCCGCACAGTTTTGAGACAAGGGTTACATATATTATATCATTTTGTGCGGCTGGGTCTGGACTAGTATGCTATGACTTTTGGTGTTTATGACTTTTATAGTTTTTTAAATATTTAGATTTTAGTGCAAATTTTGGCCCATTTCTAGGCCCATGAGAAAGATTCATCCTTTGGCCCCATAGAAACAGACTTCATTTGTGGTGTGTTGGCTCCATCTTTTGGTCCCACTGAAACAAATTTCAAACTTCATTTGTGGTGTGTTGGCTCTCTCTAGTGGTATGTCGGGAGTGGTACGGCCTGTCTACCCGTATTTGGATTACCGTAATGACGACAATATCAATGGCGCGCACAGCGTCGCTGCTTTCAGGAACCATTGGAAGTTTTATGGATGAGATGAGATGGATGAGATAAAATGGATGAGATACGGCTCTCCATCACTAACAACAGACGGATTATGGACTCAAATGTCATGTTTTTCACCGAAACATGATTGAACAACAGCTGCCCGGACAATGCTATCGAGTTAGCAGGACGCCACACACACCGAGCCGACAGGCTAGCAGATGACTCCGGCAAGACCAGAGGTGGAGGTTTGTGCATTTATATTAACAATGCTTGGTGCATGAACTCCACTACTACTGAGAGTCACTGCTCACCTAATGCGGAGTTTTTAATGGTCAAATGCAGACCTTATTATCTCCCCAGAGAACTCACTTCGATCATACTCACTGCCGTGTATATCCCCCCGACGCTAATGCTAGGTTGGCCATGAAAGAACTTTCTGCAGCCATTAACAAACACCAGAATAAACACCCCGAGGCTGCTTTTATTGTTGCTGGCGACTTCAACCACACCAACTTAAAGACAGTCCTCCCCAGATTCCACCAACATGTCTCCTGCCACACCAGAGGAGACAAGACTTTAGACCATGTGTATTCCAACCTGGCTGGAGCCTACAAAGCCACACCCCTCCCCCACATTGGACAATCGGACCATCTCTCCCTGTTCCTCACACCTAGGTACTCACCACTCATCCAACGTGTGAAACCTGCTGTGAGGACAATTAAAGTGTGGCCAGAGGGGACAGACGCAGTTCTCCAGGACAGATTTAAAAACACAGACTGGAATATGTTCACCCACACAGACCTGGACCAGTACGCCTCATCTGTACTGGATTACATCTCCGAAACCACAGACAGTGTCACCACCCAGAAACGGATCACCATGTACCCCAACCAGAAGCCTTGGATGAACTGGGATGTTCGTCTCCTCCTGAAGGCCCGCAACATCGCCTTTAGGTCAGGAGATGCACACGCCTACAGCACAGCCAGGGCTAATCTAAAGAAGGGCATCAAAAAAGCCAAACACCATTACAAAAAGAAGGTAGAAGAACACTTCTCCAACTCCAACCCCCGACGCATGTGGCAAGGACTCCAGACCATTACAGACTACAGGACCACCAAACCCTCCCCCGCATCCTCTGATGTCTCCTTCCTCAACGAGCTCAACAACTTTTATGCTCGTTTTGAGCGAGGGAACCCCACAACCACAACCAAAGCAGACGTGACGCCAGACCACCAACCTCTGACTCTCTCCCCCACCGATGTAGGAGCGGTGCTGAGCAGGATCAATGTCCACAAGGCTGCAGGTCCCGATGGCATCCCCGGGCGTGTTCTCAGAGCGTGTTCTCAGAGCGTGTTCTAGGGAGCTTGCAGGAGTGCTCACAGACATATTCAATCTGTCCTTGGCCCACGCTGTGGTACCGGCCTGCTTCAAATCCACCTCCATCGTCCCGATACCCAAAAACTCCAACCCATCTTGCCTCAATGACTACTGCCCAGTAGCACTCACCCCCATCACCACTAAGTGCTTAGAGCAGCTGGTCCTAGCACATTTCAGATCCTGTCTCCCCCCCACCCTGGACCCCCACCAATTCGCATACCGCCAGAACAGGAGCACAGAGGATGCAGTCTCCATCGCACTGCACTCTGTCCTCTCACACCTGGACAACAACAACACATACGCCAGAATGCTGTTTATAGACTTCAGTTCAGCATTCAATACAATCCACCCCTCACAACTCATCAGGAAACTGACAGACCTGGGCATCAGTTCCCTCATCTGCAAATGGTTACTGGACTTCCTGACCAACCGCCCCCAACATGTCCGGCTGGATAACCACTGCTCATCTACCATCACAATGAACACCGGTGTACCACAAGGCTGTGTGATGAGCCCTTTCCTCTACTCCCTCTTCACCCACGACTGCAGACCTGCTGATGGTTCCAACACCATTATTAAGTTTGCAGATGACACCACGGTGATTGGCCTCATCAGTGACAACGATGAGGCCGCCTACAGGGAGGAGGTGGATCGTCTGGCTGAGTGGTGCGACAGAAACAACCTGCTGCTTAACACCGAGAAGACCAAGGAGCTCATCGTGGACTACAGGAAGAATGCTGACCCACATCCACCCATCCACATTAAGGGGACGGCTGTGGAGTGTGTGAGCAGCTTCAAGTTCCTGGGAGTCCACATCTCCGAGGATCTCACCTGGACGACCAACTGCTCCAAGCTGGTCAAGAAGGCTCACCAGTGCCTCTTCTTCTTGAGGACTCTGAGGAAGAACCACCTGTCCTCAGACATCCTGGTGAACTTCTATCGTTGCACCATCGAGAGCATCCTGACCAACTGTATAACAGTCTGGTACGGGAACTGCTCTGCCTCGGACCGGAAGGCGTTGCAGAGGGTCGTGAAAACTGCCCAGCGCATCGCCGGAGCACCACTTCCTGCCATAAAAGACATCTACAGGAAGCGGTGTCTGAAAAGGGCTGGGAAAATCATCAAAGACCCCAGTCACCCATCACATGGACTCTTCACCCTCCTGCCCTCTGGGAGGCGCTACAGGAGCCTCCAGACTAAGACCACCAGGTACCGGAACAGCTTCTTCCCCACAGCTGTCAGACTCCTGAACTCTGCCTCCTGACATCTGACCCACGTTAACTCATGGACTGAACATACACACACCCACAATGGACAACTGTACCCTCAAACACACAATAATAACATGGACTGAACCACCACTCACAACCACTAGCACTTTATATAGCCTCTGTAGGAATTATATCTCACTTATCTTAACTGCACTACTGTATAGCTCTGTGTAAATAATCATTCTGTACATTCGATAATTTTTAATCCTACAACTGTTTACAACTTGCATAGTTCCCATTTCTGTATAACTGTATATCTCAGATTTCTGTAAAGTTATTTATTTCATATTCTGTATAGTTTTTCATATTTATATCCTGTTCATATCCTGTACATGTACTCACTACAGCCTGTACATACTTATAGTTATAGAATATTCACAACATACCTCATACCGTGTACATTATAACATAATAGACCCATTTCTGTAATATACTTACATATCTATATTATTGCTAATATATATTGTAATATATCTATATCACTAAAGCACTTCTGGATGGATGCAAACTGCATTTCGTTGCCCTGTACCTGTGCATGTGCAATGACAATAAAGTTGTATTCTATTCTAAACAGATTATTTCAGGGTCTCTTTTCAAGAGACTAAAAGCAATATAAGTGATAAATATTACCATTCTGTAGAATATTCTTATATTTCACTTTTACTTGTTCCCATGTTCTAGTGGGTCCTGTTGTGGCTCTAATGTGAAAGAGGATATAATGTAATATAATATAATATGATATAATGTAATATAATATAATAAATTACTTACGAGTTTAATTTGTCAGCACCTTTCTGCCAGCCCTCTCTCCTTGCTTTTGCAGCCTTTGCAGTGTTCCCTTGCGTTTTAATTAAACTCTGAAACTCCTAAAATCCCTCAATCAAGAGTTCTTGCTCTGCTGCCGAAAAATACTGAGCGCGCTCTTTCGACATTTTCGCCGACCAATCAAAGGGTTGCCGATCAATGTTTCTACTATCGATGCGTAGCCCCTTTTAAGCTACCCAGTGATCTCACATTACTTCATCCAGCTGTACTAATCGTCAACAACAGGTGTGTTCGGAGAACCGGAATAGCGAGCTCAAAGTTGGCGCGATGATTTGATCTTGGATGTGTCATTTGATCTTGGATGTAGTAAGCGAGGTACGAAGAAAGGACCCCTGGTCTGAATGACAACAAACATAGCTAGTGTTTGGGAAAATCTGTTAGAAAACAGTTATTATTTCAATAATTATGCTTAGCATGTGACACAGACACTGCATAAAAAAACTACAACAACAAATACTTACTTTAGGAGGATGGGGGAAGGCAGCATGACGTTGAGACTTTGACATTTGTAAGAGAAAAATTCATGTATTACAAACAAGTCACTTAAAAATAAATTTATGTGGCAAACTGTTCCCTGCTCAGATGCAGTGTATAAGTACAATCAAGGCTGTCACAACAATGGGGTGGGGCCAAGTGGCTGCAACCCTAGGTACAATGTACAAGTATATATAATTACATATAATATATGTGAATAAAGCAAGAATCTGTTTAGGTTAGTCACTGTGCTGACTGATGCTTGCTAGGTTTATATGATTGCAAACTGCACAAAAACAACAACAGCAACAACATTAATGATAATGACAAACAAAATTACTTAGATTTATGTAAATCTCACATCAGGAAGATCTGCATTCGATTTCATGGGCTGAAATAAATAGGCAGAAACATTACTGCTAAACAACCAAAAAAAACTATACAAAGCCTAAAAATGACTAAAAAAGCAAGGAAATGTGGAACATTGTAATTAGTGAATATTAATAAAGCATAACTGTGCTTTGTTTCTAACCTTGGTAAGTAAGTGCTCTGTAGCCAGAAGGCGAGTCAAATTAAATGTGAATAGGTTTTGATAGTTATTGTATATAACAAGTGTAAACAGTTTTATTTGTAATTTTTTTCCATTTCTGAGAAGGCAGAACAATAAGAAAAGGCAAAAGTACGTCACAATATAATTAATTAAGTTACATATTTTGATTACCAAATTATGGAAGCGTAGAGCTTCCACCCAGGCAAAAGCAAAATAGAGCTATATCACGTTATAACATGAAAAGTTTGTTGTTCTAACATTATGCTTTTCATGTTTGTATAATATATACATAATTATCACGTTCGCACAATATTGTACAAACGTGAAAATGATGTATGTTGTAATAACGTGATATTACAATGTTCAAATGTGAAAATATACTTTTCACGGTATAACGTGATATATTTATATTTCTCTTTTGCCTGGTTGGCAGCTCTACCCTTCTGTGCCAAATAAGCAAGAATAAAGTAATATTATATTTGAGAAGAGGCACCTGCTATCTTGATGATGGAGGCTTCGTAGACACCGGCCACCCGCCTTTTGGCTCCTTGTCGCCACTCCAAGAAATAAAGGTCCGTTTCCTCCATGCCGGCTAATTATTCATCATTAAAATCTCGTATATGTTCATTTGGCAGAATTGAGAATTTTTGCATCTTCCAACCACTTAATTAACGCGAACATAATCGGCTTGTTTCTTCCCGTCTCCTGTATCCGGCTGGTTATTTTTCAAAAAAGAAAGAAAGAAAGAAAGAAACAAACAACATGTAGGAGCCATATGAGTTGTTCCTTTTTGACTAAGTGGTTTAAATGGACTCACTGTATTGGTGCACAGGTGTGGGGCGTGTCTCATGGGTGTGGTAGATGATAAATGATAAATGTGGTTGCACTCATCTGTTCACGGCACCTGATGTTGATGAGCAGAAAGGTAGGGTGAGCATGAGGCAAAACTTTCTGTTGACCGCAGCTTGAGTGCAGCTTGAATGATTTTGATGTATTTTGACTGTAACTTGATGGTTTTTGTACCTTTGTGCACTAATTGATGCCATAGGCCAAATTGTAAGTTGGCATTGTAATTAGTGCAGTTATTGGTGAGTTGCAGTTATTTGTTTGTGCAATCTGTGCATTTGTTTAATAGTTAATCCCATGTGCTGATTTATATATTGGACAGTTGCATGTGGAATAAAAGGAGCAAATGGTACAGAAGTGTATTTTATGCGTTTATTGTTGCGCGTCATCTGTGTCCTCATGTTTAGCCTGCCATAAGTTGGAGGAGCCGCAACAAATTGTCAACAGAAAGGGTTTGTAGGTTTTATTGGATTGTTTATATATAGATGAGTTTTATTGATGATAGTTTTATAGTTTGCTGTTGCCTTTGTCCACGCAGCTTTTAGATTAAGCCTTTGGCTACACAAAATAGATTTCTGTCAGGAGTCATGTTCCCCTGTTAGGTTTTAGCAGTACAGCTGCACAAGGCGTTGTACTGATTTGCTTTCTAGTTATTGTGCATCAGGCGGCTGAAGCCATTGGCTTGGGAGTACCGCCGCAGTTTGTGTTTAAGACAGTTTGTCTTCCTCACAGCTGACGGTATGGAGGTACATAAATACCCACCGCTAGTATGTACGGAAGACTAGGTTTAGTTAGTTAGGTTTAATAGGCAGATAGAGGGGGATATTGCTCCTGTTAATTGTGCGTGTCCAAGGTTTATTGAAGGGAATGTCATCAAGTTGATTTGTTGGAATGAGGCTGCGTGGCATAGGTGCAGTTCAGCGTTTGGATTTTGTAATGTTTTGAAAAAAATGGAGACACACCAATTAATACAATGTGGTGATGTGGATGGAAAGAAAAGACAGCCAAAACCAACTGCTAAGGCTTTGGAGAATCAGATTGAAAGGCTTCAAGCAGAACATCACACTAAGATTAATAAAATTAAAAAGGTCATAAAGGTTATTAAAGAGTTAAAGCAATCTGAAGATAATGTTTCCACTGTTCAGGCTCAGTTAGAGAATTTGTCTGTGTTGCTTAATGAGGCAACTCATCTGCATGAAACCTTGCTTCCTTTGCTTCCTCAAGAAGAGCAAGAAAAACAAACTGCTTGGTTTATAAGTGTGCGAGCACATAATACTGAGTTTATGGAAGAGATAAAGAAATGGCTTCATGATGCAAAGGGAAACCCTCAGAGCAAAAATCAGGTGTCTGAGCTTGATTTGCCACATTTAAATCCACCTGGTGTTGAGTCTTCTGATGTATTACCTGCTGGAAATGGTTCTGGTGCTTCTAGGCACACCGGGAATGTTGGTAAAGGTGCTGTGATAGATGATGTTAATCCAAGTGATAGCATCTCTAATGTTGGAAACAAAAGTTGTAGGAAAAGTAAATCATCACTCAGTAGCTCAATGGATTCATCTGCCTTGTCAGCACGCATAACGGCAGAGGCTGACATGGCTGCCCTACTTGTTCGACAGAGGTTGTTGAAAGAAAAGCATGCTTTGGAAGAACAAGAAATACAGCTTAAGAAAAGAAAGGAGCTGCTTGACTTAGAAACTGAAATAGCAGCCTCAGCAGCAAAGGTGAATGTTTTAAAAGCTTCTGAAATGTCCCGAGTCTCAAGTGCTGTTAATGGTAAATCTGATGGAATGAATTCGTATTTAGAACGAGAGCAGGGGCGTTTAGGCATTTTAAATCCTAATGCTCCGACGTTCAAACCTGTGTTACCAGAGCGACCATATTCAATTCAATTCAATTCAATTTTATTTATATAGCGCCAAATCACAACAAAAGTCGCCTCAAGGCGCTTCATAGATACAGAGAAAAACCCAACAATCATATGACCCCCTATGAGCAAGCACTTTGGCGACAGTGGGAAGGAAAAACTCCCTTTTAACAGGAAGAAACCTCCGGCAGAACCAGGCTCAGGGAGGGGCGGCCATCTGCTGCGACCGGTTGGGGTGAGAGAAGGAAGACAGGATAAAGACATGCTGTGGAAGAGAGACAGAGGTTAATAACAGATATGATTCAATGCAGAGAGGTCTATTAATACATAGTGAGTGAGAAAGGTGACTGGAAAGGAAAAACTCAATGCATCATGGGAATCCCCCGGCAGCCTACGTCTATTGCAGCATAACTAAGGGAGGATTCAGGGTCACCTGGTCCAGCCCTAACTATATGCTTTAGCAAAAAGGAAAGTTTTAAGCCTAATCTTAAAAGTAGAGATAGTGTCTGTCTCCCGAATCCAAACTGGAAGCTGGTTCCACAGAAGAGGGGCCTGAAAACTGAAGGCTCTGCCTCCCATTCTACTTTTAAATACTCTAGGAACAACAAGTAGGCCTGCAGAGCGAGAGCGAAGCGCTCTAATAGGGTGATATGGTACTACAAGGTCATTAAGATAAGATGGGGCCTGATTATTTAAGACCTTGTATGTGAGGAGCAGGATTTTGAATTCAATTCTGGATTTAACAGGAAGCCAATGAAGGGAAGCCAAAACAGGAGAAATATGCTCTCTCTTTCTAGTCCCTGTCAGGACTCTTGCTGCAGCATTTTGGATTAGTTGAAGGCTTTTCAGCGAGTTTTTTGGACATCCTGATAATAATGAATTACAGTAGTCCAGCCTGGAAGTAATAAATGCATGAACTAGTTTTTCAGCGTCACTCTGAGACAGGATATTTCTAATTTTAGAGATGTTGCGCAAATGGAAGAAAGCAGTCTTACATATTTGTTTAATATGTGCGTTGAAGGACATGTCCTGGTCAAAAATGACTCCAAGGTTCCTTACCGCGTTACTGGAGGCCAAGGTAATGCCATCCAGAGTAAGAATCTGGTTAGATACCATAATTCTAAGATTTTCAGGGCCGAGTACAATAACCTCAGTTTTATCTGAATTAAGAAGCAGAAAGTTAGCGGCCATCCAGGTCTTTATGTCTTTAAGACATTCCTGCAGTTTAATTAATTGGTGTGTGTCATCTGGCTTCATGGACAGATAGAGCTGGGTGTCATCTGCATAGCAGTGAAAATGTATGCTATGTCTTCTAATGATACTGCCTAAGGGAAGCATGTATAATGTAAACAGAATTGGTCCTAGCACTGAACCCTGTGGAACTCCATAATTAACCTCAGTGTGTGAAGAGGACTCTCCATTTACATGCACAAACTGGAGTCTATTAGATAGATATGATACAAACCACTGCAGTGCAGTACCTGTAATACCTACAGCATGTTCTAATCGCTCTAATAGGATATTATGGTCGACAGTATCGAACGCTGCACTGAGGTCTAGCAGGACAAGCACAGAGATGAGTCCACTGTCAGAGGCCATAAGAAGATCATTTGTAACCTTCACTAAAGCTGTTTCTGTGCTGTGCTGAGCTCTGAAACCTGACTGAAACTCTTCAAATAAACCATTCCTCTGCAGATGATCTGTTAGCTGTTTGACAACTACTCTTTCAAGGATTTTTGATATGAAAGGAAGGTTGGAGATTGGCCTATAATTAGCTAAGACTGCTGGGTCTAGAGATGGCTTTTTGAGTAAAGGTTTAACTACAGCCAGCTTGAAGGCCTGTGCTACATAGCCGATCATTAGAGATAGGTTGATCATATTTAAGATCGAAGAATTAATTAATGGCAGGACTTCTTTGAGCAGTTTTGTAGGAATGGGGTCTAAAAGACATGTTGATGGTTTGGAGGAAGTAATTATTGAAGTTAACTCAGAAAGATCAATTGGAGAAAAAGAGTCTAACTTAACATCAATAGTACTAAGAGTAGCTGTAGATAATATTACATCTGTGGGATGATTACTGGTAATTTTTTCTCTAATGATAAAAATTTTATTTGTGAAGAAGTTCATGAAGTCATTACTAGTTAACGTTAAAGGGATGGTTGGCTCAAAAGAGCTCTGACTTTTTGTCAGCCTGGCTACAGTGCTGAAGAGAAACCTGGGGTTGTTCTTATTTACTTCAATCAGTGACGAATAGTAGGATGTTCTGGCTTTGCGGAGGGCTTTCTTATAAAGCAGCAAACTATTTCTCCAGGCTAAATGATGATCCTCTAGATTTGTGACACGCCATTTCCTCTCCAGATTACGAGTCATCTGCTTTAGGGTACGTGTTTGAGAATTATACCACGGAGTCAGGTACTTCTGATTTGAGGCCTTAGTTTTCACAGGAGCTACACAGGTGCATCAACACCCATATCAGGGTGTTGATGCAAGTGATCATCAAGCGCATGTATTGGATGTGAGGCCCAAGGTTAAAAATATTTCTCAGCCTAAGGTCGTTTCGTTGGAACAGTCAGAGGCGAAGTTATATCAAGTATTTCCAGGTGCAGTTTCAACTACTCATATGATGTCGCAGTCTCACGCACAATCAAAACCTCTTACACATACAGTGCAAGGTGGTGAGGGTCATGATCATCTAGTCACAGTTTTGAAGAAACAAAATGAAATTACAACTTTATTGGCTGAGCAGCAGTCTCTGTTTTTGCTACCAAGGCGTGACATTCAGTTATTTGATGGTGATCCTTTGCAACATCAAACATTTATGAGAGCTTTTGAGCACATGGTGGAGAGTCAAGCTCACAGTGCTAAGGATTGTTTATATTTTCTCGAGCAATATACTAGAGGCCATCCAAGAGAAATGGTCAGAAACTGTCAGTATATGCCTGCTGAGTATGGATATGCTAAAGCTAAATCTTTGCTCCAAGAGAACTTTGGCAATTCGCTGAAAATTGCTGCTGCCTACATTGAAAGGGTCAGTAAATGGCCACCTAAAGATTATCTTTTTTGAAAGAGAATGGTGTGTGTTTTGGTTGTCTGCGCATTGGGCACAGAAGCAAGGACGGTAGGAAACGTCTCTTGTGTAAAGTCTGTAAACAGAAACACCCCACACTCTTACATATCCAATCCAAGCAGAGGGAAAGTGTTTCAGTGCAAACTATAGGAGGGGTAGAACCACCAGATGAAGGTCCTTCATGTGCTGTGCAAAGCAGTGGTGTTACTGGGGCCGGTGAGCAAAATAGTGCTCTATCCGTAATACCAGTTAGAGTGAAGTCCAAGAAAGGTAATCAGTCACTGATAACCTATGCTTTTCTAGATCCTGGGAGTTCAGCTTCATTTTGTACTGAAGGGCTCATGAATAGGCTGAATCTTTCAGGAAGGAAAACTGGCATTCTTTTGCGGACAATGGGTCAGGAGAAAATGGTCAGTAGTTATGTTGTTTCAGATTTGGAAGTAGCTGGTTTGGATTTAGATCACTACTGTGGCTTGCCTGACTTATTTACTCAGAAAAGCATGCCTGTTCATCAATGTAATATTCCCCGACAGGAAGATCTCGATAGATGGCCACATTTGCGCCATATTAAGATACTGGAGATAAATTCAGGGGTAGACCTGTTGATCGGGACCAATGTGCCAAAGGCTTTAGAGCCATGGGATGTTGTTAGAAGTCAGGATGGGGGTCCCTATGCAGTAAAAACTATGCTGGGTTGGACGGTGAATGGTCCTGTCAGAGAAGATTGTAAGACTGACATTTTTGATGTGAGTGTCAATAGGACTTCTGTGGCAAGACTGGATGAACTGTGGGAACGTCAAATGAAGGCTGATTTTCCAGAATGTATTCAGGATGAGCAGTTTGCTTTGTCTAGAGAAGATCAGCAGTTTATGAAGTCAGTGGTAGACTCTGTTAAGTTGGTTGATGGTCATTATACCATTGATTTACCTTTTAGGTGCAATCAGGTAAAAATGCCAAATAATAGGAAGGCTATCGAACAGCGAACTATGAGCCTTAAATGGAAGTTTATCAGCGATGGTTCATTTCATGTCGATTACACCAGTTTTATGACTGAAATCATTTCCAAAGGGTATGCAGAGAAGGTGCCTGCTGAAGAATTGGATCGCTGTGATGGAGGGTTGTGGTACATTCCACATCATGGGGTGCATCACCCACAGAAGAAGAAGTTGCAAGTTGTCTTTGATTGTGGTGCTTCATTGCAGGGAGTGTCTCTGAATGGACAGCTTTTGCAAGGCCCAGTTCTTACTAGCTTGCTAGTTGGGGTCATACCTAGGTTCCGTAAAGAGCCTGTTGTGCTCATGGCAGATAATGAATCCATGTTTTATCAGGTAAGAGTACAAAGAGAAGACTCAGATCTGTTAAGGTTTCTGTGGTGGCCAGACGGAGATCATAGTCAGGATCTGGTGGAATACAGAATGAAAATACACCTGTTCGGAGCCACCTGATCCCCTAGTTGTACAAGTTGTGCCTTGAGGAAATGTGCAGAGGATAACAGAGATCAGTTCAGACTAGAAGTTGTCAACAATGTTCTACATAATGTTTATGTGGATGATTGCCTTACCTCTATTGGGTCTGAAGAGGAGGCAGTGTTGCTCCATTAAGAACTTATTGCTCTTTGTGCTAAGGGAGGCTTTAAGCTCACCAAATTGATTAGAAACAGACGAGCAGTACTCGCTGCCATACCTCAGCAGGAGCAATTCAAGGACGTTAAGGACTTGGGTTTGGATAGTGACGTTTTGCCAGTAGAGAGAGCACTAGGTGTACAGTGGTGTATCCAATCGGATACATTCAAGTTTGAGATCACACTTAAAAACAAACCTCTCTCAAGGAGAGGGATATTGTCTCTTGTGAGCTCGATCAATGACCCATTGGGGTTTTTGGCACCTGTTGTGTTGTCTGCTAAGTTAATCATTCAGAAACTGTGCAGAAATCATTGGGGTTGGGATGATGTGTTGCCAGTTACTGTCGGAAAAGAATGGACAGTTTGGCGGAATGATCTTTGCCTTCTTGCAGATTTTAAGGTTAACCGGTGCTTTAAACCTTCTAATTTTGGAGATGTTGCTTCTGCCCGGTTACATCACTTCGCAGATGCAAGCGAGGAGGGTTATGGCACAGTCACTTACCTGTTGTTGCCCAGCACCCAGAATCAAGTCCATTGTGCGTTTATAATGCGTAAAGCAAGAGTGGCTCCACTGAAACAAACTTCCATTCCTCGCATGGAGTTGACAGCTGCATTGGTTGCGAGTAGAATGGATAAGATGTGGAGAAAAGAGCTGCAAATGCATTTGCAGGAGTCAGTATTTTGGACTGATAGTACCTCGATGTAGCAGTATATTAGAAATGAAACCTCAAGGTTTAAAGTATTTGTAGCAAACCGGGTGACCGAGATACTTAAAGTGTCCAAACCTTCTCAGTGGAGATATGTTAATACATCATGAAATCCAGCTGATCTGGCTTCTAGGGGAGTCAAGGTGCAATCCTTTTTGAAGGATGATTCCTGGTTAACAGGGCCAAAGTTTCTTGCTGAACCAGAAATTAATTGTCCAGTGAACCTTGATTTTGGAAAGATCTCTTCAAATGATCCAGAGATTAAAATGGCCGTTTTACTTAATGCTGTTGATGCAAATGAATACACAGATGGTGCGATGAAGTTCTTTACTTATTTTTCTTCGTGGACTTGTCTGAAAAAGATGGTTGCATGGATTCTTAGATTCAAAGGTTTGCTGCAGAAACTTAGTAAAAAGAGGAAACAGCTGAAAGAGAGCTTTGCGTCTAGCGTGACTAAAGAAAATCTTGAGGAAAATCTTAAAAGAGTTGCAAACTGTCAAGGACCATGCTGCTAAAGGATTTCTCTCGGTAAAAGAACTTAACAAGGCAGAGAATGCAGTTCTTTGCTTTTGTCAAAGGAGGAGATATTCAGATGAGATCAGTAGGTTGCAGAGGGGTGAAAAGGTGAAGAAGAGTAGTGAGCTCTATAGGCTTAATCCTAAGCTTGAGAATGGTGTGTTGAGAGTGGGAGGTAGGCTTAGTAGAGCAGCTATGCCTGAAGATGCAAGGCATCCCGCTATTATAGCCAGGGATCTGCATATTTCTGACCTGGTGCTTCAACATGTACATCAGAAAATAGGGCATGGTGGACGTAGCCACATGCTGTCCGAATTGTGGCAAAGGTAAATGGCCTGTATTTATATAGCGCTTTACTAGTCCCTAAGGACCCCAAAGCACTTTACATATCCCGTCATCCACCCATTCACACACTGGTGATGGCAAGCTACATTGTAGCCACAGCCACCCTGGGGCACACTGACAGAGGCGAGGCTGCCGGACACTGGCGCCACCGGGTCCTCTGACCACCACCAGTAGGCAACAGGTGAAGTGTCTTGCCCAAGGACACAACGACCGAGACTGTCCAAGCCGGGGCTCGAACCGGCAACCTTCCGATTACAAGGTGAACGCCCAACTCTTGAGCCACGATCGCCAAGGTATTGGGTTCCAGGTGCAAGCATTACCATAAGGAGGATTTTGGCTAAATGCATTGTGTGTCGCAGACTTCATGCAGCACCAGGATATCAGATGATGGCAGACCTTCCACAAGATCGCATCTCACCAGATGAACCTCCATTTTCTCGGGTTGGAGTAGATTGTTTCGGACCTTTTCAAGTTAAGCGTGGAAGGTGTGAAGTAAAGAGATATGGAATTATCTTTACATGCCTGGCAGTGAGAGCTGTGCATTTAGAGGTGTTGTCATCTTTGAGCACAGACTCTTTTTTTTTAATGTGCTCCGTCGATTTATATCAAGGCGGGGTCAGGTATTGGAGATACGATCGGATAATGGTACAAACTTTGTGGGTGGCAAACGTGAGCTGAAAGAGGCAGTGGAAGGATGGAATCAGGCACAGATTCATGAGATGCTGCTGCAAAAGGGCATAAAGTGGATTTTTAATCCCCCTGCTGGTTCCCATCATGGCGGTGTTTGGGAACGTCTCATAAGGTCTGTCAGGAAGGTGTTAAATTCCATTTTGAAAGTGCAGAATTTGGACGAAGAAGGCCTTTGTACAGTTCTTTGTGAGGCAGAGGCTATTGTGAACAGTAGACCAATAACCAAAGCCTCTACTGATCCTAATGATTTGGAGGCCTTGACTCCTAACCATCTGTTACTGCTTAAGACCAAGCCATTGATACCACCAGGAGTGTTTCAGAAGGGGGACGTGTATGGGCGACGTCGATGGAGGCAAGTACAGTACATGTCTGACCTGTTTTGGAAGCGCTGGGTTAAGGAGTACCTGCCCCAGCTTCAAGAGCGTCAGAAGTGGCAGAGAATCGGACAGAACTTCATTCCTGGGGATGTGGTTATCGTTGTCGATGATTCTGGGCCTCGTAACTCTTGGGTGACTGGAAGGATTGTGGAAGCAATTTCTGACGGTAAAGGACTTGTACGTCAGGTTCGTGTTAAAACAAAGACTGGTTGTTTGGACAGGCCGATCACTAAAGTGTGTCTTCTACAGGAAGCAGAAGAGTCATGAAGATTGACTTTTTCAAATATCTATTTGTATTAATGTGTATTTGTTTATTTTGAATTGAAATTGTATCTTTGAATGTTTGATAAAGGATAGATCATGTTTCTCAATATGTCTCCTACATGGTAAGTATGATGTAATTATTGCTCTAAAATAATTAGGAGCTGGTATGTAGGAGCCATATGAGTTGTTCCTTTTTGACTAAGTGGGTTGGTTTAAATGGACTCACTGTATTGGTGCACAGGTGTGGGGCGTGTCACATGGGTGTGGTAGATGATAAATGGGGTTGCACTCACCTGTTCACGGCACCTGATGTTGATGAGCAGAAAGGTAGGGTGAGCATGAGGCAAAACTTTCTGTTGACCGCAGCTTGAGTGCAGCTTGAATGATTTTGATGTATTTTGACTGTAACTTGATGGTTTTTGTACCTTTGTGCACTAATTGATGCCATAGGCCAAATTGTAAGTTGGCATTGTAATTAGTGCAGTTATTGGTGAGTTGCAGTTATTTGTTTGTGCAATCTGTGCATTTGTTTAATAGTTAATCCCATGTGCTGATTTATATATTGGACAGTTGCATGTGGAATAAAAGGAGAAAGTGGTACAGAAGTGTATTTTATGCGTTTATTGTTGCGCGTCATCTGTGTCCTCATGTTTGGCCTGCCGCGGCCATAGGTTGGAGGAGCCGCAACACAACAACAACTAATAAACAGAATTTTTGCACGTCCATTGCACATTTGTGGGAATATTTAAATATTTACTTTTTAATAATTACTTTTCATTTTATCTTTATTTTTAAAATCACCATGGCAATGCGCATGCGCATACTCTCCTGCACGCAAAGGGCTTTGGAGTTGACGTAACGCCGCAATGCATTGTGGGAGCACAGACCATATTGGCAGGCCACGAATCAAAACAAACACACTGTGTTGGAAGGACGAGCAAATCTGAAAAGTAGCTCAAAAGAAAAAGAACGGTATAGAGACAGATTGTGTCAAGATGCAAAGAGACGGTACTTGCAAGAAAATAGCGTGCATTGGAAATGTGGACCCGTATGAAATACGGCAGTGGAGTAGAAACCCTGAAGACCAAATCGCTATTGACGTAGCATGATCTATTCTCGTACCTTGTTTGTGGAGTCAGCGCATACACTGCGAACCTTTTTCGCAATTATAAATCTCTGGAGGCGCACATCCAATGAACTCAGGACCTTCTTGCTGTGCGGCAACAGTGCTAACCACCGTGCCACCCACATTCAGAGTAGTGCAAGCATAAATTCATTCATGAAGGGGAAATTACAGTGAGAACATGTGGAGGCTCTGTTAGATGGATAAAATAGTGAGTTCAGAGCACTGATGTGACATTATCCTGAAGGATTTAGTCATTCCCTACGGTTAAAGAAATTGCACTCATTAATCCATATTTATTATAAATAATCCTAATTACACATCTTGCTTCCTTGTTTGTGTCCTGTGTAACTAAAAATACATTCTATTTTAGTTTTATACATTGATCAATGACCTGCAGAATCTCCTTATCATATTAGGTATCCATAATTGTCACTTAAAGTCGAACTTTATGCTTTCTCCATCTTGAAAGTGATTACATCCTTGCATTACATACTTTAGGTTAATTTTTTTGCTGATAGGTTTCTAAAAAGAAACAGGCAGATTTAAAATATAACATGCAGCGTTCTATAGATGGATACATAAAAACACTTTATTTGTCACATTTATTATAAATGTATTTGAAAGTAGATTAAACACATCTGTGTCGGCCGTGGCTCATTAAAGTTCTTGTCTTTAAATGAACTTTGTCTTTGTGTGTTTCAGGTACTGAAATCTCAAAGACTGAATGAACCAGCATTGCAGCCATGGGTCATTGTGAGCATCACAGGGAAGGTTGCACCTGTATGACCTGCACCCATGTCGCTGCTCTTCTGTTTAAGTAGAAGCAACAGTGTTGATCCGTGTCACAGGGACTGTTACAGATGAACCTACATACTGGGTAATATGGCCAAGATATTGTCAGTGGTTGGCCATAAGATAGACCTCTACTCTTCAGCGGCCCAAAAAGGGCTCTGGATCAAAACAAAAACAGACCATCTTCAGTGACAGGTAAAAGAAGCCGTCCTCAAAAAAGAAAATTCCACCTGCTACTGTGGAGGAGTTGTCTCAAGTGATGGGAAAATATTTTTCCAAGCATAGTTCTGTTCTGAATAACCCATAATGTTGCATTTAGGGGGCTATATAAATGAATTGCATTTACTGAATATGTACTTACTAAGTAACACTGTTCAAAAGTTGAATAAAGAAACAAATAAATGTTTACTTTTTTTTTTTTTTTTTTTTTTTTTTTAAATTACAACCACTTTGTAAAACATCACATCAGTTACAATGTAGTATCCATGTCGTTTATAGTTTACAAATGACAAAATGTTCACATAAAATCATGACATTTAAATAATATCACCCACTACTAGCATTCTGTAATTTACTGTCTCTTTTTAAATGTATCACTATACAGCACAAGACTTTTAAGAGTATTTAACAAGAGCATTTTTTCCCTGGTTACCACACTGGGGCACATGTTCACCAAAACGCAGCAAACCTTTGCCATCTTATCCAGGAGGGTCACCTTTTCACCCTCACATGGAAGATGTAATCTGATTGGCATGGTGGTATGCAGCATGTAGTTTGAAGCAAAGATTCCGTAGTGCCCCATGTGTAGTGTTGGAAACCAGTTAGGATTTGTTTCATCCATTTCATAGGCTGGTTTGCTTGCAATAATGCCAAATAATTAGCAACTCTATAAATAGAAGGTAGTTCTGCAAAATCACTCATTATGTTTGTTCTAATTTGCTATGACCTCAGAGCGCATTGAAAATAAAACTAATAGGCTATAAAGAGTAATATGAACTTATTTAGAACTTACCAGAATGAAAATACTGTAGCACACCAACAGATATCTGGGGATGGTAGAGAACTGGATATCAGCTCGTCTCACAGCTGCTATGCAGGCTAGACGCCTTCTTTTGGTAACATCCGATACATAAGCTCCCTCATGATGCTTCCAGGTGAGGAAACAATGAAAAGAGAGCCCATTTTCAAGCTTATTTCCTTGCCGGTTGTGCAATTTAACATCACAACCGACCACACAGCAAGCATTTGTTTGGCCTGCTGATATGGCGCCTCGACCAAAAATCCTGGCTACGCCCCATCCGGTAAGATCACGCTCCAGAGCCCTATTACGGATCTAGAAAGAACACGCTGCATTTTTAACTCTGAGGGAGATGGAGAATGAGCCTATTTTCAAAAAAAGTGGAGTGTGTTCCTTTAATTACTATATTGTATATATTGTCAAAAATTAAAGTGAACATAGCAGTTGTTGTATCTTGTTTACTGTATCACTGAAAGATGATTTCAAAGTCAAGTTAATGCCACATTATAGTGAGATATTGTGTAATGTGAAATACTGTAAGCAAATGAACAAACAACCTAATTCTTGCTAAACCTTTGACTGTTTTGTTTGAATCCAACTGTTTTTTGCAGATGTACATAAGACATGTTGTTACTTTTATTATTATTATTATCATTATTGCACTAAATACATTTTAAATAAAGGATACTTTGATATACATTCTACCGTAAGGTTGGAAATGTATTTTCTTCACCCTAAAATATCTTTTGAAATGTATTTCAGTTTGAAAAAAAAAAATTTTCAATTTCAAAAATATATTTCTTTGAGCATCACAAATACAACATATATTTACCATATATTTGAAATATATTTTGGCCAGGAAAAATGTATTTTTTTTACCGTATTAAATTCCTTAACTACAGCCACATTAGCTCCACTACACTGTACGCCGGGCCGGATGTGGCCCGTGGGCCTTGACTTTGACACGTGTTGTAAACGGTTTCTTCATAGTTGCGAGAAAGCATTTACGATGATGCAAAACAAAGCCAAGGTGAGTCTAACGTGTGAAGCAATGGTGTGACTATGCCGAAATTGTGTCGAGGTTAAGAAACAATCAGAGCGGTTTCCACAGTGACATCTCATAATGCTGTTTTGTGAAAAAGAAAAAAAAAAAAATACACAAACTCTGCACAATTAAGGCCAATTATTACACCAGACTATCAATAACTTCGATCAGCATGTGTTTTGGGGAAATACCGGTACAAACAAGGAAGAAAAAACACCGAGGCTGTTCCCACATTGAGTGCTCGCTGATGGTAGTGTCCTTCAGAAAATTTTCAACAATACCATTTTCTCTCTGTTGACCTTCTTAAAGCTGTTTCAGTTGCTTAGTGATTGTTATGAAACACACAATAAATCCAGCTATAAAATAAAATATATTGAGAATGGACCGATATGTCTATTGTGTCAAGTGTTTAGCTGTTTTGGGGCTCAGTGAGCTTTATTTTTAGCGAGCCTTGCCAACAGCCTGGGAAAACACCCTTAAAAAAAAAAATCAGAATCCTTGCGCCTGACCTGCCTTGAAACAGCAGGTGAGCCACCAAACCCTTACTTATGTCACATGACATACGTGTTTGAACCCCACTCTGGAGCAGTGTTTCTAAACGAAACATCAATTCCATATCTATATAAAAACATATAAAGTCAAATGAATAACTGATTTATTTTGTAAATCTCCAACAGTTTGATGCATTTTTTCCACAAATGTTTCTATACTTAGTTAAAATCCACACAAACTGTGAAGAAATCTTACATTCAGATAGATAAATAGGTGCAACAGGTAAAGCTAAGACAGAAGAAGGGTCACAAAAGGGCTGTTGGGTTAAGGACTGGGTTTAGCATGAGGTGCAGTCAGTCATGTACACAGGCACAGAACACAGAGAATGGTTACTTTTTTCCTCCAACAAGAGTAAATCCATCTCTAATACATCATAATACATGTTCTGAGGTAATGCAGACAGCTACGTTTACAACCATAACATATCTGATTTTCTTTTTAAGCTCAATATGTTATTCACATGATCATGTGTATAACATCTGGATTGTCACTTCTTTTTTTTCTTCTAAACTTATCATCACCTTAGGTCTAATAATTACTGATCTTTTGGACTGATGCAATTACAAGTATACACATTTACTTCACAGCATGTAGTGTGCTCCTCTGTCATCACTACAGCATTGAAGCAAAGAAGCAAGGAAATGGGGGATAGAGGACCATGTGAATCTAATCACTGAATCTAAAAAATACTGATGAAAATGTGCATCAAAGTGCTGTCTCAGAGGAAAGTAAGCATAGGAGGGGAAACATAAGAACAGAAATGATTATAATGATTGTGGAAAGGGAAAAACTACAGCAGAGACTGGATCCACACTAGAGCTACAGGGAAATATCATGCTGATTTTCTTGCTTTTCTTTCACTTGTTCAAACTGTCATCAGATTGCCTTGGCATGAACTGTCTCAATTCCAGCATACTGAACTGTTCAACAGAAAGATCCAGAATTTGTGTTCAGGTTTGTGGATGTGTGTTTGTTTGAGAGAGAAAGCGAGTGTAAGGTGCAACTATCCAAACATGTTTTTCCAGCGGGCACCCAGAAATGGGAGAAGACACACTGAATCTAAACAGACTATACATACTGCATATCTATGTATGTTGTTGTCATGGTGTGCAGGGCAATAATGATTATGTTACTGTATACAGTCCATTACATGTATCTGCAGTGTGTCCATATCTGGAGCCAGGTACTGGCACTTAGGACAACATAAATCTGGCAGCTCCTCAGTTCCGACTGGACCTTGATCACCAACTGGTCCCAATCCCGGAGTACGGAATGAGGGAGCAGGGGGCACCGTGTTGAAAGGGGGGAACACACCTAAGGCCGAGAGAAAGAAAACCTTTAAAAGAGAAACCACGTTTTACATTTCCTCAGTACATGGTGGTGGTAAAAGGTAGATTTACTCAAGTACGTATACACTGATCTTGACTTGAAAAACTAGACTGTCTATTGTTATCAACAGGACGATTTTAATTCAGTATAGTTCTGTTGTTTCTCTGGTAATAATAATAATAATAATAATGGATTGCATTTATACAGCGCTTTGAGGGCCCCGAAAAGCGCTTTACAATTCCACTATTCATTCACTCTCACATTCACACACTGGTGGAGGCAAGCTACAGTTGTAGCTAGGGATGCACCGATACCACTTTTTTGGAAACGAATACGAGTACTTGCATTTCAGTACTCGCCGATACCGAGTACTAAATAAAAACATGATTTAAATTTGCAGGTAACAGCTTTAGTCCTATAATTTAACAAAAAACAAACAAACAAGGGACTAGTTTGGAATTAAGAACATTTATTTAATGTTGTATGCAACATATTACAGAATAAATAATTATTAAAAAAAAAACAAAATTTAATTTTAAATTTGTTCATCTGTTTCTCTGTTTAAAAGTGTCACTAGCACAGTCACAGCTGGGATGACATCAGAGGCTAGTCCGTCGTAGCTGCTCACTTTTTTAGTTAGTTCCTCAAAGGGGGCGAGGATGGCAACAGTCGTCTCCATAAGAGCCCATTGGTGAGCGGTGAGATAGTCAGGGAGTTCGTGCTCGGACACATACACGCCCAGCACTCGCTTTTGCTCAATCAGGGACTGGAGCATGTAATACGTGCTGTTCCAGTGCGTCTGTACGTCCTGCTGCAGTCTCTTTATTGGCTGGTTGAGCTGTCCCTGAATGTCCTCGAGGCGGGAGTAGGCTAAGGCGGAATGTTTAAAATGCCCAACTATTTTCCGTCCCACTGCTATAGCATCAGCTATGCTCCTCTATGCTAATAAGCGTGGGTAAATAAGCGTGGGTAAACTCTTTGTACTCGTTGTTGTGTTGGGATTTTAGGTGCTTGATTAAATTGCTTGTGTTAAATGCGCTACCTTTAGAGCCTCCTCTGGACAATTTCGCTGAGCACAATTTGCAGTCCGCCTTTGTTTTCGCGTCTTCGTTCACTTTGAAATAGTTCCACACAGCTGATATGTCTCGCCTCGCTTTCTCCCAGCTCTGAGCTGCAGCCGGGGCCTGGGGGCGGGCACTCGGCGCCTGTGATTAACCCCTTACATGCCGCTCAAACATAGACAGGTCTCAGACCGTGGTATCGGTCCTCGGTATCGGGGGACTTTTAACGAATACGAGTACTTTAGAAAATGTTGTATCGAGGCCGATACCCGATACCGGTATCGGTGCATCCCTAGTTGTAGCCACAGCTGCCCTGGGGCAGACTGACAGAAGTGAGGCTGCCATATCGCTTCTGCAGCGAGGCTGCCATATCGCGCCATCGGCCCCTCTGGCCATCACCAGTAGGCGGTAGGGTAAAGTGTCTTGCCCAAGGACACAACGACTGTCCGAGCCGGGGCTCGAACCGGCAACCTTCCGATTACAAGACGAACTGCCAACTCGCCACGTGTAAGCAGCAGTGCACCAGTGTCCAGAAGGAAGGCTACCATAACATGAAGGAATTTAACAACAAGAGCTGAGCGGTATTTTGCACTTGCTGCTTCATCACCTTTTCTATACCTGTGAGTAAACCGCAAACAGCTGTCAAATTAGTACAATGCTTTCCATGTCATCTCTCTCCCTCTCTCATTATGTTCTGACTGATTAAATCAATACTTGTTGGGAAGAGGCTTTTGCACTGACAGTAATATAGCCAGTTGTAATCAGCTCCATTAATCAAGTTGACACATGCAAGCAGGTACTCAGCCAGTAGCAGTATGCAGTAAAGACTTTCACACGATTTTGAATTAAGGCTACATCCACACTAATGGATGGATCCATGAATCGTTTTCAAACGAAAATGCATTGTTTTCTCTCCGTTTTGGCCTCCCGTCCACACCGAGACGGCATTTTCCCCGAAAGAAAGCGCAGCGTTTTCAAAACGCTCTCGAAAACGCGTACATTTGAAGATGGTGCTTTCGCATCGCAGTGTGGACAGCGAAAACGGAGATTTTTAAAAACAATGACACATGTTAGTCATATGATGCAGTCATGTGACCAATTAAACAAAGATAGCGGAGGGCATTATACAGCAGTTGTTTTGTTTGCTCTCAATTTTGACAGCCCTATTAAAGATTAATATCAGTTTGTACATGCTTCAGATAGCTTTTCTTCAAATTCTTTAATTCTCACTCGCTTTTGCAACTTTGTACTTTTGTGTTACTCGCAGCACAACTCCACCTCATTGTTAGTCCATTTAAAAAAAACTTGGTGCTTTTCCTCGACATTTTTCCACCAGTGTGGACGTAGCCTAAGAAAAGCAAAACAGTTAATGGCAAAAATAGTTTGTAAATTCTTACTGTTTTTAACTTGTATTATGTTTTTTACTTGTATTGCTATGTATTAGGGCTGCACAATTAATCGTTAGAAAATCGCGATCTCAATTCATACTTATGTGCAATCTCATTTCGAAATGACAACGATTTAAAAAAAAAAGAAAAAGAAAAAAAGATGACGATTGTACGCATTTTGATCCGGGACATATGCTGCATGAAAACAAGCGCTCACTCTTCCTGCTCAACAAATGACAAGGGCGGAGGCTTATACCACGTGATACAGAAGTCAGCTGGCAGGGAAAAAACAACGGAGAGCACGTGAGAGATGACGAAGCTGTAAAGGCCAAGAAAGTGACTGGAGAAAATCTGTCCCGGTCAACCACCCAAACATCAATATCAGGAACCTTATACAGCGCTTCCCTATACCCGTCGAACTCCCGCAGGCACAAAGAAATTACGGAAGCTATCACTTATCACCTGACCAAAGATATGGCTCCCATCAACACTGTTCAAAACGAGGGACTTAGGAAAATGATCAACATCCTAAACAAACGCTACACAGTGCCGTCCCGCAACTATTTTAAAAATGTTGCACTACCTGCTCTATACACGCAGTGTCGAGCAACGGTGGAGACGGAATTACAAGCAGTACAACATTTTGCGGCAACGACAAAATGTGAGACATTTATTGTTTTTATGTTTATTTGTTGTTTTTATGTTCAGTCTCAACTGTTACGAAGTTGATGTGCAGTTAATAAGTGCAATAAATATTTATATTGGAAAAGAAAATCATGAGAAAATCGTGATCTCAATTCTAAGCAAAAAAATCGTGATTCTCATTTTATGCAAAATCGTGCAGCCCTACTATGTATCACTTTTATTTATCTTTTTAGTTTCAAATAGTTGTACGGCACTTTGTTTGAAAGCGCTTTATAAATAAAGTTATTATTATTATAATTACTATTAAAAGTACACTGTAAGAATAACATCCACAAATACCCGTGCTAATATTTAGGCAAAAAAGTAGGATCGCTAATTTGAAAAGTATTTTCCTTTTTCACTGTTGCATTTATTTACAACATATACGTAGTTAGATCCAAATGGTTTTGGACAATGACACATTTTAGCCATTTATCCTCTGTACACCACCACAGTGGATTTAAATCAAATAATCAAGATGCAATTGAAGTGCAGACCTAAAAAAAAAAAAGTATTACAATACATGTTTAGGATTTACAAATTTTTTTTTACATAATCCTCCATTTTAAGAGGCTCATAATTAGTTGGACTGACAAGCATTTCATGGCCAGCAAAATGAGTTCTAAAGTGTATAATAATTTACACTCTGCTTTAATTCAGCCTAATGCCACAAAACTGATCAGATAACGTTTCAATGTACAAATGGAGAATGACCCAAACCATACTGGAAAAGCAACCCGAACGTTTCTGAAGGCAAAGAAATGGGATATATTCTTCAATGGTCAAGTCAGTGACCTGATTTCAAACCAATAGCACATGCTCTTTAGTGACTGCATAAAAGGAAACTGACGGTGGTCAAGCAAAACTAGACATTCAACAGACATCGTCATAAGATACGGGCACTTCCAAAGAGCGTTACTATTTCTTTGAATCTTATGAACAAAACATTGAATCTACTAATGAATAAAATAATTGTTAAAAACTTTAACAAATTAATAGTTTTTAAATTGCAGCCCTATATGTGAATAAATTAAAAAAGAAAATAAATTCCAAAAAACACACAGCATGAAATTTTCTCTATTTCAGTAGTGAAAGTAGAGCTTCATGAGAATAAAACTATCATGATTCTGTACCTTGTGGGGGGGGGATGAGTGTGGGCCGTGCAGAGAAGTCATCCAGGTGTCTCATCTTCATTTGTTCCATACGTGCACTGAAACAGAAGGGAGCATTGAAAAGTTCTATGTTAAATCTCATCTTATTAACTGTACATGCAGATGAAACACACATAATGAAGCATAAACACATCCACATACCCAAACTGATGACACAAATAATTATTATAATTTGCAATGTCTTGGTTTTTGGTTTTTACCGTGCGGTAGCTTCCTGTTTAAGCCTCTCATTCTCAGCCAAGGCCTGATTCAGTTGCTCCTGCAGCTCCTCCTTTTTCTGGTTTAACTTCTCTCTGGCTTCTCGCTCAGCAAGGAAATCTGCCTTGTAGATCTCAGCCTGGGTGAGAGAGACATGTGAGGTCATTTTTCATGCAGTAATTTGGGTTCATTTCAATAAACTGGCATTACATACATGTTAAAATGTCGGCGTGGCTGATAAAGACTGAAGTTCAAATGTGTGCTGTCATCATTATAAGAATACTGAGGTTCTCTCTACTCTTTCCAGGCCAGCTGCTGAAGTCACCTTAGTTTGTGGTGGTTTGAAACAATTATTAGCACTTTAGATTTTCCAGAGTGATTCAAAGGACTCCAATGAGAGGAAAGAATCTGAGGGACCAGTTCACCTTGGCTGGGATAGTGTGGAGGGCACTCAAGGGAGAGCATCTGGTGGTCAGGCCTATGGAACCTATGTGTTACACTACTCAGCATTCCTGAAAATGTCTATACCAGGTATATGTAGGGGTTAGGAAAGTCCATCCATTAGTCGAATTTAGGATTCAGAGGGAACAATGTGGTTTTAGTTCTGGTTGTGGAATGCTGAACGAGCCCCTTACCCTCTCACAGATATTCAAGTGTGCATTTATTCTACATGTACTTTGTGCGTGTGGAGAGGGCATTTTTCCATTGAAAGATACGGAAGAAGGTCATTTGGTCCCTGTGCACCTGCAGTGAGAGTTTCATCCACATTTCAGGCAATGAGCTGAACACAATCCCAGCAGAGTTGGTCTCCACCACGACTGTCCTCAACACCATTTATATTCATAATTTTTATGGACAGAATTTCTAGACAAGAGCTAAGTTGCACCGGTGGCTCTCAAACAGTCTTTGTGTCAGATTCAAGATGCTGCGACTAGCATTTGAGCATTTTTGCTCCACATTGATTACATCCCACTTGGGTCGTGACAATGAGATTCACTACACCACTATCGTGGACTAAAGAAATCATATCTCTAATATCTCCCAATTTATAGAAATTTTCAAAAAGTAATGCAATCATTTTTTATTTATTTAAAGTTACAGTGTGTAAAATCTCACCACTAGATGTCAGTAGACTGCAAATTGAGTTCTATGCATAAACTTAGCTACATTGGCCGCTGTTCATCTGTAGACTGTCAGTCCGCTGTTTACTTCAACTGTCAATATGTGTCCATAGTCACTGTCATCTACCAGACCTGTCAAGTGACCACTTTATAAGTCAGCTCAACAGCTAAGAAGGAATACCTGTGCAGTAAGGACAGGAATTGTTTCCAGGGAGCCTTTCTGTTGCTCCACCTCTTCCTTCAGTTTATCAATCAGGTCCTGCTTCAGGGCCAGCGCTCGCTCAGCCTCCTCCAGTCGGCTGCACAGATCTCCACCCTGGAATGCATAAACACAGATTCATGTTTGGACTTGACCCCCAAGGTATTCCAAAACTAATGAGTGTAAAAACCTTTTTTAATTTAATGTTTGTTTGGTTGGGTTTTTATTTTTACCTCATTCTTCAGTTTAGAATCATAGTCTCTAAAGAGACATGTGTATGCATGCTGTAGCTGTGTCAGTTTTTTCCTGAGGAAATAAAGTGCAATATATTGGTAAACGTTCAATAAACCAAAAGGAGGAATAACCAAAGAGACTGTTAACAACACAGAGCTATTACCAATCAGTCTGTCTGGCTAGTGATCTATCACAGTTCACAGGTATTGCCCATAAAATCACAAATATGACTTTGACCACAATTTGGGTTAAAACCCATTAGGTTATCATTGTGTATAATTACCAGTGTAATGCATCAATAGTGTAATGCAATGATCGGGGAACATTCTTAATTTTGTTGTACCTGTGACAATGACAATAAAGTTTCTGATTTTGATTCTGATTCTAATATAGAACCACTTTTTTGCACAAAAGATTAAATAGTAAAGTAATTATTCAGGGTCATCACAAGCTACTGTACCCTTAAGTCCTAAGCTCGGATAAAATGGGAGGCTTGTGTCAGGAAGGGCATCCGATGTAAAAACTGTGCCAAATCAAACATACATATCCGTTCACTCTGGTGGCCCCTTGTTAAATAAGGGAGCAGTTAAAAGCTTCTACATTTTTTTAATGCATCTTCGTCCATTCAAATAAATCTTTCTAAATAGCACAACAGTGCAGAAACATATGAATCATGTTGGCTTCTTCTATCTGTACGCGTCTTGGACTCACTTCTCCTCAGTGACAACATGTCTCTCTGACTTCAGGGCCTGCTCCAGGCTCTGGGTTTGCAGCAGCAGCTTGTCCATGGCTACATGATGCTGTTTCTTCTGCTGTTCAAGCTCCCGCTCTGCCACCTGCAGGGCCTTTATTTTACTGCTTAATCTGCACACAGGCAAAAAAAAAAAAAAACACATGAGCACACCTAAAGGGTGAACTAAGACATAATTCTGTGTATGGATCTATTGCAGGTGATGTAACAACTTACTTGTCTTCCAGGAGTACGCGTTCATGCTCACTTTTGTCCAACCAGCTTTGTCTTTCCTGTAGTTCTCCTAGCAGGGAAGTTGCCTGAGCTTTCAGGGCCTCGCAGTCCTTGGCCAGCTACAAAAACACAAACAAGCTTTTTTGCACTCCGCTTGCTAGAATTAAAAGTATAGGAGGTAGAAGATTTTTTTATGCTTTCAGAGTAAAAATGACAGCTAGTCACATGTGATACCTGGGCACAGTCCTTGTCCTTCTGTTTGAGCAGAGCTTCAGTTCTGTCCCTCTGAGCTGAGCTCTTCTGCAGGTAATCAAGCTTCTCCTCCAGCTCCCGATACCTACAAAATAAAAATCACTTGTAACAGGCAGTGACAGTGACAAATATTGAAAAATAAATAAATATAGGAATGCCCTTTTTAAATTACTGTCTAATACAAACAGACAGCATGTATATACAATATACTGCATATCATTATATATTAGATGCAAAGAGCTGATCTTTTCTATAAAAGCACAATTTGAAAGACCGGTTGATTTGACATAAAAACAAATTAATTTAAAGTAGTAAGAAAATCTGAATATTGTACTTGTACATTACTGGATTAAACATTTATAGGATGTCTTTTAATAACTTTTGGAAATCATGAATGAGATAAAATACTAGATGACACTGGACAAATCATTGCTGTTGTGTTACAACATTATTGTGTTATTGGTCTGTGAGCTGAAGTTTGGCAGCTCTAATAAAATAAATGAAATAAAAACAAATACATTTCCTAAAACAAACAAACAAGGAAAACAGGCTTTTTTCAGAATAAGAGACACACAGGTAGACCTCCTGCAGTGATGGAGAAGACAGCAGAGCAGGAAGCAGACGTGCAAACAGTGAGAAAGACAAAGCCACACAGAACTGCGGGCTCACCTGCCCTGTGTGGCCTGAAGTTGCTCTGTGAGCTTAGCCAGGCTAGAGCTGGGAAAAGGGAACAGAAAGAGAGGAAGGAGAAGGAAGACAGCATCTCAAACGTGAGGCTTTTGTTGTTTTAAGCAATCAAAAAGCATGCTGGTGTCATTTTCCAAAAGAGAGCAATTCTCTGCAGATATTCTGTATCATTAAACAGAACTGTGTTAAAGGTTTAGCAGAAAGTAAAGTTAGTGCTGTTAGTTTCCAACAGTGTGCTTAAGTGAAAATGCTTCATACCAGTCGGACGAGTGCTGTGCCTCAGAGCGCTGCTGGACAACCTCCTCAGTAACACTGTTCGTCTGTAAAACAGTCATACAAGTTTTTCCACGTCACAGACGACAAAACAGATTGTGTTTATCATCACGTCATCTCTTTTGTAATTTGCAAGCAGTGAAAGGTCACATCTACCAGTGACATGCAAAATGCAACAGAGGAAAACAAGCCATTACTTTGTGAGGAGATTTCTTCTGATAACATTTTTATCCTTTTTTAAATCTTCTTTATTCATGTTTTCAAATGTTATTATTAACTGTAGTGCTAATTGCTATTTAACATTTATGCAAAGAACACACAAGGAGGCTGAAAGCCACCAGGTGGAACTGAGACATGAATCTTCAACGTAACCTAAACAGTGTTGTTCTGTCATGGCTTTAGGAAGGCCACTCAGAATTATTTTATTATTTTTGATGTGATTAGTTTTTATTTACCATGAAGCTGATTTGTCTGACTACCAATCCAAAACCTGAAACACCTCAATCATATTTCAAATATGATTACATGCAGCAGCATCCGTGAGCGAAATGATAGAGGTCAGCACATTTAGCTACACGGTACAGTAACATTACCGATAAATCATTGCTAATATCTGGTATTTATATTATTAATTAATATTTTTACCGATTTTACTTATTATTGTATTTGTGATTTCATATTAACTTTTACCTTAACATGTCAGCTAACTTCTATATTATCTACAGTAGCATCTGGGTGTTACATTCAAGGCCAAGCGGCAGTTCATGCTATACAAATCTGGAAAGTTATGCGACAGAAACAGAACATTCACACATTGTTTTGCTAGTAAATGTTCCCTTTACGCCTGCCAGGATCATCTACATTGCTACCTTACCATAGTGACTCATCTGAAAGACTTTTATGTGCCTGGATATCAACGTTACCTGTGCCTGGGCCAGTTTACCCCGGAGCTGGTCTATGCAGTGAAGCATTCGCTCCTTCTCTTTCTCTCCCTCGTCCCTCTGCTTCTCTAGCTCCTCATTTTTCCTTCTCAGCTCTCGCATCCCTTCCTCCAGTTTCTCTTTGTGGCTCTTCAGCAGCTGCAGGAACTCGTTTGCACCTTCCACAGGCTCCAGAGAAAAACATGGAAGTGGCATAGAGATGGGTTAAATAGATGAACATACAGAGAAGAATGAGAAAAATGGATCGTGTTCGTTGTGGGCTTCAGCACTGAAACTACACCGAAACATCCAACACCATGTGGATAAGGAGAAAAGGAGAGGTTGTGATTGGGATAAACTGTGTTACTGTCTTTTCCAAATTTTATTTGAGTGTTGTCCAAAAAACCCCCACGTTTGACCTCAAAATTTATGCTGCTGAATGTAAAACACAGTCCAACACACTTCAGTTGCTGCCAATGTCATTTTAGTCACATTTTCTATTAGTTACAATTTTTGACCTCAGCCACTGTTTGTAGATTAGGTGAGGAAAGCTCAAACTGGATGTGTGAGGGCTGCAGGTGCAGCGTTAGAGATCTGACTGGTAGAATTAGGATGGGAGTGACCGGGCTCACCTGGCTATTGTCATTGCCCATTATATCTCCCAGTTCATCTGAAAATGATATGGGGGGAGAGGATTGTGCGCAACTCAATGAGCTATGCACACTTGTGTTATCCTAGACACACAGACACACTGATTAGATGAAAAATATGAGCAGAAAAAAAACAGAGTTTGACTGACCATGACAGCACATGAACATGAGCCACAAACACACACACAAACATCTTACCAGGCTGCGAGGCGGTGATGTCTGTGTGCATTGTTCTGTATCTTCGACTCTCTTCTTTTCTCGCTGATCTAGAGTCTGAGAGACATAATGGAAAAGATTAAAAGTCCATTTCTCACCTTTCCCATGATATATATGGAGGCTCGTATTAAACAGGATTAAAAAATTAAAAAAAAGAAGACCTTTTTTAAAATCTTTGCTCTGTATGTTGTCATATGAGCAGATATCCCTAATATGTTAATCTCTGGCTATTATACAAAAAAAACCCCACCCACCTATTACCCAAGCATTTCGTTACTGAGGAACAGCCAATCAAAAGAAAGCTAGCTTAAAGGGGGGATGAGCTAAAACAGTTTGTTTCTGTACTGAGGGGCCACACAAAGACCTATGTGAGTAAGGATTGCCTTATATACATCTACAGGACACACAGATTTGGTGCATGTCTGCTTGCCTTTGTAAATTTGAAAGTAGGTAAATGGAAACATGACTAATAATTATCAATTTCTAGCTAGCCAACCTGTGGTCCGTCCACTGGTCCATTCCTGGCTGTCCGTAGCTGCGGGTTTTCAGTCTGGCTGGAGCTGCAGCAGTGATTAGACGAGGTGTTGGAGGAGCCAGGTCCGTTCACCATGCTCTGTAAGGAGTGGTTCTCCTGGGCCAGCCTCTCCACCAGGGACCTTGCTTCTTGGAAGCGACAGCTGAGAAACTCTCGTTCCTCTTTTGTCCTTCGTTGCCATCCCTCCATCTCCTCACAGCGCTGACGCAAGGCCAGGTTGCTCCGCCGCAGCGCCTCTGTGGGAACAGAATGAGGTGGTAAAAGGAGATGGGGGAGACTAATATATACTAAATACAGTCATGTGAAAAAGAATCATTTCACAGGCTCTGCAAAGTCCTGTAAAAGACAAATCTGTGAAACTGTGATTCAGTAGCTTGCAGAAATACCTGTACCTGACTATCAGTCTCTCACACGATTGTGGAGGATATTTCACTGATTCCTCTTTGCTCCACTTCACTTAGTTGTACACTTGTTTAAGCACAGCTCTCTTGTAGTCCTAACACATCATTTCAGGCAGGCTGATGTCTGGACTTTCGGCCACTGCAACACTTTGATTCTTCTGAGGTTTTTTAGTGTAGATTTGGCGATGTGGTTGAGATCACTGTCCCATTGTTGCATGACCCCACTTTACGCTAAGCTTTAGCTGTCAGATAGAGAGCCTCAGCTTTGACTCTATAATACTTTCACCAAATGTGCCACTGTGCATTATAACCAAACACAATCTCCACTTTGCTCTCATCTATCCAAAGACATTGTTTCAGAGTTCCTGTGATTTGTTCAGAGGCAACTTTGCAAAGCTAAGCTATGCTCCCATCTTTTTTTTAGCAAGAGGAAGTTTTCTCCTGGGAACCATTCCAGTACAGCCATACTCCTTTAGTCCTTTTCTAATTGTCAATCCATGAATTTAAACATGCTAATTGAAGCCGGTGGAGTCTGAGAAGTAGTTTTCAGGGTTTTTATAATCTCCCTTAGCATTGCATGCACTGACCTTGGGGTAAATTTGATAGGACACTCCTGTGTTAACATGCACCTGAAAACCAGCAACCTTAAATTTTTTTAGAAATGGTCGCACCTGCTGTAAGGGTGTACTTTCTGTATAAAGGTGTGTGAAAATTATGCTTTTCACACGACTGCGTGTTAATGATATTACTGAGTAACTGAATTAGTTTGCTGATGGTTTCCTTGAATTAATGTTAATAAATATAATTTGCTTAACTGAAACACTGTTCCACTGACACATCAAATCTAATTATACTTTTACAAACTCTTGCTCAGTTCTTGGAAATGCACTCAGATATGACTTTTATTTTTATGACACCCTTTCCTAACTGACTAACAACAATAGCTGATGTCAACATGAGCATAGAGTTTAAATAATGACACAGACTCAGTTTGCTGACTCTTTCCTCGCCTTCCTGTTACGCTACTGTGTCTATTAGTCATGTTTACCATTATACAAATGTTGACAAAATAAATGTTCAACTTTATTAGCAGTAAAAACATTTCTCAGTTGAATTAATTTACATGAGCTGCAGCATATAAAGGTTAACGCCAACTAATGCTAGTTAACTTCACATAGAGTTTGCTGTATAACTGAATATAGAAATCTTCCTCTTTACACTCTATAAACTCAGCAGTGAATGACTGAAAATACTTTGTTTAAATGTTCCTTTGAAACAGTAATGTGTACTCAGTAAACACACCACATTACTTACATTAATAAAGTATTTTTTTGTGCACTTATCTTGAGAGAGAAAGCATACCGAGCATACCATACTATATACTGGACACAGTTAAAGTGCTGTGACTCACAAGGTGTGTAAAGTAAAGTAAAATTTTACTTATATAGCACCTTTCAAGATAAAAATCTCAAAGTGCTTCACATAAGCTAAAACATAAAAATAAAAATCAACCAAAAGCAGGTTTAAAAAGATGAGTTTTTAGCTGTATTTTTAAAAGCGACTACTGAGTCCACAGATCTCAGGCTCAAAGGGAGAGAGTTCCACAGTCTGGGGGCCACAGTTACAAAAGCTTTGTCGCCTTTTGTTTTCAGCCTTGTGTTTTGGACAACCAGCAAGCCCTGGTCACGTGACCTCAGGGACCTGCTGGGAATGTATGGATGTAAAAGTTCACTTATATATGTTGGTGCTTGTCCATGCAGAGCCCTGAAAGTCAAGGTCAAAACCTTAAAGTGGATTCTGAATTTAAGAGGGAGCCAGTGCAGCTGAATCAGCAGGGGTGTGACATGGGAGTAGTTGGAGGACTTGGTCAGAAGCTTTGCAGCAGCGTTCTGAACAACTTGCAGATGCTCCAAAGAGGCTTTACATAAACAAGTAAACAAAGAATTACAATAATCCAAACGAGATTAAACAAATGCATGAATGACAATTTCTAATTCGGAGCGCGATACAATGGGACTCATCTTAGCAATGTTTCTCAAGTGATAAAAACAGGAGCGGACCAGAGCTTTAAAATGAGTGTCCAAAGTCAGAGCTGAGTCAATAGTAACACCAAGGTTCCTGGTAGAAGGTTTGGCAAATGTAGCAAGTGGACCCAAGTTTTCCATAACACTAGGAACAAATGTTTTAGGAGCATAAACAAGGACTTCAGTCTTCTCCTCATTTAGTTGAAGAAAGTTTCTAGCCATCCAACCTCTAATGGAGTCTATGCACTTATGCAAAATCTGTAGCTTGGAAACATCATGGGGCTTAAAGGAGATATATAACTGAATATCATCTGCATAGCAGTGATACGAAATGTCCTTAAAAGTGCTCAATAAGTGCTGAAGAGGAGCCCCTGATATACCCACCCAGTGTCTCAGCCTATCTAGCAGAATATGATGGTCCACAGTATCAAAGGCAGAGGTCAGGTCCAACATCAACAAAACGGAGCATTCTCCTGCATCACATCTCATCAAAATGTCGTTGGAGACTCTAAGAAGTGTAGTTTCAGTAGAGTGAGATCTACGAAAGCCATATTGGAATTAATCCAGAATGCTGTATTCATCTAGAACAGCTATAAGCTGCTTAGCCACAACCTTTTCTAAAATCTTAGCAATGAACGGTAATTTTGAAATTGGTCTGTAGCGTCAAGCTTAGGTTTTTTTTAACAGTGGGTGAATAACAGCATTCTTACAATAAACAGGTACCTGACCGGAAATCAGTGAGGTATTGATAATTGTAAGCACACAGTGACCGATAGACTGAAAGACATTTTTAAACAAAGATCCATGTAAAATATCAAGAGAGCAGGAGGATGCTCTCATTGAATCAATGCCTCCATGTTTCTGCTGATCTAGCTTATGTTTTTCTGTCTGTATTTGTGGTGTAGGTAAAGGGGGATCCTGCTGCTTTGTGAGGCATCTGTTGTAGTCAAAACACTTGCAAACAGGTGTGAAGAATTGTTCAACTTCATTCCATGCATCATTAGGTCTCCATAAATGCTTACTAATTTGTAAATGTGAATAAAGGAATTTGTATCTTAAGTAACATGTGCTTGCAAACTGAGACCTGGAATTGAGTATACAAGTGTGTAAATGACCTATAGTTAGAGACAAGCGTTCCCACAGATATTTACATCTACAGCGGCACAAGTATATCTGTAACTCATGACCTTTCTATTTTTCAGCCATTAATATCTCCGTACACATCTGTAGATTTCATTACACTAGGAAATCTGAAAATAGATTGAGGTTTTTAACAAATGTACAAATCGGACGTCTTTTCCTGTTAAATGCCTCACCAACATCATCAGATACTTGCTCATAGGGGATTGTCTGCTCTTTGGGGTTTTCCCTCTATTTTGCTGTAGGGTCTTCACCTTACCATACAAATGTGACTAACACCAGAGACATTGTAAGAATGAGATGTGACACTTTAAGAGCAAAGATGCTGATAGAAACAGAACTTCTAGGGGGAAAAAAGCTTTTTAAAACTTCATCCTGGAGCAAAGTCTGTAACCTTTGAAAGTATTTGTTATCTCTGCATACAGTTTGTATATCCCAGTGACCACTGAATCCAAGAGTTAATGTAGATAAATGCTTTAAAATAATGAACCACACAAATATGCTTCTAATATGACTTTTAAAGGACAAGATTTTCTTCTTTCTTTCTTCTTCTTTCTGCATCTGCTGTTTGAGCTCATCACTCAGTGCAGCGATATTCTTTTAAGAGATCTTTTTTTAGTCTGAACACGCTTACCTCTAAGCTGCTGGTTGTCACTCAACAATCTGGTCACCACTTCATTGGCTGCAAGCTCTGGTGGGACCCTGAGGGTCCCTCCACTCTCTTCTCCGGACATCTCCCACTGCATGGGGCCATCGGGTTGTGGCTGCACCATCACTGCAGAAACGCATCAACATTACATCACATATAAGCACATTTCTTGTTTAACTAAACCGTTATTAATGTTGAACATCAATATGCCGATGACCTCCCCGGCATTCTTCATCACATGACACATGGCAGACCAGGCCTCAGCGCCCTTTAGGCGGCCCAGGCTGTAAACTTTCATTTTCACTTTAATGCAACGTCTAAATCCAAGTCCAGCATGTGTGTGAAATGGGTATCTGACCTGATGATAGACTTCACGAGTCAAAGATAAAATGTAAGTGATTTTTGAGCTCACGTACAGGAATGGAGGAAAACATTACGTCATCCGCATTACCGAGACTCGACACAAATGTAGATTAATTAAAGTATAAACGCCAGTCGTCAATTTTAGCCAAAAGCACCAGATCGCCCCAGCTGTGTTATAGGTAACGTTATAAACATCTTATTTTCTCCCCAACTAAACAAACAGGGTCAAACATGACTCCCGTACTAATTCTAAGCCCATCTGGCAGGTAATGTAGCTGCATTACTATGTGAAACTTCACTTACCTAATCTTCTTTTTCACTCCAGTCGCGTAGAGTATCAGACAACACAGCTGTCAGTCACATACAAACTGTTAGTAAGGGTATTTAACGCAATTAAACCAGCGTCGGGGAGCTGGGAGCTGGCGCTAAACAGCTAGCGACTTAGCTAATGAGCTAGCTAGGATAACAAACCAAAAAGACAACAAAGTAAACTTAGGCACTTGTTGACTGACATTAAACTAGAACTACATTAACGAGCTGTCTGTCTTCAGAAAGATATTGTACCTGGTTTGTAATATTATTCCAACGGACTGAACGTGTTTGACATGGGCTGAGCTATCTGTTAAAGCTGAAGCGAGTGTTGTTCGCGCAGGAAATGAGAGGGAAAATTTCACCCTGAGCTGAGTCTCTCAGGCTAACCCCTAAGTCTTGCTAGTTTGAAACGTTTCACATCCCATTATTTATTAGAATTAATAGAATATCTTCTGAAACTCAATTCAAATGGTGACCCATTTTAACTGAAACGGATTGCCCATTATATCTAAAACATTAACATAAACTGGGCTGTTAACTAAAACAAAAATGTGGTTTATTTTACAAAATGTCAGCATTTTATCTGACAGGAACCATCATGACATGGAGTAATTTAGAGTAATTTAGAGTAATTCATTATCCTTTTTATAATTGATTTATTGGCTTGCATGCTAAAATTGAATGTGTCAGGTCAGTCACGCAGTTTTCTGTGTCAGTCTCGCAATGAGGTGCTGCTCTGCACCACCTAAGTCTCAGACCAATAAAATCAATCAACTCAAGTGTTAAATGTACTGTACTGTTGTGGCACCAGCCTGCAATCACTATCACTCACTGGCTTAAAGCTTTAAAAGAGCTAACATGCTCATAGCTTAAATGACCAGTTTTACAGATTTTGCTGATTTCATGCCTAAATTACACAGATACACAGCTAAGTGACATAACAGTGGCATATATACAAATATTAACTTTCAATATTGATACCATTAGTACTAGCGGACAATACTTCGGTGACTAAAGCTGGTTAGATATTTTGGGTATAAACTGAAATTAGTTATAATCAAACTATTAATATCTTTCTAAAACATACGACGTTGTCACCTTGAGGGACTATAAAAAGGAAACAGAACTCACTTGTATCAAGTCAATAAAAAGGCCTGAAACAAAATACTAAACAGAAGAAAGAAGAAGAGAAATAACAATTTAACATAAACCAGTGACACACTCCGGGGCCTGATCAACCCTGGCAGGGCCTCAATGGATTCATTGGGTGTCTAGTGATAATGGCTGAAACACCCAATGAATCCAATGTCCACTATTGACGATGTGTCCCAAATTTTAATATGATAACCTAGATCAGATCTCTAATCCCTAAACCTAACCAAGAGAGGAAAAATGGCAGATAAGTTTGGGTAAAAGACCGAAAGTTGAGGCACACAACGACGTGTCCCGCTGGTAAAGTTTCTGGGCTGCCTTTCCTCATAACAGCCATCCCTCAAGATTTTCTCCATTTAAAGCAATGCATTATCAGGCATTGTAACATCTAGTCCCTTTACTAAAAAACTGGTTTCAACTGCATCTGAATAATCCAACAATTCCAAGATGAGGCTTCGGTCACTACTAATATGTTTTTCTTTTTCATAATACAGTGGGTTTCTGTTAGGATTTAGGATTAGGATTTTTAGATCTATTTATTGAATTGATTAAAAAGGTCTGTGCACTAAAATATAAAACTTATTCACGGGGTGAATCGTGGACGAGCGTGGAAGAAAGTCGTGCCTGAGAGGTTAAACTCAGGGCACCTCCTTACACTAGGAAATCCCCTTCCTTTTTTCACCGAGAGAGAAACGTCAGGTAGCCGCAGCGGCTTTACAACTTCCTGTGCTGATGCGCCCAAGTGAAAGAGGCCACAAGATGCTGTCTTTCCCGGCTGCTGGAGTTATTTTATTACTAGCTTGGATTTATCCAAGTGACAGCCTTTATTTTCACATAGGGGAGACGGAGAAAAAGTGTTTCATTGAAGAAATTCCGGATGAGACCATGGTTATTGGTAAGGACTATTCGCTTGTTAGCATAACCTAGCTAACTAACAGTACACGCTAACAGCTGGCTGCAGCAGAGATGCTGCGTTGGAAATGACAACGGGGACCACACGAAGACTTCTTCACGGTGTTCACACCGGTTAAAAGTGTTTAAGCAGCAAACTGTCAAGTTTTGGCCTACTAAAGAGGCAATCGGTTTGTCTCTTTATACTTAAAAAATATGTTAAAGTGAGTTTCTAATCTTAGTTAGCTAAACAGTATTTTACACCTGAAGCTAGCATAGTTGGAGTTGTACGTGGTAAAACTGGACGGGTTAACATACGTATAAATAATATAAATATATATATATATATATAAACAACCCATATTAGTGTCAAGTATTGCCGAAATAGTATTGTAAATATTTGTGCCAGCCTTGAATTCATAATTTGTCCACATCTAGAAGGTTTAGCTTTACCTTCACTCGGATGAATACATTGGCACTGCTCCCCGCAGATCTATTTGTGGCAAGTAACCTTCACAGTACACTTGATTCGGTACATTTTAAGCATATGGATCTTTACTGTAGTTTTATGGTGTAATAGATTTAAATGACACGCTTTCACCAAGACTTTTTTTATTTAAAAATTGTCGAAACTCAATTTCTTTTTCACACTGGGTAACAATATTCATATTACTAGAAATCTGAGCAGAATGATGGTGATGCACCTAATATATGACAGTATTTTTTTTTTTTTTAACCAATTTTAGGAACAGTATCCACAAAATTGTACTTACCTTACAGGGCTTTTATATGTGTCACATCTTTGCATTTTATGTATTTATGCATTTTTAGGATGTGTGTAAGGGTTCAGCTGCACTCAGAATACTAAAACATTCTTAAATTGATCTCAGAAATGAGTTTTTTTTTAATGCTGCTTTAATTAGGTGTAAAAAAAAAAAACAAAAAGAAAAAAAAGGTGACTCTATGATGCTACACTCCGTTAACTCTACTGAGTGTTTTGGCCCTTACAGTTTAATATTTTGGTCTTGCTCTGAACGCTCTGCCAACAGTGATTTTACTAACTGCAGCAGTGGTGTTTTGAGTTTAGAAACTCCAATTTAGGCCTCTGTACACAGATACGTTTACTAGCTTGTGAATTTTGTGTTTAAAAACAATTTTTTGCCTGACATGAACAGAAATATGCATATTGTCAGGATGTAGAGATTGTTCCACTTGCATTTTTAAGATCTTAAGCTGACTCCGCTATTTTCATGAATGCTTTTTAGAACGTCAGAAAACTGAATTCCAGCATTTCCAAAAGTGAAATCTGCCTTTATACCCAAACATGCATAAATGTTAAAGGCTGTTAAAACTACAGATCCACTGAGAACTGTTGTATATTTACACTTTAATGCATCAAATATTTGAAATAAAAAAAGAAAAGAAAAATAAACTGTTTACTTACTTACATTTTGCTTTTTATGCTTTACCATTCAATGTGTTTTTATGTCCTTACCCTGTACATCTTGCGTAAATACCCTTGTTCAGTGTTATGATAGTATTTCCAACAGTATGTTTAATATAAACACACTTTACTGGCTGTGTTAGCAGTGCAGAAGTGAATGATTACATGATCCACTGATGGTATGTTTGCTTGTTTTGTTTTGTTTTTTTTATTTAAAAGGAAAGTACAGGACTCAACTGTGGGACAAACAAACCGGCTCCTTCCTTCCATCCACCCCTGGTCTTGGGATGCATGTTGAGATCAAGGATCCAGACACAAAGGTAAACACATGAGAGGTAATATGTCTGTGAAGGTTCTCAGTCATCCAGGTCATCGTAGTCAAAGGAGCTTGCAAAGAAAAGCGTCTGGACTTCTTTAAGTTGCTTGAAGACGTTTCACCTCTCATCCGAGAAGCTTCTTCAGTTCTAAGGTCAAATGGTGGAGAGTCCCAGATATAAACCTAGTGGGAGTAACCCCCCACAGAGGGACAAAAGGACCCCCTGATGATCCTCTAGTCGCCTGAGCCAAGGTGTGAAACTGGGCGTGGGTCCAAATCAGCCAGAGTTTCGGGTGTGTTCATTGTGAAACCTGGCCCCACCTTATCATGCGAATTCCTGAGGTCAGATGGCCCAGGATGTGAGTGGGCGTTAAGGCGTCTGGGAAGGGATCTCAAAACTGGATTATAGATGGCAGAGAGTTGGTGTCGTAAACCACCGCCTCTGTTCAAAGATGGTCGCTCACAGTGGACATAGATGGCTTCTTTCACTCCTCTTTCAAACCATCTGTCCTCTCTGTCCAAAATGTGAACATTGGCATCCTCGAAAGAGTGTCCTTTATCCTTAAGATGCAGATGGACTGCTGAGTCTCAGCAGTCCATCTGCATCTTAAGGATAAAGGACACTCTACCATACCATACTCTTTCGAGGATGCCAATGTTCACATTTTGGACAGAGAGGACAGATGGTTTGAAAGAGGAAAGAGGAGTGAAAGAAGCCATCTATGTCCACTGTGAGCGACCATCTTTGAACAGAGGCGGGGGTTTACGACACCAACTCTCTGCCATCTATAATCCAGTTTTGAGATCCCTTCCCAGACGCCTTAACGCCCACTCACATCCTGGGCCATCTGACCTCAGGAATTCGCATGATAAGGTGGGGCCAGGTTTCACAATGAACACACCCGAAACTCTGGCTGATTTGGACCCACGCCCAGTTTCACACCTTGGCTCAGGCGACTAGAGGATCATCAGGGGGTCCTTTTGTCCCTCTGTGGGGGGTTACTCCCACTAGGTTTATATCTGGGACTCTCCACCATTTGACCTTAGAACTGAAGAAGCTTCTCGGATGAGAGGTGAAACGTCTTCAAGCAACTTAAAGAAGTCCAGACGCTTTTCTTTGCAAGCTCCTTTGACCACATGAGAGGTAATTTTCCATGGAGTGAAATTATTCTCAAATGAATGCTCTATGTTCCACAAGTATAAACTAAGATTTGCAAAATGGTACAATTTGTATTTTTGAGTAGTCAAAAATGTGTGCTCAAATCTAAATCCAAAGCAATTTGAAAACACAAAAGACAATTTTACAAAATACACATATGAAAACGTGAATAAATGCTAATCATTGACACACAGATTTTTAAGTTCAGCTATCTAAATTGATCATTTTTGCTGTCATAAATCTTACATATGTTTGTTAGTCATTAAGCTAAGATGAATGCTATTGTGCTGTGTTCTGAGACTGGTAAGGTGATTCAGATGTAGTTATCCCACATTACCTGAATTATATCTATATTTCGATTATACAGCAGAATAGTTATCTTGTACTAACTTAAGAGGAGGAGCCAGAGGGATGGCTTATCGTGCTGTTCTCCAATCCGCAGAGGCATACTGATTGGCTGTTTTTGTAGCGGAAGAGCATCCACCAGGAAGCAGCAGCATATTTGAACCATATATTAACCTTCATATATTACTGTATAGGATCTGTAAGTGAAGGGTGACAGGTTTTTTTTGTGTATTTAGAAAACAAAAATGTCTGTGTTGTTTGAAGTAATGCAGAAATCCACAAGATTGCCAGATCTTCCAGTTTTTTTAAGAGGACTTGAACGCTGCTTACGTTTGTGGATCTGTTCTAAGCTGACACTGTGAAAAGAGTCCCAAACCCCTCTGTGCATCTCTGAATTGATCTGTGGAGGAAGCCTTTTGAAAGCAAAAATCATAAACTTTATGTAGCTGAACTTAAAAATGTGCATAAATGATGAGTATTTATTCAGGTTTGGATATTTGCATTTGCAAAAGAGTTTTACCTTCATTCAAAAAGCTTTGTACACCTGTATGGATTGGAGCCTGCAGTTGTGAGTACGAACACACATTTGTAAATCTTAGTTTACCCTTCTTGGTTATAACATACACTTTTGCAACCCTTTTGATACCAATTTAGCTCCATAGTTTTCTAATACACACCTGCACATGGAACATATAAGTTAAATCTAAGCATTTGCTGCTTACACATTCCCCAGATCATCCTTTCGCGTCAGTATGGATCGGATGGACGGTTCACATTTACTTCCCATACACCTGGAGAGCATCAGATCTGTTTGCATTCAAACTCTACCAAGATGGCTCTGTTTGCAGGTGGAAAATTGGTATGTACAGAAGTGCACCTCTGACTTTTTGAACTGCCAGACTGCTTTCCATTTAAAATAATTATCATTTGTTTAACAATAACTGAGTAATGTTAAGCAGTGTATAAATGTTTAAACTGTACATTAAATGAGTGGTTTAAAAAATAAACGACCTAAAAGTAGTTGATAAATCATTAAAAAAGAAAAAGAATCAAAAAGTGTGATCTTAGTCAAGTTTAGTGTATAAATGGTTATAATGGGTAGAGATTGTTTATATTTGAGCAATTTCAGTTGGTAAGTTTGAAATTGCTAGCTAAAAGTAGCTAAAAAATGAGCTGAATACCTGCAGATAATTAAATTTAAATTATTAAATTAAGTGATTTAAAAAAATTAGTTGATGAATTAGGTCTTAAAGTAATGGTAAAACCCTAGCTACATAAGGGTAAGTTTATAACTGATAAATAATCCTTGTAATACAAAGTTGACCAGATTTCTTAAATGAAAACTCTGTCACCCTTTTTGAAGTATTTGACCTTCACAACAGTGTTAGATAACACATTTACTTGTGTCTAAAAACTTAAATTTCTCAGAAAGTCTGAGATTGAAGGTGAGTTAACCCTAGACGCAACGAAACAACAACAACAGTGGCAGCCTACCTTAATGCTGTTTGATCAGCAGCGAAAATGTAGAGTCAAGTCACTAGAAGCACAGTTAGATACACACTTAGATAAATGGTAAATGGCCTGTATAGCGCTTTACTAGTCCCTAAGGACCCCAAAGCGCTTTACATATCCAGTCATCCACCCATTCACACACACACACTGGTGATGGCAAGCTACATTGTAGCCACAGCCACCCTGGGGCGCACTGACAGAGGCGAGGCTGCCGGACACTGGCGCCACCGGGCCCTCTGACCACCACCAGTAGGCAACGGGTGAAGTGTCTTTCCCAAGGACACAACGACCGAGACTGTCCGAGCCGGGGCTCGAACCGGCAACCTTCCGATTACAAGGCGAACTCCCAACTCTTGAGCCACGATCGCCCCACGGGGCCTAAATTAAAAGTATTGTCTCTTTTTGTATTTTTGCATTACCTATTTATTATCATACATCTTAGACTTATGTTAATGTGTTTTTTTGGGCACATCAGTGAGCTTAAAAATAGTTTTCACTGATTTTGTTTGTTTTAATCTTTTTATATATTCATATATATATATATATATATATATATATATATATATATATATATATATATATATATATATATATATATATATATAAATAAAAAAATTAAAAAAAAGCCTCTTAACTTTTTGTCTGGTCTGGCACTAGTCTGCACTTCACCTCAGACTGAAGTAGCAAACAATATGCCAGTATCCAGAGAACATAATGTATGTGCTGTAAAATAACACCAATAAATAAGGGTGTGTTGAGCTATGCTGGAAATGACCTAAGCCCATTCTGATCCTTTTGTTCGAGCCTCTTGGAAGGTTTTTCCACCAGATTAGCTGAGGTTCTTAAACCAGTACAGTTCAATATTCTTGGGACCTTGGTGCTAGCATTTCAACTATGCTTTGAGTGAAAACATCATAATCAAGGATACATTAGCACCAAAGAATCCCACTGATGTCATCGTTCTTCTTCTGTGGAAGGAGAACCTGCTACTTTTTGCTTCCAGACAGGAGTGAAATTTTAAGGTCTAAAAAAAATTATTTCATAAGGACAGTGTGCAGCTGTAGTCACCATTTCCCAAATAAAACTTAAGGTTTTAGTTAGTACATCAATTTAGCTTATTCTAAGGAAGTTCTTGATCTGAAGTTGACTGAAAAGCATGTAAATCTGAAGTGTCTGTTACTGCAGAGAGTGCATCTGGACATTCAAGTGGGAGAACATACCAACAACTATCCTGAAATTGCAGCTAAGGACAAACTCACTGAGCTGCAGCTACGAGTCCGACAGCTGCTGGACCAAGTCGAACAGATCCAGAAGGAGCAAAACTACCAGAGGGTGAGTTAAAAAAACAAAAAAAACAAAAAAACAAAACAGTTCTGTTTTATGTCAAAAGTATTGGAGTTGAAGCCACTGCAGTGACTTGAATGTGCTGGTTGTCTTCTGCAGTATCGTGAGGAGCGCTTTCGCATGACGAGTGAGAGCACCAACCAGCGTGTTCTCTGGTGGTCCATTGCTCAGACGGTCATCCTCATCGTCACTGGTATTTGGCAGATGAAGCATTTGAAGAGCTTCTTTGAGGCCAAGAAACTGGTGTAACGTGAGTGTGAACAGAATCAGTGAGTGTGAAATGACACGAGCAGACAGACTTTGCTCACCCAAATAAAAAGGTGTAGGAGGAGACACTTGGTCCTAATATTAGCCATAAATGGTACGCGCAAATCTGCAGATACAATTTTGTGTCCCGGGTAATGTGGCTTTTTCCTTTCCTTTTAGTTTTTCCACAGTAACTCAAAACGGTTTGTTGTGTAATCCTGACAACACTGGACGTGTCACTTTTCTATCTTAAAGTGCAGGAAAAAGCATTTTTGTGATTGTATATGAAGAAAAATGAGAATGCTGAAGTTGTTACAAGTATTTAATTTTGTTCATTGTTAGCGTTACACATAGTTTCACACAGGTTTTGTAACTTTTAACCATAGGATTTCAGCTGTACTCATCAGGTACATACATTTCTGCATATACTATAATGCCTTTGGTTCCTTTTGCGCCCATTTCAGTGCTTGAGTCCCAGTTAGTTTTTATAAGCAGCATAATAAATAGTTTATAATTATTCCAGAACTGTGTTAAATACGCACATACAGGTATTCAAAGATTAACTCACGATACTTTGCCCACAATAGCAATGACATCATGATTCTGTGATATACATTAGGTTGATTTATTCAATGCATTGTGAGTTTCTATAGCTATATTTAGCTATATATAATATTAATATTTATTTAACCTATTGAATATTTTAGAGCTACAGCTTTGATATTGTTTCAGGTGCTTTACAGAAGCTATACCAATATTAAACCACTCGTCGAGATAGGCTTACAGTTATATTATAAACCTTTTATATGCTGCTTGTTTGTGTGAAATGAAATGTTAAAGTGTTACCATCCATCTTTCTACAGACAATGTATTGTTTGTAGTATACCAGATCTATCTGTAGAGCCAGTTTATGATATTAACAACAGGAATGTGTGTATAGATACTGGCTGCCCTTTTCTAATGCCTTTTACAAGGATTTAATACTACAAGAGCCTCTACACTTATCATTCCTGACACTAGATTGTGTTTCAACAAAACTTATTTATTGAACAGTTGTGACTTTTTTTTTTGTGCTGGGCTAGAGCCAAGTTGACTGTCAAACATTAGCAGGACAGCATTTTAAGATTTCTGATCATTTCTTAAATGCAGAGTTTAGATCCAATTTCAGATCCATAGATATCATATGCACTAAAGCCTTTTCAGAAATGTTGAATTGCCACTCTGGAAATATTCTGTTTTTTACTGTGGTCTGGGTGCCTGTTTCACATGCTTAATAAAAAAATAATTAAAAACTTTGGCTGAACTCTTTCTTTTTTTTTGTTGTTGTTGTTATTTGCGCCACTTTGTCCTAAGGAGAAGAAATACACAGCAAATGGATCATCGTTTCAACAATAAAATTTATTGCTTGGCTTCGGCTTCCCTGTGAGCCAGATTCCAAACCAAACAATGCTGAAATGCCTCGGTAGGACAGTAACCACACATTAAATCACAAACTGACCTTTTTTCTCCCCATGTTGACAGAAAAAAACAAAACAAGACACACACAGATCTTGTGATACCGGTAAATAAACCACTGCTACACCATCAGAGCTGCAGTGTGAAAACCTAGTTGGATGATGAAACAAAATCACCACTTTGCATAGGCTAACCCTCACACTCACCTCCAAAGCACCACAGCACGGACACGAGACTGCTACACAGAAACACTTCCTCGGTTTACGCTCAGGTTTATTAATATCAAGAATAGAGTTTTGTCACCTTTGGCACACCAAACAGAACAATATCAAACACACAATACAATGTGTCATTATAAAGGGATAAATGATTTATTTGTTAAATCAGGTCTTTGTTTCATATGTTCAACAAGAGTGGTACACTGTGCTGTGTGGAGGTCCTGATCTGTGGGAGACAAATTTCAGCACCGTCATGTGTTCGAGTGGAAAAGTAGAAAATATCACACACCAGCACAAGAATCCAAAGAAACCTCACGCAAAAACACTGAAGTCATCGTGTTTTCAGTAGTTTGTCTTGTATCCAGTTATCTTGACTAAAAGGTTTTCCATGAGGAGCAAGTCAGGGCACTAAACGTTAATAACACTTGTTAAACAACGTTAAAAAGGTTTTCTAGCTCTGTGCCAAATGCCACTTTAATGCTTAAACTGCAACAAGGGCACAAAAAGTTAGGATTAGGCAAATACAATTTACAATTAATGCAGGATTCCTCAATCCTAGCTCCACAAGGCTGTGTGGAAAAGATCTGCTTCACTGCTCTGTTCGTTCTGCATGTGAAGAGCAGAGCTCTTTTGTTTTTTGTTTTGCTTTTTTAATTAAAGGTATTTCAAAGAAGGAGAGGCTCTTTCTTAGCGTTCAGACACGGTGAGGTGCTGCATCTTCTTGGCGGCATCTTCTGACACCATCTTAGATGTTTTCTCGGGACTGGGAACTGGACTGGGACCGGGACTGGGATTAGGAGTGTTCAGTGCACTGTTGGGATACTCCCTGTTGCCGAATATGATGCTACCCACTCGCACATTGGTGGAACCCACCTCAATCTTTATATGGAAGCAAAGAAAACAAAAACAACAGTTAAAAAGGAGGAAAATGGGATGTGCAGATTCAAATCAAATATCAGCAACAATGCTGAGGAGTCTCCAAGGACAAATGTTTGTGCAGACAGTCAGATTTTCACGATGACTCCACTGATCTTTTCTGCAGTGCCGGTACAATGTTGACATTTTTTCAAAGTTCAACTTTTAGGAAATGCAATGTATGTGCTGATGTGGGGTTTGACACAGACATTCATGACCTACAGAGGATCACTGACTTTAATCAAAGTGCATGCTCTGAAGCAAATGAAATTTGATTTCAGAATTTGGACACTCAAAGTTTTTTAAATTGCTGTTACCAGCTTCCATACAGGAGTGACACTCACCGCATGTTCAAAATCGGTGGACATACCCATACTCAGCTCTACGTCCTCCGTAGGCAGCTTCAGACTGTCACACACCTCCTGTCGCCGACTCAGCAGCATCTGTGCAGGTGTATTGTTAGGATTACAGACTGACACTAATATTAATAGTATTTTTCATTTTTCTTGGTGCACACAAAAATGACCACAGGTAAATGTAGCCGTTCTGTAATTGTTTCGTACCTGGAAGTCTGGGTTGGGCCCCAGAGTGAGGTCATAGCCGTAGCGCCCAATGGTCATGAGTCCTAAGAAGTGCAGGGCGGGACACTGTGTCACTATGTGCTTCACCGTGTTGACCGTGTCCTCTGGTGGCAAGCCATGTTTGCCTAAGACAAACATTTGACGCATTGTTCACGTAACAGCAGCAGTGTTGGTGATCAGATCGTCACACCCAAGAAGCACTCACTCTGTTCTCCGCTGGTGTTGACCTGAACCATGACCTTTAACCTCTGTGTGCTGGCTCCTCTGATGCGCTGCCACGAGCTGTTGACCCTGTCAGCCAGTTTTGCAGAGTCGATTGTCTCCACAAGGAAGAGATTCTGCACTCCTGCAAAAATGAGGATGAAAGGGCATCATGCTGTTGTATGTATTCATTTATTTATTTAGAAATAGCTTTAATTTGGTACAGTCATGGTAAAGAGAAAGTACACCCAACAAGCGTCATGGCCCTTCCCACACTGCTTCTCAAAGATCACTGCTGATTGTCTTCCCTTTGTTAACACACACCCGAATGGTCCAAATGATCACGCTGACAAAACGTCTGCCTTTATAGACGCGCTTGTAACGATTAGAAGTACCTGACTGTTCTCTCTTTAATTACTATGGTAGCAGTAAGAGTGTACTTTTTTCAAACACTGTTTTGTTAAAACAGATAATGACACAGTGTAATATGACGTGTTGTTGTTCATCTGAGGTTCTATCTACCCAATTTTCAGACCTGCAGATGTTTTTAGGGTTTTTTTTAGGTTTACATAAAACCTTAGAATAACCACAAAGCACTCTGAGAGAGCGTTTCGCAGGTCTGTGACCTCTACGAGAGAGCTGATGGTCACTCACCCAAAAGTTTGTTGACATTATTCTTCTGTAGATGGCCAATAAAATGCCACTTGATTTCTGGACACAATTCTAAAATCTGGATGAAGGGAAAAGAAACACGGTCAAGGTCTGCGGTGGGGGAGGAGCAATCCAATCTTCTAAAATATGTGAACCTACCAGAGGATCTGAAGCTTTGTCAACAAGTTCATTAACCTAGGGAGAAATGAAGGGCAACGTCAATCATCTGTATTACTGTCCACCTTCATTCTCCTCACAGGTCATTCAGAGACGCTGGCAGTGTTGCACACTCACATAATTTTCCCCAAAGTTCCGCTGCCCTTGCTTGTAGGCCTCCACAACCATCTCTGGGGGTTTTGTCTTGCTGACAGCTACAAGGCGGGGTGGTACAGCTGGTAGTGTCTGAGGAAGGACAACAAAAGCTCATTTTTCATCCGTATCAGTGAGCATCAGCAGAGGAGCCTGTGATGCAGCATGCAAGCAGAGGTCTTTTGCAGAGGAGTGAGTCAGCCCTGTCAGCATCATCCAAAACAACGATGCTTCCGGCTGCATCCACATCCTGCTACAGATCGTTCAGCTGCTCCTCATCATTTAGATAAACCAGCTCACAGCATGTTCCCACAGCTGTGACCTACATCAACCTTGATTCTATTTGAATGGAGTGGCACTTGTTGAAAAGGACATCTACACTCGTGGACGTTTCCCATAGAGCAACAGTCACACAATAATGGAATGAGTAACTGACAGACATAATCTGTACCCACTAACACGCAAACACAGCCAGAGTGCGTGTACCATGCTCCCCGCACGCACTGTCACGCTGCATGCATGGGGTGTTATGAAAGTGCTGCCGCAAGCCCGACTGTCTCCCATTCAAAGGTTGAAGTGTTTGGCAGCCTTACATAACGATTCGTGCTGCCGCAGCACGTTTTTCTCAGGGCCCCAAGAGAGGAGCGAAGGCAGCGGCGCTACCGAGCGGAGCATCCCGGCCTGCAGTTACCTTAGGCCGCCGGGCCGCCGCCTGGTTCACCCGTTCCACTACCGACTGCAAAGCCTTGGCAACTTCCTCCGACATCGCTACTTTCCACATTCCGTTAAAACAGCTATGACACAGAACGTAAAGAAACGCGTCCGCACTGACGACACTCGGCTTTCAAAATAAAAGTCCAGCTGAACGGGAAGTCAGTCGTCCGGAGTGCGCCCCCTGTCGACCCGCCGTCAGCATTTGCGCATTATGATTACACATGCACGCAGCACTCAAACGCACCGGAACTGAAACCTGAGTGAGAATTCCTCTCCGGCTTCAGGCCAGAAGAAAAAATCTTTTTGAAGTCATATTTAGGAATAAGATCAGCAAAACTGTCTTTACCAGGTTTTTCTAGATGCAGATTTTATGTGCTGCTGACATATAAAGGACAACAGTATCCAGAGGCATTTGTTGGCTGCTGCAGTCTGGGAGACATGCTACTGAAAAGGAATGACATTGCTGTTTTTGTTTTTGTGTATGTAGATACAACCTGTTGGCAGTAAAACCTTTATTTCGATCATGTCCTGCATTAAAAACATATCTAAAACAATACACACACTTTATATATTTGTGATCACTTACTGCTTTTTCTAAATATAAGAATTGCATTAGGATAAGACAGGTTTAGTCATTTATTTATGTAGTCTTTAGTAGTTCTCTTAAAGACAATGTTGGCTGCTTTTTGTCCCATTCTCTGTCAACATGATCCCACACTGCTTCACTAATGTTGGCTGAGCTCTGGGGACACCAAACCATGACTGACTGATCAAATTTCACTCACTTCACAAGGCCTGTTGCCACTGATTTTCAAGCCACTTCTAATGTGAAATCAGAATCCTTTAATAATCCCTAAGGAAATTATGTGAACACGCATACCTCAGCCTTTTCTGCCTGTTTGTCTTCCTTAAGGATGACTTGTTGACAGCCACTCTTCCACTCAGACCATTTCTGACGAGTCTTTGGTGAACAGTAGATGGGTCAGTAAAGGACCTGTGCCAGATCTCTGCTGGATTCTTCTTTTATTTCTTAAGGACATGACATTCAGATACTGTTTGGCTGCTGTAGCGCTTTAGGCCTGCCACTCCTTTAATCCTTCACTTGTTTGTTTTTCCCAAAATTTTTTAAGCACACACTTGACTCAAATATTCAGTTAACAGCTCTTTGGGCATCACATCATTGGTGAAACACCCCCCCCACTCTTTTACCTCTTTTGTCAGGCGGCTATCTTTGTAGATTCTGAAGCAGCAGGAAAAAATTACTTTTTTGTAAAAGGCAGTTACTAAGTGCATACCTAAATTCAACATGTATTTGGTTTTCTCCTTTTGAAAATAGGCAGGTATAAATGAGCTTGGCAGCAGCCAATCTCCAAAGACAAACTTTTAGCTTCCGAAGGCCCAGAGAATCACTTAAAATTTCCAAGAAAATCTGTCTCTTAGTGGGGAGAATATGAAGAAATAAGGGGGTTGCACAGTATTTTATATCGGTCCAGCTGGACTCTTATCATCATATTTAGTGTGCAGCTTCCTCTGCCTGTTGCTATAGTAACATGTTGACAGTAACAGAACAATAACTTGTTGTATTGTGGTAATGTGATATAAACTGAATGCAGAAAAACAATTACAAAGAAAACTGATTTATTCACAAGATCACACATTTCAAAAGTCCAAACAAAAAGACAATTAAAAAAAAAAATGCTTTATCTCCTTACTGAGGAGCCAGAAAGGGACAATAATGTGTAAAAAAAACAAAAAAAACCCACAAAAAACAAAAAAACAAAACAAAACAAAAAAAAACAAAATGTAGGGATCATTTTCTTCAGGTGCCTCCTCCGCTCTCATACTCTCTCCAAGGCCTCCAGCATGATGATGCTGTTTCCCCTGATGACCTGTGAGAAACAACACCACACAGAGTAAACACACTACCATCATGACAAATGTCCTAAAGGTTTTAAATAAAGCACTGAGCTCTCCAAATCTAAACAGAATTTAGTATCTTATTCATAGAAGGTAAAACAAACAGCTTTTCTTGACATTTTAAAGCTTAAATTATACTGAACAGCTGAGCACTCATTCCTGTTGTTTGTACTTCATTGCCTGGGGAGAATGTGTACTTAGTGTAAAGTAAATCATCCACAGACACAGAGTCCACACAGTCACAAAAAGCAGGCAGGCACAAACTGCCCTAACCATCTCATGATGAAATTTATATCAGTGGGACCCGAGTGTACCCTAGCGGACTTGCTGACTGTATAATTCCTGCTTCAAACCGAGTTAGGATGGTTTTGAAATGAATGAAAATGATTTCCTGGAGCAAACAGCAGCAGATGCAGGTATAACTAATAATGTATGGTATGTGAACACAATTCCACAAGTGTGCTATCGTGCAGTCCACCAAACAGTCCCAACAGCATGTCACTGGATGTGGAAGACATATGTGTTGTTCAAATGCTCACAGGTTGACAAGTGGGCCAGAAACGGGGAGGGTGCGATTGTGGAGTTCGGCAGGAAAGGGTATGACACAAACATGAAAAGAAAAGTACAGACAGTGACTGCAGTGGACACTTTTCGTTGTTTTTGAACACACTGTTCACTTCAACTCGTTGTATTGAGAACTTTATACTTCTCCAAGGCTGGCTGATGGAACAACGACAGCACATGCAAGTGTGGCCCACGCACAGGTTGTAATACATATTTGTGACACTCCATCAACAACAAACACTCTCTGCAGGCTGTCTGTGATTGCCCAGGAACTGCGTTCATGCTACTCCCACTCAAGAATAAAACAAGCATAACAATCTGACGTTGTTCAGGTCATGGTTAATGTTATCGGGGACATGCTAAATGTCTGTGAAATAAGGCCCTAAAACTTGTTCCACCAGCTGAGCTAAAACCAAACTGTCAAGTACAACCAGGTTACAAAGGACGAAATACTAGTAGCACATGATATGCAACCAAAATGTATACAAATGACTCCACCAAGTCTCTTTGCACTCCATATGACAGGAAGAGCAAACGGTGGATGGAAATGACTAACATGATGGAAAAACAGGGCTTTAATCAGGCACAAAATATTTATTTTATTTTGTGATGATATCGTGCAGATTTCAATTTGTACTGCTGCTGAAATAGAGTGTGCCAAAATGCAAAGAGTTCACGTGCAAATGAATATTGGCAATCCTGTTAATATACTACAGCTAAAGCTATCAAGAAAGATCGGGGTCTTAATGGGAGTGCTTTGCAGCATGTTCAGACTGTGGCAAATATGAAGTCTGACACCATTATAACCAGAACTCTCTCGTAAATAAACAAGCTGTAGTTAAGAGGAGAGCAGACTGCTTGAAGATAACAATGCTGTGCTTATCTTAAGCGCACAACTTTTCTTTGGTTGGATGCACAAACTAAAGAATGAACAGAAGGAATGGGTTAATGGCCTTTGGTGACAATACAGAAAATTAAGAAAGACAAGGTACTGACCACCATGCCAATTGTGTTCTGCTGTCCTCCGGGGCCCATCTCCAGACAGTCATCCACCACCAGGTTCATAAAAGGGTCGAACCCCCGCAGGATGCCTTGCACATGTCTGCCTCCATTCAGCTTCACTGAAAGGAGAAAAAATAAATCACTATGAGGAATTTTACAAACTGCTCAGTTTATTTATTTCTGAGACTGATCCATCTTTAAACTCAAAGTTTAGATTGTCCACATACTACCACGAATATTTACATACAGCAAAGTAAGACATCCATATTTATGCTATCACATAACCTAACTTTTGAGTCCACATCTATGAAAGGTACTTGACTTACCCAGTGTGAGGAATGAACTTATTATTCCGAGGGTTACAACAAGCTTATTTTCCAACTTTTAAAGACCATAAAGACATCTCACAATTATAGTATAGTGTCAATGAAAGACAGTAGGGGTTATAAGACCTGTGCAAGTTATACAATATATCAACATTTGTCCTAACCATCGCATTTCTAGCAGTACTTCCCAGCAACACAACACGCTGCGCGTATTAAAATAAATTTCCCCCCATGTGTATTGCCTGCACTACATGTCTGCTCTTTGTTATGAGATCCTGAACACACAGGGAGCAGAGGTCATCGAAGAAGGCTTTGTGAAGTGTACCAGATGAAAATGTAATTACTGAAATTATTCAATAACTTTGCTTTGATATTTCATGCTGTTGCTCAAAAACAACGAAAGACAGGAACAGATTCACTTTTAACATTCCGGCTGCATTTGAATCTGTGCTTGGAGTCATACTCACATGAAAGCTTCTTGTCCATGAACCTGGAAAAGAAACCCATCAGCATCGGTTACATGGTCAGTTTCTTCACAGGCATGTTAGCTAATGTTAGCTTGTGGCTATTACAAACAATGTACCAGATCTGCTATACAGGAAACAAGAAGCAGGTATAAAATAACCAGTGCGCGTTTATTTATCAAAGATCATTGACTTACTTCTTCAGCTCGGGTGGGTGTGCTTTACTCATTTTATCTGTATTTTCTGAACGCCGAAGCACTCGTTCGCAATCTTTTCGTTTCACGAAACCGCGGAAGGAAAGCGTGCGCCGACAACCGGAACTTCATTGGTGAACTCTCATAGTGGACCTTCTGCGTTTTCCTCACAGCGCCGCCATGAGGACAGGAGAAGGGAGAGCCGGCCAGCTTTGAATGCATATAGTAGTGGAAGAAATATTCAAATAATTTATTTAAATGCAATTATCACAGTATATCCCTCACATCACCACCAGAAACAGCCTTTCCTGTTGATAAAAGGCAGGATAGATTCATACTTTGATGTTTAGGCAAAATTCTGACCCTGCCATCCAAATGTTGCAGCCTGGGATTAAAACTCATCAAACCAGGTAACATTTTTCTAACCCTGTAATGTCCACTTTTAGTGAGCCTGGTTGATTCATAGTGTCAGTTTCCTGTTCTTAGCTCACAGAAGTGCCACCTGTTCAGTTCTGATGGTGCTGCAGCACATCTGCTTCATTGTCTGTGTTGTGCATTCAGAGATGCTGTTCTGCATACCTTGGTTGTAACCAGTGGTAATTTGAATTATTGTTACTGTCTGGCCTGACGAAGCACTAGGCCAAAGCATTTTCACCCAGAGAAATTTTGTTCACTTACTGGGTGTTTTCTCTTTTTTAGACCATTCTTTGTAAACCCCATTTATGGTTGGGTGAGGAAAATCCAGTGTATGTTCAGTTTTTTTGGGGGGGGGTTTTGCTATAAGACCAAGTGGGCCCAATGACAACCATTATTTGTTGACAAATACATTTAATAATTTGAGGAAAATCATATTAGTGTAACTATTGTTTTAATAATGAATCTAATGTACATTATTGCATTTTATAACATTGTTTTACTGTTCCTGCTTTAAGAGTAATGCGTAAGCTTCATGGCCATTAGTTGTTACACCGTTGACTACGTTCAGAATACAAATAGAACAGCTTTTAGCTGCGACCTGCAATTTCAATAATGATTTATATTATCTGAACCTAGAAACTAGCTAAAATCATCAAAAATAAATGTATATATTTGAGTAGAAATGAAATAACTTTAAACCACTTTGAATAAAATCAAATTATGGTATAATTTTTGCAATTTCCCCTTGCTAATTTCAACTGTCATCCATTAATTACTATCAGTCTGCTGTATGGCTGTGGCATGCAGTCAGTTTGAAAATTCACAGAATTAGAACAGCAGAAATGATGCAAAGAAAACATCTGACAACTGTTAAATTTTATTTATGTCATCTGCAAAGAGCCATACACACCAACTTACAAAAGACCTCAGAAAAGTAGAAACTTCAAAACCTAGAAACGTATCTTCTACATGTTCACAGTCGCATTTTGAAAACAGTAGTTGAAAATATTTTAGAAAAAAAAAAAAAATCATGTTGATTTAAGTTTATTCACCAAAGCGCACTTATTGAGCATCGTAGACACACTGAAGGGCTGCCGTCAGTCCATCTGTTTGCATAGTTAGGAAATACGACCAGAGCTCATGCAAGCTAAAAAGCAGGGCCATTATGAAAGGCATTGTTTCGGGTAGAGTTATCCATGAAAGCCAAGTTTGCTCACTGTATAGATTACTGCGATCTCTCTTCCATGATAAAATATTAGGAAACAGCATGTAAACAAACAGTGTTACACACTACAATCTCATTCAGACCCTGGGGCTGCATTTTATCTCTCGAGCAAAGAAATGAACCTCCACCCAGTGCTCTAAGTAGTGCTGCTAACACTCACGTTCGGGACACAAGACTGACAACACGACAAGTTCAGACACCACAATTGATGAATAATTATTGCCAAATTTGTAAGAAAATACAGCAGAAAACATAACAAAAACTAGACAAGTAGCAAACAATTTGTCAGGCAGTGTTCTGGCCAGAATGTACCACAGTTGAGCAGATGGCCTCATTTCTCAAAAGAACAAAAAACAAAACCCTGAGGCAAAGATGAGCTTAGCTCCACTTTGAGCATGCGAGCAAATCCCAACCTGTTTTTGGAAAATGGGGTTGATTAGAAATGAACAGTTCAAACTCTAAGAGCTGGGAAGTTTATCCAAGGTCCAGGAACCTTTACACAACTGATGTTATTATTAACAGCCATTTTCAGCTGCTCCCTTCTCAAAAGGGATCGCCACAGTGGGTGACTCCACAAGTTTGACTGGCAGAGTTTTATGCTCTTTTTATGGCCTCCCTAATACAACCCCAAAGGGGCTTTGTGTATCTGGCTGGAATTAAACCAGCCCAGTTGCTGCCAAGTGGTGAGACCATCTTCCAGGATCATAAGCTACCATTCTTAATTAAAAGAAAAGAAAAGAAAAGAAAAAAAAAAAAAAAAAGGAAAAGCAGACAATTTGTGGAAATTTTTATACCACTCTGTGGTATAAAAGTGGATACACAGACAACAACTGGTCTGAAAGAGGGACTCCTGGGTTTAAAGGTTTGGATACTTCGAATGGATCAAACGAATCAAAATCAAACTGTTCTGGCTTCTACAGTTTTCAATGCATTATAGAGTGAAAATTTGCAGACAACAACAGTCCTTCACAGTGAAAATGTTAGCTTTATGTTCAATTTCATATCATCAGTCTTGCTGTAATAAAGCTGAGGCTCATCTTAAAGGCTGCTGCTGCTAAACAACATAAACACATATTCTGTGTAATTCTTCTTTGTTGTATTTCACTACAATGCAACTTATTAATGCATGGTTGCTCTGCAAGACGCATCTGAGAAGATGTCCTGTTCTCAGATGTACAAACACTGATTAAACCTCCCTTTAAAAGCTGCTGTGATGGATCTTAGACAAACTCATATCCACACTGTGCTTTTCAATGAGTCTTGCAGGAGAAAATAAAATTCATGGTAAAGGGCTAAATAAAAGCTTAATAAGACATTCTTTTTAACTGTTGATATGGTTTGGATAACAAAGCCCGAGCTTGGGGTACAAAAGCAATATATTCTGAATGCTCAATCAGTGAACTCGTGACTCAACAAGAATTTCACAGAGATTTCATCACTCCCCTCTGTCTAACCCTTCAAGGCAAAAAGGCGGGTTGCTGATGACATTCACACTGACACGTCAGGCTTTGTCGGCTTGATGCGTGTAGCCCTCTGTCAAGCTGTCCTCCTCCACCCTAACTCGAAGGTGCTCCTGACAGTGTTCTAGGAAAGAGTCAAGTGCAGAGAACCCCTGCTGGCAGGGCACGCAGTGGTACAGCCTCTGCCTCCTGGAGCCTGGCCATTTGCACGTGTCCATCTCGGTGGTGCACACACTGCACTGTCTCCTCTTCATGGAGGTTTGGTGGAGCTCCATGTGTTCCTTCAGCTGCTGCTGCAGAGAGAAAACCTCTGCACAGGAGGGGCACGGGAAATCTCTCTCCACCTCCTCCCGAGCTTCAGGCACTTCTGTGCATCTCCCTGAAACACCTTTCTTGGTCAACCGTCGAATGACTTTCCTGGGTCTCCCTGGGCCAGCCCTGACTGTCTTAATCTCAGCGAGGCTGGTTTTGGCTTTATTTGGTCTGTTTTCTGATAGTTTGGATGAGTCTTTGGTGGTACATCCTACAGTCTTGCTTTTGTTTTTGATAGCCACCAAGCTCAAGGCTGTATGCTGCCTGTAGTGTGCCCTAAGCGATAAATGGTGGACAAAGACTTTTCCGCAGACCTGACAGGGATACGTGCCTGCTTTCCTCCGCTTGATGACGACTGGCCTCGGCTCTCTCCTGACATTCTTCTCTCTACTGTGCTTTTCTTTTCTATGCATGTACAGTTTAGAGGTGCTCTTGAAAACCATGTCACAGGAGCGACAGCTCAGCAGCTTTTTTTGAGATTTTGAACTCTTGCTTTGCTCTTCATCTACCTTAGCACTCCTTCCTTTCCTCACCTCCCCATCGGTGGCACTTTGCTCCTCTGCATGGCTGGCCTGTTCATGGCGTTGCAGTGCAGCTTCTGAGCGGAAGACTCTTGAGCAGAGTTGACACGTGTTGATAGCTCGGCCACTGGGCCCTGGAGTATCTGAAGAATCAGAGCGAGTGGAATCCCCCTGAGAAACAGGTGAAGAGTCGTCAGGGAGTCTGCTGGAATCAGCTATATCGGACAGGGACGGCAGCTCATTGCAGCCGGCCTGTTGGTGCTGCAGCAGAGCCTGCTTCTGGCTGAAACCTCTCCCACACGGGGCACACGCATATGGGCTGCGGTCCATGTGATGAGGCTGGCGGTGAAGTGGCTTGTCCAGGGGCCTGCCAGGATCAGAAGTGTGAGTCGCGCACGTAGAGCAGGGGGAACCAAATAGTGACATCCCATGACAAAGCTCGCAGCATGTGGACTCGCACTTGTGTAGCTGTAAGGATGACCTCAGGGAGAACTCCTGGCCACACGAGGGACACCGGTGAGGCTTGGGCAGTGTGTGTTCAGACTCCTGGTGTTGTAACAGATCTGTGGCATAAGGAAAGGCGTTACCACATTCTTGACACAGATAGGTGGGCTGCTGGGGCAGACGCTGCCTCTGGGTTCGTGTGTGCTGTTTTGTCTCTGCCCTAGCGATAAAGGTGGCAAGCCTTGATAGAGTGTCTGTGGCTGAGCTGGAGCGACCAAATGACTCCTGGGACCTTGTAGTACTCCAGCTGACTCCATCCATCCTCCTTCACCAAGCTTTCTCCTGGCTTTAACGGAGACACAAGAGGTTTGAGCAGCTAGCTTTTAATTCACTCAGACACAAGATCTAAAAGGCTAAGGTACTGAGAAGTGTATTGGTTGTAAGCTAAATGGCACCACGCCTGCAGTCAACAGCTAGCCAAGCTCTGTAGGATGAGTGGAAACGTGCCTTCTTTTTAACTTGTTCCTCTTTTTTTGTTGACATTCTGAATTACTGGTCGCTAAGTTTTATTCTTCTATTCTATTTGGACCACACAGACTGAGACGATAGGTATCAGTTTAGTGATAAGTCTGAGCCTCTACAACGGTAAACCTTACAACAACACAGCTGCGACCACGGGCTAGCTTTGTGTTTGCTAAGGTTAGCTCGCTGCTAGCCTCGCCAACACGTCAGAAATGCACACTTGCGCTTGTTAACTAGCTTACCTTGGCACTCAGACAGGAGCAGTGCAGCGGCTGTATTGACGAGTGAATAGATTCAGACAGTGCGTTGCATTATTAATGGGATTCTTTAACACAAACCACTGGCATGACTGCTAAACTGAAAGCGAAGTTTTCTTAGCACTGGGTCCGGGTCACTTCCGGCACGTCACTTACCCACTTTGCAGCTTGAGTTCTCAGGTATGCACAGTGACTGTAGGTATGATGCTTCTCCTCTTTCTTATCTAGCCCATTTACAGTCTTGCTAGTTACAATTAAAAGGACTTTCAAACCAAAACAATTTACTAATTTTTTTTTAAATTAATGCCAGCAGTTGCTGACCCCTAATTAACTATTAAAAAGACATAAAATCAAAAATGTTCTCTGCCCCTTTCAACAAGGGTGTTTCCAGATTCATATCGACTATGTTACAGATGGGAACTAGAACAAAGCAGGGAAAGCCCAAAGAAATCATATTTCATCAGAAAGAATAGATTATAATGTAGGAAACTGGTAACGTAAGAAAAAGTTGTAAATATTTTTTAGGCGTTTATGATTAGAGTACTTAAAGTAAATTACTGATTATTTAGTTATTCTTATTGGATCATAAAATTGATTCTTTTGTATATATATCACTTTAATGTTGCTGGTGGAGATATCCCCAGCTCTGTCTGTCCTTGTCGTTGTGTCCTTGGGCAAGACACTTCACCTACCGCCTACTGGTGTTGGCCAGAGGGGCCGATGGTGCGATATGGCAGCCTCGTTTCTGTCAGTCTGCCCCAGGGCAGCTGTGGCTACAACCGTAGCTTGCCTGCACCAGTGTGTGAATGTGAGAGTGAATGAATAGTGGAATTGTAAAATGCTTTGAGGGTCTCGAAAAGCGCTGTACAAATGCAATGACTGACTGTTTGTGTGTTTTAGTCCTGTGATATACTGGCGACTCGTGGATGATTACTCCACCTTTTGCCTGGTGACCCTTCCCCCTTTCCTGACTTGGAAAAAAAGAAGAAAATGAATGGCTGAAATAAATTATTGTCACACAGAAATACTCAAGAAAAATTTTAAAACTAGAGAAACAACCCAAGTAAGTATAAAATGCAGTTTTTAAATGATGATTTCATTTATTAAGGGAACAAAGGTATCCAAACTTAATTTAAAATAGTAATTACATGCGACCCCTGGCAGGAATAGCGACAATCAAGAACAGTGGCTCACATCGCTGTGGAAGAATTTTGTCCCACTCTTCTTTGCATAAGCATTTCAATTCAGCCACACACAAAGGTTTTTGAGCAGAAGCCGCCTGTTTAAAGTCAAACCAAAGCATCTCAATCAGGTTTAAGTCTGGACTTTGATTAGGCCACTCAAAAAACTTTTTTTAGTCATTCACAGGTGAACTTGCTGGTGCATTTTGAATTTTTGTCTGAATTATTAAGTGTGCTTGAGCTTCAGGGCATGAACAGATGGTGAGAAATTCATTCTTTCGGGTAGAGAGCAGAATTCATGGTTCCATCAATTACAGTTGAGTTGATGATGGCTGGGATGACGTTCTTCTTATGAAATGATGTAATATTTTTATGTCAAAGTGGTTTTTACTACATTCATATACAATTTTTTTGTTAAGTTTATATGAATGTGTGTGTGATTGGGTGAATGACCTGCTGTAGCAAAAACCACTTTGAATGCCCCCCCCCCCCCCAAAAAAAACCAAACAAACCAGGAAGACAGCAAATACTTTTTCACATCACTATATGTGCTTGTATAATTTTTCCTCACATAGATTTCATCATAAATGTGAAGCACTTTGGAACTGCGTGCTTTAAATGGTGCTATAAAATAATATATCAACCCAATCCATGTACACACATGTTGTTTGTTTAATATCATCAGAAAAGGTGAATATACAGCTGAGACTGTAATAATTTAACAAGTCTTCATTTAAGGCTGAAGCCAGCATTGACTAGTGAAGCACTCTGTAAAACAGGCTGTACTGTTCCAATAAAGATTGGATTTGTTGTTGTAGCTGCATGGAAAAAAACATTTTGTTAGTCTTTAGTTATTAACATCACATTTTTTGAACAGAATGACCTTTAAATTAAAACAAACAAACAAACAAAAAAACCCATAATGGAGTCACAGTAATGACAATCATGTGGCTCACCTGAATGAATGAAAGTGACTTTAAGGCTACACGCATACTGTAAAACTCCAAAAAACATTCAAGGTGGTAGATGAAGATTGATTATGGAAATCTGATGACTGATAAATAGTGGACAAGACTGGTGTTCCTTCATAAATAAAGGAGAATCTATTTCACCATCATGTCTTCAGTAGCACTTCACTGAATAAAATGCCATTAAGTAGCTCAGAACTCCAGTTATAGTTGAAATGGATTAAGACTCGTGAACAATGTTGCTCCATTCAGTCTGCTGTGATCTATGGTGATGACGGTGGCATCCATCAGCTGGGCGTCACAACTTTCCAACAGAGACTTTGGTCCAGAATGAATCAGGTTAAAGAGTGAAGCAGATGACCCAACTTAGATTGATTTTCTTTCTATTAGATGCACAAAGTATAAGAGTGTTGTCATACCTTTCAAACATATGTTGCACTATTATTATCACTGGCAATGAAGGTAGATGAGTTGTAACGCACACAATCATATTTAAAAAAACAAAAAAACAACAAAAAGAAAGAAGAAAAAAGAAAGAAGAAAAACAGTGTTGCACAAATAAAGTTTCATGGAGCATGTCAGGAAAGCGTTACACTGCATGTGTACCTTACCAATGCTCTATAGGGTATTGTCAGGGATGTGGAGCTGCATTCAGATAGCATAATGACTTTCAATACCAACACAGGCATTTCCTCCAATTAAAACATTCTGATTGTAAATATTCTGTATAACTGATGTTATTGAATGTTTTTCATCACTTGTAATTATGCACAGATTTTACACTGACAGGTATCTCTTGAAACACTTCAGGTAAAACCTCCACCCTCAGGCCAAAACTGACAAGCTGGCTGACTTTTGAGTGTTGATGCAGTGTGTCAATCTGCAATCTTCATCAAAAACTGGATCACAATTGTATAAACTTTACTACAATTTAAAAAAATTTTAAGCAGCTACTGAATTAATTTAGCACAGTTCAGGTTCAGGAAAGATCTGAACAGTGCTAAGTTTAAATTTTTAAATAAAACTCTAACTTTACAGTTGTTGTTATTTCCAAACTATACCTCCGTTCTTCACAGTGATTTAGAAATTAAAAGTGATATTGACACCAAATCAGTCTTTTTGCTTTACACCCCAAACACAACCTAAAAAATGAAATACAATACCTTCTATTTGTTACTCTTAGGTAATACTTACTAATTACAACCCAGAATATCAGTCGCGGCTTTAAAGATGCTGATTGTACAGAGCGATTTTGGTTAAACCAAAAAGCATCTATTTAACAAAGAAAGGGGACTGCCAGCCAGACAATGTAAAACTAAGCTTTGTATTCCAGTTGCCTGCTTTATACCCAATATTGTCCCTTGTAAAACAAAAAATGCAAAAAATATAATCTTTAGATACCATTTCTCACTAAAAGGATGATCTCACAAACATTCATCATCCCACTATATTACAGTGTCTTCTTTCACGCTTACAGTGAACATAAGAGATGACCAAAAACAGTATAAGTAAACCAGAGTGGCATAGTCGAGTTGTTTTTTATACTGTCACAGTCCACCGTTGCAGTGCAATGCTGCCTGCAAAATAGTCCCATATTCACTGAGCTGTGTGCAATGTAAGCCCCAAATCCACTTAATATTCACTGGACTTCATTTTCACAGGATAAAGTTGATATCACTGACATAACATCCCGTCAGTCTCTTTTACGTTACCTCAGAGACAGCACCTGATGTGCATCACAGACACCGAAGTTGCCCACTCAAGGTTTAAATTGATTTTTAAAAGTCAAAATGCAGCATTTTCCCTGGTGCGGAAGCATTGGGCTTATCTCTTGTAGTGGCTGGGAGCATCTGCAAACATGTATTTGAGCCTGTAAGCTTCAGCCAGGAGGAGACCGACTTCTTCATTCCCCCAGTGGATTGTAGGAAGGTTCTGCAGTAGCATGAGGAGACCCTAAAGAGCAAGAGAGAGTCCTCAGTGTTTTGAAAGTTGGAGATACAAAGCCTTTCATTGTCAAACGTAACATATGGGTTAGCATATAAAACTTAGCAGATGTACATGCATACTTGGTTGGTAAACCTACTACAAAACTACAAGCAACACTTTTATTTTCTGGTGATCAAATAAATACGGAGCCCCGCAGGGGACATGGGAGAAAAAAAAATTAAGACGGACTTTTGCGAAACAAACAACAAACAAACAAACAAACTCGGGATCTCACAAAACTTTTGCGAGATCTTGCAAAACAAACTCGGGATCTCGCAAAAGTTGAATTCTAACAATGGCGGCAGCTACTTAGTTGTAATATTACTCTTTCTGGGTCACAATATACACTATTACAGTTTTTTACAGCCGCTAGGACACATTTCACAATACTTAGGTCACTTTTGCAAAACTCTTCACACAATTCTCCTAACTGACCTTCAGCTTGGCAAAGCAGTTCATTTCACATTCAAAATGCACTACAACTACCAAAACACTTTATTCAGGTCTCAAATAAACTCATTCTTCCAGAACACTAGCAAAGGTTGACAGCCGACAAACACACTTTGTCACCCACAAAACAATGACCTAAAAAACACTAACAACATGTAGCATTACACAGTGTTTTCTTGTGTAAAACAAGGACACATCTCTGTTTATAATTTCAATATATGTTACTGGAATGAATCAGACATCATGCAGAATTCGTTAATATTTGTTTATGTATTTTTATTTTTTTGCACTAAGTAATCCCAAAATACAAGAATTTGTATACACACCATCCACTGATACACATACAATAGTAATGCTATTCTACTCGGTCTTCTCCATTTGGCCACAGGTTCTCATCCACATCACATCTTATGTCATCTAGGGCAATACACCTAGGAAATAATCTTCTGGCATGCCAGAATTGAAGGAGTTGAACAATTGAAGGAGTAACACCTGTGTAGATGTTCATCTACAATGAGAATAAGCTGTGGCTGGTTAAACTGCATTTTTAGATTTAAAATATGTTTCAATAAAATATTGCTGTTGGATTTTGCTGTCTTTTTAAGTTTTGCATTGTGTTATTGTTTTGGCCATAAGTTCAACAGTTTTGAAAACAGTATGTAAGCACATGCAAAATGTCCTGTACGTACAAAGATTTTTGGCAGTTGTTGTGTCTGAGTGAGAAAATAATTCATGAAATTTGAGAGATGTAGTCATTGAATGCATTTTGTGCCAAAACAATGATAACTGATCCTCAGTTTAGCCCACATAGACTTCTGTTGTGCTCACTGTGTGAGGAGTTTTGCAAAAGTGACTTAAGTATTGAGAAATGTGTCCTAGCGTCTGTAAAAAAACTGTAAGATATTTTGAGGCGTGAATGTAGTTGTGTAAACGTCAGATACCTGCTCGGTTTACAAGACATCACATATTTGCAAAAGTGCTCCGACGTTTTCGGAGATCTGACACCCACTATCTCGAAGCTAACGGGAGGTCGAGACCTACTACAGCCAGGAGGAACACCGCTTTCCCGGCACATTGTGCCTCGACCTCCCGGTCGGCTTCGAGCTGGCGGCCTCCGAAGAATGCGGCTAAAACCTTTGCGAGATCTCGCAAAACAAACTTAATTTTTTTTTCTCCCATGTCCCCTGCGGGGCTCCGTAAATAAATGATTACACTAACATGTTGATGTTTAGAAGGATGAAAGAAAAGGAAATCAAATTACAGTATTTAAACCTACTGCCCCCTTGCTCTAGTTCAGGGGTGTCAAAATCCAGGCCTCGAGGGCCGGTGTCCTGCAGGTTTTAGATATCACCGTGGGTCAACATACCTGAATGAAATGATTAGTTCATTACCAGGATTCTGGAGAACTTCAAGACATGTTGAGGAGGTCATTTAGCCATTTAAATCAGCTGTGTTGGATCAAGGACACATCTAAAACCTGCAGGATACCGGCCCTCGAGGCCTGGAGTTCGACACCTGTGCTCTAGTTCATCATCTTAGTCACTAGTTTCAAGTCTTACCAATTGCAGCAGATTTATTTGGTAATAAATTATGCTACCATTAAGAGTAAAATACACATAAAAGCAGGATATGATGCAGGAAGTGGCTATCTTATGATTGATCGAAAACAAGTTAGACCAGCATCAAAATTGAAGAAGAACTACAAATGATGTGATTTAAACCTTTACAAAGTAAAGTTGATTAATTTTAACTCAGAAGACTCCGCCCTTCTCCGCCAGTCTGCCTTAAATGGGTCATATTAGTTTCTCTGCCGTGACTGGATGACATAGACAAATGTACCTGAAAGTCAACCATGGACAGGATTTCTTTGCGCCACTTAATGAGGAAAGCAGCACAGACGTACAAGTGGAAGTGGGAAAAACCCTCTGCTTCAGCCTGTGGAAAACAGAATAATGGTAGCCAATTATACAAATCAGCTTCAATCAAGAAAAGATTTGTCTAATGACTTACAAATATTGTGTAACAGGCCAAATATTGCAACCACTGACATACACAAAGGTTAAATTATTGTGAGTGATTGAAAACGGGATTCTTTCTAATGTTCAGAAAGAGGCAACTCCTTTGACTGCCAAAAGAAGAGTCCTTGTACAGAATTCTGTGAGGGAAAAATGTTACTTTTCACTTTATCTTCGACCTCAATGAACACATTTCTGAGGGGTTTATTCAATTCAGTTTTATATGTATAGCCTCAAATCACCAAAACAGTCACACTCAATTCACTTAATATTGTAAGGTAAAGACCCTACAATAATACAGGGAAACCCCCAACAATCAGACAACCTCCTGTGTGAAGGAAAAACTCCCTGCTAACAGGAAGAACCAGTCTCATGGAGGGGCATCCATCTGCTGTGACCGGTTGGGGATGAGGAGGAGGAAGGAGACTTACAAGCTCTATCGCTAGTTTCAAGTCTTGTTTAAGATGTCATGGGGTTAATTTATTAAATCATCATTTGGTGTAAAATATAAGAATGCTTTGATGTATGACTACTTTGGTGATTCATTTTGAGTGTGCAGTGTCTCTTGGATTCTTAGTCACATCCACCCCTTGGCTATCATGTCCAGTTTTCTAACATGATTTCCAAAAGTGAGTATGCTGTCCATCCTTTATGTCACACTGCAGTTTGTACTGCTGTTGCACTGGATTACTTTATTTGAACTATTCTCCACCAGTCATAAGTGCATTAACTACTTTGTAGGATAACAGATTTCCATTGTTGTCATCAGTGTACTGTTTATCACCAATGGAACAATAAAGGTGCCTGGAACCACACAAGTCCTTGTAACTCTCTGCATCCTCAATTAATGTTCATGTGATCCATGCTGACCTGCTGCTCACTTCTGGAGGGGAGTGCAGTGTGCAAAATTAACCTCACCATCAAAACTTTTGATTAAAAGCCAAAACTGGTACATTAATAAAACTGGTAGTGGCTATAACAATTTAGTATGTGGCATCTAATCTGGTAAAAAATGTGAATGTGTAAAATCACCTTTCAGGTATTTTCTTTTGTAACAGTCCTATACCCATTTTGTAATTATAAGATGTATAATGCCACACATGTTGGACTAATGAGCTTGAATAGTTTTACAGTCTATCAGGGCCCCATTATACCCACTGTCTCATGCCAGGCAAATTGGAATCTGTCATTTCTGTTGGTGATGCACTCAAGATTTTTGTAACCTGGCGTGCTAAATGAAGACAGGAGGATTGTGTCGATTGTTACTGTGATTATAATGACACAGATGCTCAGAGATTTATAGATTATACAGAGGAGATGATGCAACAGTTTGAAAATATGACTTTTAAAAAAAAAAACTTTTCAAAGCAATTTATTTGCGTCCCGTTTTGACAACTTCTCCTACACCAGCACTGATGTGCAGGATTTGTTTGAGTTGTGACACTTATCATTCAGGAGAATACTGCAGCGAGTACCTGTGCTGTAACGGTCAGCATAAAGGGATACAGCCATGTGATGATGTCACCAGTGACACGCAAAGTGACCAGTGTGGTAAGTATAATGGGGCCATCAGAGATCTCAGATGCACATCACAAGATTTCATGAAATTTCTTCATCTTGACCCACAGAGCATAAAATAAGCTGCACTACAGATGCAGACACACTGACTGAAACAGCAGCAAATTGTCTGAGACAGCTGTGACTCGTGTTCATTGCTCATAAAAGCTCAGATAATGGTGGACACCCTGCCTTACCTGGTAGGTGTCCCAGAGACGGATAGTGCAGCGGAGTGGCAACTCCCTCATCAGAAGATTGTTCATCCACCGGAAAGCAAACTGCAGGTACTCCACTTCATACCTCTTGAAATGATTGTGAATGTCCTCTGGCAACAGACACAGATACACACACCTGTTAAAACTGGGTCTCCTGCTGTTAGCTTGTGGAAACAGGTTTCCCTAAGCATAAGCTTGTCCACGTACCATCTATCCTGCTGACTAGCTCCTCTAAAGCTTTCACTTTGTTCTGAATTCCAGGCTGAGCAAAGGTGTAGTTGTCCTGAAAAGAAATACATTTCAATAAAGTTGCTTACTAGTTTTAAATTAGCACTGATTGAGATTGTGTCCCGACCTGTATTCCATCCAGCAGCTTGCTCATGCACCAGAAACTGTCAGCTTCAATATTTCTCTGAGTTTCCAGAGGTAGTGCTGCTACGTCAAAGTTCTCCATATCCTCCGCTGGAAAAACAAATAACACTGACTGAGACTGATGACTCATATCAAGTCTTCTCTGATGTGAGCTGAGCTTTGATGAAGAAATTTAAAATTGTTGTCATTCAATATATAACCTAACTAGAAAAAGAACAAACCAAATGTTTTTTTCCCCCCGATTCAACGTGTAACTTACTGACAAACTCTGACAGGAAGACAACAAAAAAAGGTGTGACCAGATCGTTGATTCCTTGAACGTAACCGCTGGCTGGGTGACGGATGGCCCAGATAAAGAGAATTCGCTCAAAAATCTGAGGAAACAAGGAGAATTACTGCTAATGTTCAGCTCCAGCGTGGAAGTCTTTTTTTCTTTTGATTCCTGTCCACATTTTCAGTCTTATGTCTGTAGACACATATAAGCGTCTGTAAAAAATAGCATGAATGCTTTGAAGTGTGTTTTACAGACTGTTGAAACTGTTGTGTACATTAACTGAGGTGCCACAACATGACTGGTATGTCTAATCCTTATACCTGGGTAGTGTGGGCAATATTCTTGAAACTAACTGTGTTAAGTAATAAGACTATCCTACAGCACATTAACTACTGATAAATTACATGTACACTGGTGGTCAAAAGTACCCCAAGAAAGACTTTTATTTTCTAACCCTAATTTCACAATATTATGTGACAGCATTTCAATGTACAATATGAACAGTATCACAAACATAAAGAAAAGCAAAATATTTTTATTTGACAGGTGTTGTCATGAGATTTGAGCAGCTGTAAGGACAAAAAAACTGAAGAGCTCAGGGAGTTTACAGAGGAGGTTGTCAACTGGTCTCAAAGAGTTCAGGTTCTGGCAAACCAAGTAAGGAAAAGGAAGGACAGGAAGGCTTCCCTCGGGATGTGTTCTGCTATCTTGGACTTGAGACCTAACCATCCTTGGTGGAGGATTATGAAGACCTTGGGGAAAGTCTCAGCCATTACTCTGGCAAGGCTTACCCAAGGAGCTTCTTTGTGGCGTGGCATTTAGTGTAGATGAAGGCTCTGGGTATCAGTAGGCTGTAACATCATGTTGAGATCGCGGTCAGTAACGGTTGAGTGCTGGACGAGACTTAGATTCTTTCTCGGATGTCAAGTTTGGAGGTATTTAAAAGGAACACGAACATATGTAAATCCTTAAGAGTTGACAGAGGCTGTACATTTTACCATTAATGCAAATACATGTTTGTCCTGAATATTCAGAAATAATTATTGTCATGTGTAATATCTTGGTTGTTTTGCAAAGCCACTAAAAATCACTTCCTTTGAGGAACAGGCTGGGCTCAGTGCATTTCCTTTTTAACAGCTAACTTCCTCTGGAGTGTACTAATCTGATGAAGCTTCTTCCTCAATGACAGGCAAATACACCACACTATACAACCCTGTATCACTTACAGTGTTGTCAATGCTTTTCACAATGAGTCCAGCCACAGAACAAAGCTGGAATGTTAACTTTTTGAGCAAATTAAGATGATATGCTGTATATCAGCACACACAAATAAAGACAATGAAAAACTTCATTATCCCAAATGAGTTTTTCAGTAAAGTAAAATATGACTTCTCAAAAGGTGAGTTCCCTTCTTGGATTTATCTTCCTCCAGAACACATTTTTCTCCATGCAGAATCTGACTTTGTAAAAAAGATTGACCAGTTGCTATGTTCCCTGCTGATCTGCACTAATAGAATAAAAAAAATAAAATAAAATCTTGTATAGTATACATAGTCCCTGTGCAGCCAGCCAGGAGACCGTGCCTGTTTCTCCATAAGAGCAAGACTTTAAACATTTTTAATAACATATTCATAAGGAATTCAAAGTGGAATGTGCAACATATTGTTATTGTGACCAGAGACCATAATGCCAATAAAATTCAATATCTGCCATGACAATGAAAGGCGAGTTAACCACTGGCGAGAGTAGGTGGGTTTCTGACAAACTAATGTCAACTTTGAGGGGACACAAATGAAATCAGTGGGAGGATAAAATTGAAAGAAAACAAAAAATCCAGAACTTCCAATGATGCCAGCAACAAAGCAAAGCCTCACATTACATGTCTTATAAAAGCAGTAACTCATACTAGGGGCTTAGCTATTAATATAATCTCAACATAGGACAATCTGTTGTGATGTACCGCTTAAACATTTTGTAATAGTGGAAACGCTGAACTGAACCAAGAATTAGCTAGAGCCACTATCTCCAAAACAAAAACAAGTCCCTGGTTCACTTTAAACTGGAGAAACGAACCAACCAAACATTAAAATAATGTCGGTATTCCGACGCTCATCATGAACATAGAAAACGAGACACGTGTACTTTGGAGAAACAACTGAGATATTGGAGCTGCTTTTCAGTAATCTTACCTCTTGTACTGCAGGCTGCTGAAACAAGGGAATCAGAGGATTTGTTCTTGGAATGTCAATGTGGATCTGACAGGAACAAATGTTGACATGTTAGGTCATGGATCTTTTACATACATAAACTACATCTCTTTTTTTGTATTTCAGCTGCAGCATCACCTGTCTGTATGTGTCTTTATAGTGCTCGTCTGTTCTGGAGTGGTAATACTGCTCTATGAACCTGAAATATTCCTCTCGCTTCCTTTTCAACACCAGCTCTCTGCGTTCCTTGTTGGCTGGCAGGTAGCCCTGAACGAGCCATTAGAAAGGTTAAGATACAGAAAAAAACAACCCTTTTTTGATTAGCTGAACAATTTCAGAGGAACAGAACAGGCTGACCATTAGATAAGACGAGAGAACACTTGAGATATGTTCGGCTGTAAAGATAAAGCTTTTAGCATTATCTGAAAATTTTTACGAATCAAACAAAAAGAATAAAAAAATTTGAGCTATTGAGACAGAATGCTTTGGATTATTAAATGCTGAGAAAAATGTGCTTTTGCAAAACTGAAGGTCACAGCCTTACAGAAAGAAGTCTCCATGTGATTGGCCGGACTTCTCTTGGTATGCCTGACCAGCTGTGCTTGCGGAGTTCTTCTGTAACAGCACAGAGCAAGATAGAAACAAGCACTGTCAATGCTACATAGAAACCAGAGCAGAGATCAGCACAACCTACACAACTAGTGACGAGTCACCCATGCAATAGAAAAATAAAGCTATAAAATCAGTTTAATAGAAAAAATGTGATGTTCAGCTTTACAAAAGAGAGTTCTTTTGGTGAAAAAATCTCATCAAGTCCTTCATTACTTGTGTTAACAGGTTTATTAAACTGAAGGCTGTGTGGGTTCTTTCAGACAAACCCGTACCACATATTCTGGATCCATTTCTTTCTGGTGACAAGCTCATAAAGTTTTGCAGTCTATTCTTTAGCTTGACATTCCAGTATGATAAGTGAAATCATTATCATGTTGAGCACTGATGACAGAAAAGACATTAAAAAAAATGGCTACAACCTGAAAAATACACGTCTACAGAAAAATCTAACTTCTAAAGCACAAACACAACCAAAGTCTTTTAGAAGAAAGTCTCAGCACACGAGAGGCATTGTGAAGTGCAGTTCTTTCAAAGTGTGATCTAACTCACAGATATTTCATTTCAGAAATCTTTGAGGACCAGTCTTACAATGTTCCTAGCTACAGCCTAAAGATTTTTAGCAGTGCAACAGTTACAGCACGCCAGCAGTTCCTCTTAAAAGCTGGTGAGATACTGTGCCAATTTTATTAAATATGTATGACATGTTAACTCACACTACACATTTGAGTTAAAATCAGGCTTACTGTGCAGCCAGAGTTTCCATTTTATTTGAACATGGGTGAATCAACTGGAGCTCACACTGTGTGTAAATACCCAGAGCCTGGTTGTTTTTATCTAGTGATAGTTAACAAAATTACAAGTTGAACAATGTCCTCTCTATGTCCTCAGTGTTTACAAAATCAACATCCAGCAATTACTTTTTAAAAGCTGAATTTGAATTGCTTATCATTTAAGTTGTTACATAGATGTCTTCATGGGCAATGTTTATTTGCATTACATTTAAGAGATCACCGACCTTTCCTTTGAGCTGCATTGAGGATTATAGTTAATTTGTAAATTTTGGATCTTGTATGGGTAATGAAAGAAATTTCTCTGCTCTACCAAAAACATATAGAAATATATAAAGGCTTACATAGACTCTTGTAAGTAGAGTCTACGGAGCTTGGAAAGAAAAGCGTCTGGACTTCTTTAAGTTGCTTGAAGACATTTCACCTCTCATTTGAGAAGCTTCTTCAGTTCTAAGGTCAAACGGTGGACAGTCCCAGATTTTAAGCCCTATGGGAGTGTCCCCGAGAGGGTCATGGACCCCCTATCATAATCACATGAGCTAAGGTGTGAAAACGGGTGTAAAATCCGGAACTCTCCACCAATTGCGCTTAGAACTGAAGAAGCTTCTCGGATGAGAAGGAACCTTAAAGAAGTCCAGACACCCTTCTTTCCAAGATACTTAGACTCCGATGACCTGGATGACTAAGAACCTTCACAGACCTCTCAATTAGACCACAAAAATGTCAAATTAATCAAATCAAATGATCCTAATTTATTGATTTTCAGCAAGTGTGAGCACCTCTATAAAAGCAGAAGTTTTGACAGTTTGCTTGTTCCAATCACACAGAAAAGACATCGGCACTGATCTTAGAGGTGCAATTGCTGCTGCTTATCAGTCTGGGAAGGGTTATAAGGCCATTTCCAAACTATCCAAGTCCATCATTCTACAGCAAGAATGATCACTCGCAAGTGGAAAACATTCAAGACAACTGCCAATCTCAGCAAATTCACCCCAAGGTTGAAACTGAAACTTCCCTGACCAGTTAATTTACAACATAATGGATAAATGGGCCATTGCAACACGCTGATCATTTCCTTTTTCAAAGTCCAGACCTCAACCTTGTTGTAAAGAAGAGTGGGCCAAAATTGCTCAGTCAGCAATATGAGAAGTGTCAGATATAGCTGATTGATTACTGATTGATTGCTGCTAAAAGTACTTCTACAAGCTACTAAATCATGGGCTGTACTTCGTTTTTCCACACACTGCGTCTACTTTTTGGCTCAGTTTTTGTAAAAAAAAAAAAATGACACAGTGTAATACGTCACATTTTTTGTTCATATTGTTGTATTTAAATAATCTTAGAATCTGTTTTATACATAAAAAAAACAGAATTTCTTTTCAGGATGCCTGCACATTATACTTGCATGTCAATAATCTGTTTCCTTACTGATGTATGGTACTGTAAATTATTAGGTAGCTATCTTCTGATTCAACAAAAGGCACGGCCTTCCTGCAACGATCACAGTCCTTTAGCACATCCCAATATAAGGGAAAAGCTGCTTCTGTTGCTGTACCTAGGTCAGTGTTGGGACTAGCCAGTAGCTGCCTGAATTTGTCAAGCCGGCTTTTCTCCCGCACTGTCATCGGTGGTGCCCCTGATGCATTCTGGTCCGAGATGCGAGCCACCAGTGGGATGATGGGACGAACTGGGAGAGACTGCTGCTTCTGCAGTGTGGAGCGAACTGCATAAGGAGCACACGGATTAAAAACAAGAGGCAACTTTACAATGGAGAATGAAAACAAGCAAGAGCCACGATATTAAAGGAACAATAAAAAGGTTTAAATATTTTTCAAATGCAATTAATCTTAAATTAAACAAGTAAAGCTAAAGAGATGCATATTACTTTACAACAATCTCCTTAAGCTATGCAATTATTTTCTTACTTTGTTGCCATATTTATTTCTGTGGTCAGGTATTTATTCCTTGGTGGGAGTTGTTGACCTACTATTGATCCTGTGCCTCACCAAAAAAGGCACAGGTCATTACCAGCAGAGGTTTCGGGTGAAACCATTGGGAGACCTTGCCTCACCCTATCATGTGACCTCACCTGATGTGAGTGGGGGCTAAGGTGCCTGGGAAGGGATCTCAAAACTGGATTGTAGGTGGAAGACAGTCAGTGTTGTGACTTTGTAAACACATAAAGGCAGTTTAATAGGATTAAATTAGCTGAAGTGTTGACTACTGGCTAAGGCTACATCCACACTAATGGGTTTTCGTTTAAAAACACATCGTTTTCTCTCCAGTTTGGCCTCCCGTCCACACTGAGACAGCGCTTTCCCCAAGGAAAAACGCAGCGTTTTGAAAACGTCCTTGAAAACGCATACATTTCAAAATGGAGCTGCCCCGTCGCAGTGTGGACTCTCGAAAACGCAGACTTTCTAAAACGATGACACATTTTAGTCATGTGATGCAGTCATGTGACCAATTTAACAAAGATAGGGGAGTGCATTATACAGCAGTTGTTTTGATTGCTCTCAATTTTGACAGCCCTAAAAAAGATTAATATCAGTTTGTACATGCTCCAGATAGCTTTTCTTCAAATTCTTTAATTCTCACTCACTTTTGCGCATACGCAGGACTGGAATGTAAGCGTTTTTGGCCTTTCAGTGTGGACGCACAATTCTGTGAAAACGACTGAAAACACTAGTGTGGACGCAGAGCGTTTTCAGACCAAAACGCCGTTTTCAAATCTATCCGGGCAAGTGTGGACGTAGTCTAAGAAAGGCTAGTGGGAGACCAGTCAACAATGTGAATATTCAGAAACTAGGTGACTTATGAATAAAGATTCAGCTGACTATTCATCATATGAAAAGCCACTAGATTTGAAACAGTGATCCTACTCATAAAGCTGAGGGTAAAGCTAATTGAGGATTAATGAAACCTGTTTACCATGTATAATTTTTCATTATTCACACAGTCCTACAATTACATCTGGCTTTGATCTTTCATCCTGTCACATATAAGACATTTGCAGATGGGAGTTCTTTTCATTCATGTGCAGAACTTCAAAAAGAAAAAGAAACTTTTCTTATTAATTTCTAGTGTCGAACTTGATGACAGTTATTTCATAACTTAAGCTATGAAAGGGGATTTCTTATGCTTATTTTCCAATCCATATTTTTAGTCTTTATTCTATTAGTTCAGACTCACAGTTCAAAATAATCCTTGTTTATCAAAAACGGGTCCTTGGTGCAGCCCATCAGTTCTTTCAGCTATTTCAGTTCTCTTCCCCCTACCCTTTGAGACAACAGTCTTCTGACTGAGTGCCAATCCAAACTTGTTTGAAAAGCGGTTGGGTGGGACTTCTGTGCTGACAATCAGAGCTGTTTGTCCAAGGTGAACATGTAAGATAATCTCAGTGATATTAAACAGAGACAATAGCAGAAAAAATAGTCTGAAACTGAGTGTTTGGAGCAGTCTACAGCCTGAGTGACTCACAGGGATTCCTGCTGTACGCTGTTTGGTGAAACTGACAAATCTACTGAATTAAAGGCCTCCATTAAACTTTGGTTTTCTTAAAGGTGGATAATGAAAGGATATTCTTTTGGCAGACTGACTCCCAAAATATTTTGGACTCTGTCTGAAGAAGTCTGAAGAAGAGGGACTGACATTTTATGCTGCATAGGTCCATCTTATCTCAGTATTGTAAGAATAAAATGTTCCCCCAAGCATTTTTGATAAATAAGGTACTTAGGTTGGGTACATATAACCTGGCGTTCTGTAAAAAGTGTTGTGAAGTTTTGCATATATTTTCCCTGTACTCGATCTTGTTAATTATTGAATTCACACATGACAAACTGTTTAAAATCAACCCTAATATCGAGGGGTTGCAAGAGATTTTACAACTTAAATCCAGGCACACTAACGGTAATTAAACACTGTACTTCCCTCATAGGCTCTTAAAAGAAAGCACTTAGAGATATTAATGGTAAAGACGCTAAACAGGAATTTGCAACTGTTAATTAATGCTTATTATAAATTATATAATTTCATCACAACAACATAACTGGATTGAAATCTGGGGGGCTGGTACATCACAAGAAGAGCTAGTCACAGAAAGAAACACTGGTTAGGATAAGATTATCAATGAAGTAGAAACTGATTTCACTTATTCTGTGTGAATGTGCCTTATGAGACACAGAGGTGGTCAGATAATTATTAAATAACATGTGCTCTCTCTGTAATACTAATCCTGTATACATCTTTATTTTAGTATTTCTAGTTCTATTTTTTGAACATAAAGAAAACCTAAAGACATTAATTGTACAGCAGTAAGATAAATAAGTGGTACACAGTCCTCTGTCGTCTGCATTACTCAATTGTGATGATATCATGGAACATCAGACACATCCTAAAGGCCTTGCTATAATCCCACCAGCCCTAACTGCAGTCTTAAATCCCACCTATGAAAATCTGTAATTAGCTTCACTATGAATCACCTGATAATCTGCTCTGTAGATCTTAAACCTGCAGCATATTAGCCACATACCTGAAGATGTGTTAAGGTGTGCAACGCTGCTAGACTTCACAACCTTGCCATTGGCTTGCTCGTACTCCGTGTCCTCCTCCTGCACATCCTGAAGGTTTGGACCTTCTGTCGTGGGTGGTGCCAATCTGTGTGAAACTGCACTTTCAGTGTCACCTGCTTGATGCTGCTGAGATGAAAATAATATCAAATCAAAAGACACACTAGAATGTCTCTTTTCTTTTCACACTAGTTCATTTTCTTTACTGCTGACTGACAAAAAATCAAATCTTGTAGCTACTTGGTTCTGTATGGATGACGTAGTGTGCAGGCCTGGTGGTATAGATACAGCTGGGTTGAAGGTGCCAAGGAATTCTGCATCCTCCTCATCATCAATATCCCAAGCATCGTTGGTGCTGCGGGCAAACTCATGAAAGCTGGAGGCTTTTTTGGTCTTGATATTGTTGAACTTGGGCTTTGTGTCTTTGGGATACCTGCAGGGAGACAGATTGAAATATCAAACAAGCAGAAAAGAGAAAGAAACCAACCAAAAAACAACTTTAGGAGATGATGTCTTGATGCATGTTCAATCATTAAGGAAATCCCTTAAAAGTCAATTCTGTTCATCTAGACGTAGAGTTTTCAGTGGGAGAAATGTTTTGTCACTCATCCAAGTGACTGCTTCAGTCTGAGACTGAAAACTTTTGGGGGGTTTAGGAGATGATGAAAAAAATCCAGTGCAAACATTTGGCCACACTTGCACAGGACTGGTGCATGCAGTCCACACATACAGTGCTGTGGAAAAGGTATCCGGCCCCTCTCCGATTTCTTAGTTTGGTTCATTTCTCATACTTACGTTTTGTGTTCTGATCACTCCCAATGAAAAGTTTCACTATCTCCAAACTGTAGACCATCATAGATGGTCTCACTAACATCTTGTAAATCTTCCCATTTGCTCTAACTTGCAACCTTCTGGCACAAATCACCCGACACTCTCTTCTTGACCGCTTTTGTGCCCCATCCCAAGATATTTAAACTACACTACCTTCACAACCTACTCTTTGCAACAATTCTGTTTCTCATTCACTTGCTGCTACTAACTTTCATTGTTTTACCTTTCTAGTGCATACCTCCATCTCTCCAGCCTTTCTTCCATCGGATCCCTACTCTCACTACAGATCAACGTCATCTCCAAACATCACAGTCCATGGAAACTCTTTCCTGACTTCATCTGTCAGTCTGTCCATCACTATTGCAAACAAAAAGCGTCTCAAAGCTGATTCCTGCTGTATTCGCAACCCCACCTTGAACCCATCTATCACTCCTACCACACACCTCCCCACTGTCTTGCTATACTTACACATGTCCCCCACCACCGTCACTTACTCTGCCACCCCTGACTTCCTCATGTAGTTCTATAGTTCCTCTCGTTCCACAAAGACACTAGTGAAACTAGTGAATCAGTCACTAGCTGTCCTCAATCTGTCTTCCTCTTTTGCACTGTCCTCATTCTTCAGCTCTTCAAAGAACTCCTTCCTTCTTCTCAAGACATTCTCTTCATTTGTAAGTACATTTCCATTCTATCCTTAATAAACCCAACCTGCTGCACATCCTTTCCAGCTCAATCTCTCTGCCCAGCCAATAAACACAAGTCGACTTTTCTGGCCTTAGTGTCTAACCTCACACAGAAATCAGTATTTCTTTGCTACCTGTCACTTCACTGTATGCCTAGCCTACCAGCATACTTGTCCATTTTCTTCATCTCCCTCACTATTCCACCTTTTCTTTGCCAACATTTGAATACTTTTCCGTACTTCCTCATTGCACCACCAAGTCTCCTTGTCCACTTTTCTCTGTCCAGTGAACAGAGAAAAGCCCTAAACAGCCGTTTAGTACACTAAGCAGCTTCTCTCGGTATTACAATAGTACTTTCTCAGTCATCAGGTAACTTTTATTTAAGTCTGGTATTTACTCTTTCACAAAGGACCAGGTAGGTTTAGAAAAAATTTCCCCTTTAATAAATGAAATAAATAAAAACACAAACTGTCTTTTGTATTTATTTATTTGACATTATCTTTGTCTAATATTAAAAATCTGAGGAGCTGAAACGTGTGACAAATATGCAAAACTATAAGAAATTAGGAAGGGGGCAAATATTTTTTCATAGCACTGTATTCAAGCACTTGCGGCAAGAAACAGCTATGAAATACATGTTACACTGAGATTAAAAGTTAAAATGGATTAACTGGGATGACGCGACACCATGCAGCCTACTGCACTTACGTGCGTCGCAATCGGGGGTCAAGAGGTGGATGCTGAGCTCCATAAACCGGTTGCACACTGTGGAAGATAACATGTAAAATGCTGTCATCTCTTCACCAAAAAACACACGCAGCTCTCGAGTGTCTGACTGAGCGAACAATCAAAGATGAACTTCTTAGAAGATGTTAATTAATAACTGTTCACAGGAATGTTGGCAGACATATGTCCTGGCCTCTGATGTGTTGCTCTTCTGAACTCACCTTTCTTAGTTTGAGTAAGTTGCTCAGTTTCTTTAAAATTAGTTAATTAATTACACAGCAAAGAGGGAGAAGTCACAGAGGAGAAGCAACATCTGGAAACAGATTGTATGACTATCAAAAAAGAATATGCTTTATATGCTTTATAAGTGTTTAAAGAAAAAGGTGGGCCAACATAAAGCCTATGAACTGAACCCTGCACTGGAGAATTGTTACACCCCAAACATATAGGCAGGCTGTAGCCCGGCTAGAAGATCTGTACTGGCAGCAAACACAGTTGTAATTTCCTGTTGAGTGCATAATGACATCTATTTGATGTTTGGGACATCCCTAAAAATGAATTTCAAATCTGGGAACTATCTGAGCATTTCTTTAATGATCCTGCAATGCTAAAATCCCAGTTGGTAAATCACAGACCCAACAAATACTGTTCTACATGCTGCCTTCCCTTCCACATGACTCAGTCAATCCCTTATATGAAATATCCCTATTTCACAAAATGAGCTTGTTTTAAGCATGCACTGAACAGAAGAAGTGGACAGCTTGCAGAGCGCCTGTGTTCTTTACCACCCTGTGGTGTGCAGTATGTTCAGCGGATTTGAGAATCTTAATACTCAGCTTCTTTCCAAATCTCTGGTGAACTAAAGCAAAGATAGTCTGGAGTGGTAGGATAGGATCTACAATTGCCAAAAATGCCTCTTACCAAAATTTTATTTGCATTCTGTTAAAGTCTTTACTCAGCGGAAAAACACTGATAGCTGCCCATTTTGCGTTTCCTTTTTTTTGGCCTCTTCAACTTCATTAGTTACATGTTGCTAGTACCAGGCTGAACCTACTTTTGCCTTCAGAACTGCTTTAATTTTTCGTGGCACCGATTCAACAACGTGCTGGAAGCATTACTCTGAGGTTTTGGTCCATATTGCCATAATAGAATCATGCAGTCCATGATGTTAATGTTCCGTTCCAACCTGTCCTTAAAGGTGCTCTGTTGCATGTGTAGGCGACATGGATATAGCAAAATTGTTGTGGTCAAAAAGTCTGAGAATATTTGAGTTTGGTGACACTGTGAATTATCCTGCTGGAATCAGCCATCAGAAGATGTGCACACAGTGGCCATAAATGTATGAACTTGGTCAGCAAGAATGGTTGAGTAGTATGTGGTGTTCAAATAATGCTCAGTCAGTATGAAGGACCCAAAGTGCGCCCAGAAAATTTCCTCCACACTGTTATACCACCACCACCAACAGTCTGAACTGTTGATACAAGGCAGAAGGTTTGATATTATCAAATTCTGACCCTACCATCCAAATGCTGCAGAAAAAAAATGGACACTCATCAGACAAGACAACAGTTTTCAATTCTTCTATTGTCCAATTTTGGTGAGCCCATGCAAATTGTAACCTCAGTTTCCCGTTCTTATCTGGCAGTATTGGCACTGCATGAAGTCTTGTGCTGCATTAGCTCATCAACTTCGAGATGTCAGCTTTTGGTCAAAGTCACAGTGACAAAGACTAAGGTCTCTGTTAAAGAGGGCTCTCTATGATATGGGCCATTTAGAGATTCAGACATGAAAATATTATGATAATACTTAAAAAAAATCTATTTTCTGTAGCTTTTCATAATATTATCCATTTGTCATGATAACCCAATTATTCTAAGTAACGGAGTGGGTTTTGTGAGAATATCACAGGGCTGCAAATAATATGAAGTTTATCAAACTGCAGCTTTTCAAGCCTAAGGCTGAGAACTGAGCCTGCTGATTATCTGGCAGTGCCAGAGTGTCTTGTTTACCAGCCTCACACTTGTTTTATCAGGAGCAGCTCAAGGACAGGCAGCAAGACTAGCTGTTAGCCTTCCTGTTCAAACATATGTTTGTGTTTCTAACGATCCACCCACCCCAGATCAGTGTGTGTGACAAAGACAGCACCGCCCTCTCCTTGGAGATCCCGTCTTCTCAGATTTCTAAAACAGGCTGACCGCCCACCTCCACCCACTTCTTTTCTCTGCTCCACCCTCTTGCAGTTAGATGGTACCAGGAAAGGACATTTAATCAGATTATCAGTCTTGATAGTCATAAAAAAAAACACAGAGGTCAATAAAGATACAAACGCATAAACATGAAGAAGCGTCTTGTCTTATCAGTGAGGCGTGAGGGATTTTTAGCTTCCACCTGCGCACAGGAAAAACTAAAATAAAACAAAACAAAGCAGGGAGTATACCCTTTATTAGCCATGCCCATGATGTCTATTGCGCAAGCTCTGCATGCTGGGACTAGCCTAGCTCAAGTATGTGTCTCCCATTATACTCAGCTTAGAGACTAATAAACAAACTCCAAATGAAGTTTGCAGCAGAGCAAAAAAAAAAGTTCTGTTATTTTTCTGTTGTCTTGCAGTACTTTATAGACAAAATAATGCACACATGGGTAACAAATTAAAGATAAAAAAGTGCCTCAATAAAGAGTTCGGTCCTGACCTGCCATCAGAACAGTTTCAATGTGTCTTGGCATAGGCTGCATCCAAAAAAACAAACACTAGTGTTTGTTAAGTATGCCAAAATATGGTATTTTCAATGATTCCAAGAATTATTAAAATGTACCCAATATTACAGCAGATGCATTCTATATTCAGGTGAATATTTAAGTATGCACACTCAGAACATTATACCAGCATAAATATCTCACAATGAAATACAAATACAGACACAGTATAATGTCAATAACTCTCCAGTTTAGGTGCTTAAATAGTAAAGTTTTCACCCTGACAGGCATTATATATAATTTCATCAGATATTCACTCTTATCAAATGAAGTTAGACCTGTGTGATTGGGCCTTACCTACATATGCCAGGGTCACTGCCTGGCAACCACCAGTTACTAGGGAAAAATTACTATTCTCCAGTTGCTAGCCAAAACTGCTCCCAAAAGGTATACATCACTGCATCAAATACCTCCTTGTGATCACTAGCAGACTGCTCCATGGATGACACCAACTGGTCTGCAAACACTTGGTAACTATTCACTACACAGTTATGAAATTGTTAAGAATGAACAGCTTACAAACCCATTCGCTCCCCCCCCCTCTATTAGCATGTTTTCACTACAGGATGAAATCAGCATTCCCAAAGTGCAATGTTTCCCTCCTATAGTTTCTGTTTGCAATGACCATCACCAAAATGCCCCCAACAGGTGGATAGAAGGGCTCTGCATTTTTTCTTGTGTGCTTAGTCAGTGTCTGAAATATGTACTTTTTTTTATTTATTCTTTTTTGGGGGGCAGTGCAGTTTGTAGAAACTTTTTAAATATCTTTTTACAAGACACTTTGAACACAAAGGCTTTCTACTGTACACTTTATTAAAATTATGCTTCTCCCCACTCTTGTAACATAATCTTTACTATATACACATTTCATTTGTAAACAGTAATGTCTTTACTGTGTCCTCCCCAAGTAATGCGGCCATAAAACGAGGATGCGTTTCATTTAACTCCTCCAAGAAAACCCACTGAGATGACAAAATAAGATATTAGTGCTGTGTTAGTGGTTCAGACAGTGCATTCTTCCCCCCTGATGTTTTTGATCGTTTTACTGTACTGTCACCAGCACCTCTCAGCATAGACTGAGAAAGCATATGGCGGTTGACAGACAGCTGCCACCTCCAGTGTGATCGTTAGAAACCGCAGAGAAGAAAGAGATGGGGGTCTGCCTCTGAGCTGGGAGCTGTTATAACAACACACACTCGAATAAGACACTGGAAGCGGCTCATGCGTGAAATCCAGCGAACGAGTCGATTTGTGCGCTTGTGTTTCCACACAGATCTGTTAGTTACGAGTATTATTAATAGAAAAGAGTATTATTAATGTGTGTCTTTGTTAAGGACAATATTTCAACAGTGCCTGTTTGAAACTCACTAAGAAATGTAGTGCTACTTTATGAAGAAAAGAGGACCTACCTTCCAGGAACCTTTGCGTTTCTCCTCCAAAAATTGATCCTGTTGTCGGTGGCCATACTCAGATAACCCCCGTCAGACCGACACCGAAACCGGCTGCTCTCGTGAAGAAACCATGCGGCAACCGCTTCCGCGTTTCACTGGCGACAGCTCGGCCCCGCTCGGCTCTCTCTGCTCGGCCTCCTCATGAGTTTAAACGGTCGAGTGATAGTAATATTCGCTTTCCAGTGTGATGATGTACACTACAGCACACTGTAAGCCGCCATCTTGGGGCGCACCGACAGGAGCGCGTGATTGGTGCCAGACTCTAACAGGTGCAGCGAAAACAGCCAATCGGACGAGCTCGCGGTAGAGCGACGGTCAGTGATACTCGTGGATAAACAGGCACAAAGAGGTGATTCGTTGACACTGAATGCTGGCAGGGGAAGGTTTGGTGTCGACCTCAAACACCATTCTAATGCAAAGTCTTTCTTAGGACTCCAGCCTCTGTTGACGCCTGCATTGTGATGTGTTTGGTTTGACCACTCAAGTCAGCAGATGGGTATACACACTGTGGCAGAGAGCCAGAGATGAATAGTAAAATAATGATTAAATGCAGTGTGGTTGTATAAACACATAGTAAGTGATAAAAGGTGGGTGAAGAAGAAACACCCAGTGTATTATGTGAAGCCCCCAAGGGCTAAAGTAACCCGAGCCAATACTAAGTATATGCTTTATCAATAAAGAAAGTTTTAAGCCTAATCTTGAAGGCAGAGAGAGTGTCTGTATCCCAAATCCAAACTAGAAGCTGGTTCCTGAAGGCTCTGTCTCTCGGTCTACTTTTAAATATCCTTGGAAGTAAGCCTTTACAGTCTGAAAGTCAAGCACTGTATTGGAGTGATACCGTGCTATGAAGTCTTTAAGATAAGATGGGGCCTGATTATTCAAGGCCTTGAATGTGAGGAGCAGAATTTTAAATGCAACTCAAGGCTTTTCAGGGAGTTTTTAGGCCAAGTATAACTGTCACAACCTAAAACCAAAATCTTGTTGTTGTTTAGAATCATTTTTTCTATAGCCAGAGATTTCACACAAGTTTATCACACAAGTCTAACAGAAACAAGCACTGGTGCCTTTGATATTTTATCTGCTTTTTGATCATTCAGTGGAGGAAGGTTCATAAAGCGTGTTTTGGGTAAACCATCCATCCATCCATCTATCTTCTTCCGCTTATCTGGGGCTTGGTCGTGGGCGCAGCAGCCTAAGCAGAGAAGCAGAGAAGACCTCCCTCTCCCCAGCCACCTCATCCAGCTTGTCCAGGGGAACAGCAAGGCGTTCCCAGGCCAGCCAAGAGATATAATCTCTCCGACGTCTCCTGGGTCGGCCCTGGGGCCTCCCTCTGGTGGCCCACAGGAGGCACCCAGAAGGTATCCTTGTGAGATGCCCGAACCACCTCAACTGCTCCTTTCATTCTACTCTGAGCCCCTCCCGGATGGCTTACAAGGCTCATGTGCCCATGTGGAATAGGTGGCTGACCAAAACAAGCCATAACATATGAAAGGTCTATCCTTACTATCCATTGGAGCGTGAGTGCGTCTGTTATAAAGCACTTGGGCATAGAAGTCTTGTATGAATGTGCGTGGAACAAATCCCTCATTTGAGCACTCAAAGGAAGTTCTTTGAGTGACCAAAAGAATAACCAAAGTGCTATATAAGCACAAGTCCAGTTAGACTTTTTGTCTTGTGCATGAATGTGATCCTCTTAGAATTTAAAAGATCAGCAATTTTGTGTCAGTGGCTAACCTCTTGATGAGATGACTTTGTGACATAAAGTTAAAGAATGTGGAAATGGAAACAAAACCACTACCCTTTGCTAAAGAGACGTACATCAGGCTGATCAGAGGCAAGCAGTTTACTGTAGCTACTGCAAGCTCTTCAAGCCACAAACTGTCATGCAAATCAAAATGCTTCCTCTGAATGTTGACCCTTAATTTATGCTAAGTAATACTTCTCTTTTCCCCCCAGTTGCTGCATCTACAGTCTCTGTCCACATGAGGGCAGACATCTTCCGCTCCAGTTAAAGAGCTTTTCTCAAAATGAAACCAGTTCAACTACTACCTATTTACTGTAAATGTTAGAAAAGGGAATTATCCTTTTATGCTGCTTATTCTGTGGTGTTGTCAACACCAGATAGCCGACCACACAGTGGGGACATAGCCATGCTTTTCCTGAAAAGTTCAGCATTCAATACAATCCACCCCTCACAACTCATCAGGAAACTGACAGACCTGGGCATCAGTTCCCTCATCTGCAAATGGTTACTGGACTTCCTGACCAACCGCCCCCAACATGTCCGGCTGGATAACCGCTGCTCATCTACAATCACGATGAACACCGGTGTACCACAAGGCTGTGTGATGAGCCCTTTCCTCTACTCCCTCTTCACCCACGACTGCAGACCTGCTGATGGTTCCAACACCATCATTAAGTTTGCAGATGACACCACGGTGATTGGCCTCATCAGTGACAACGATGAGGCCGCCTACAGGGAGGAGGTGGATCGTCTGGCTGAGTGGTGCGACAGAAACAACCTGCTGCTTAACACCAAGAAGACCAAGGAGCTCATCGTGGACTACAGGAGGAATGCTGACCCACATCCACCCATCTACATTAAGGGGACGGCTGTGGAGCGTGTGAGCAGCTTCAAGTTCCTGGGAGTCCACATCTCCGAGGATCTCACCTGGATGACCAACTGCTCCAAGCTGGTCAAGAAGGCTCACCAGCGCCTCTTCTTCTTGAGGACTCTGAGGAAGAACCACCTGTCCTCAGACATCCTGGTGAACTTCTATCGTTGCACCATCGAGAGCATCCTGACCAACTGTATAACAGTCTGGTACGGGAACTGCTCTGCCTCGGACCGGAAGGCGTTGCAGAGGGTCGTGAAAACTGCCCAGCGCATCGCCGGAGCACCACTTCCTGCCATAAAAGACATCTACAGGAAGCGGTGTCTGAAAAGGGCTGGGAAAATCATCAAAGACCCCAGTCACCCATCACATGGACTCTTCACCCTCCTGCCCTCTGGGAGGCGCCACAGGAGCCTCCGGACTAAGACCACCAGGTACCGGAACAGCTTCTTCCCCACAGCTGTCAGACTCCTGAACTCTGCCTCCTGACATCTGACCCACGTTAACACATGGACTAAACATACACACACCCACAATGGACAACTGTACCCTCAAACACACAATAATAACATGGACTGAACCACCACTCACAACCACTAGCACTTTATATAGCCTCTGTAGGAATTATATCTCACTTATCTTAACTGCACTACTGTATAGCTCTGTGTAAATAATCATTCTGTACATTCGATAATCTTTAATCCTACAACTGTTTACAACTTGCATAGTTCCCATTTCTGTATAGCTGTATATCTCAGATTCTGTAAAGTTATTTATTTCATATTCTGTATAGTTTTTCATATTTATATCCTGTTCATAGCCTGTACATAGCTTGTACTCACTACAGCCTGTACATACTTATAGTTTTAGAATATTCACAACATACTTCATACCGTGTACATTATAACATACCATAATAGACCCATTTCTGTAATATACTCACATATCTATATTATTGCTAATATATATTGTAATATATCTATATCACTAAAGCACTTCTGGATGGATGCAAACTGCATTTCGTTGCCCTGTACCTGTGCATGTGCAATGACAATAAAGTTGAATTCTATTCTATTCTATTCTATTCTATTCTATTCTAAAAAAAAAAGAAAAGCAAATTGACTCAGTTCGTCTTATTTTGTCTTATATAGCACATCTTGGCCTCTTTTGGCTGCATTCAAATACAGGCAAATGGAGGTTTTGGGACACGAATTGGTTTCGTTTTACATGTTGGCCTTGTATTTGAATTGCAGGTGCTCTCCTGTGTCTGTTTGTTTAGGGAAATCACTGCAGCACTCACCCACCTGTTCACTCCTCTTTAAGCGTTCAACGGACTTCAACTGACAAAATCCAGGTGAGAGTTAATATTTGCTGGGAACAAGTGTGTGCTGTGGATTTCATGTCATTGAGAGTGGAGAAAACTCCATTGAAACATTTTCTGGAGATAACTCTTTGTAGAGACGGTTTGGAACTTTCTCTCGAGGCAGTCTTGTGACTTTTGGCTACTGGATTTTGCTTGGTGTGGCCATCTCACTGAAGAAAACAGTGGTATGAAAGGAGCAGGCTGAGAGGGGATGCACTTGTAGTCACAAGGCAGGACAATAGGGAGCTGTGTGAGGGACTGCTGGAGTTGCCTGGGGCACAGTGACTCTCTGCTGTTACTTTGATCTTCCTGCTGTCAGGAAACCATGGCTATTTATTGAATTACATCTAGATGAAGGCATGTTTTGACTTGTCTGCTGTAAATACATATTTTAGTTCTAAATAGTTCATATTTAATGGCATGCATTTCCCTGAATGGTACATTTCAAAATAAATGTATGACACATGCTCAGTGGAGTTTAAGCCCTCAGCCATATTTTGGCTTGTGTGTCCCCCCCTCCCCTTTTTTGTTCTCCCTCTAACCCCTGAAAGGACAGCATTGTGACTTCTTCTCTTCCTGAATGCTTAAGTGGCAACAAAACCACTCCGACAGCATTCTTAAGAAAAGAGGAACTTTTTTTCTTTCTTTTGTCCTGTCACCATGGCGCAGTGTTCAGCAAACAGTTATTTTTAAAGTTTTCTGAACTGTTTGAGCAAGAAGATATTGATCAATATAAGAGGTCAAGAAGTCCTGAAATCAGTTTTGAACTTTTGAGTTGGAGCTTATTCAATGGAGGTAAGTTTTTTTGGGTTTTTTTTTTTTGCTTTCCTGTTACTTATGTCAACATTGCTCAAAATAGTTCTATGGTAATCATCTACTATTGTATACTTTTTGCTGTAAAAAGCACTAGCCAGATGTGAATAAAAGAAAGGGAAAGCCTCCCCAACTTTTTAGCATGCTTTGGCTTCAAAGCTCACAGTGAAATCTACTGTGAAAATGTGCATACAGAAGCATTAGATGTTTGCGTTTCCTCTTCAGGCACATGGTGATGTCTACTGGAATTCTTCATCTCAAGGTCACGAGGTCACCAACAGCTGTGCTTACACACTCTGACTGTGACTGGGCCATGAAGGATTGCGAAATCGTTGAGAAAGGTAAGATAACTCGCTCACGATGAGGAAGTCTGTATGAGTGCTGTGTATGGTGAGCTTAGTCTGCAAAAACTATAACAAGTCCCTCACTAAAAATGCTGATACATCCCATGATCCATAAATAATAAATAGGGCCAAGGATTGTTCAAATTAAAAAGTGTGCATTGAATTAATAATTGGACCTATAAGTATGCTAGGAGTAAAAGCTTATGACGTGCAAATAAAGACATAACGAGATGAGCCTCTTTTATGTCTGTCTTGATTTTGAACTAAAAGTCCAAAGTGCAAAAAGGATTTTTGCATGCTTATATATTTCACAATGCCTGCTTTAGTGGACACTACTCTTTTATTTTCATGGCTGAGTACTTTTGAAAATTTCAGCTTTCAACTTTAAACACATTTCCATGAGGTCCTTTGGTTAAAAAGAACACCAAACATCCGGCTTGTTTTCAGCACTCAGTTCTAAAGTCTGCATCTTTGATGACATTTTTTTCCCCCACTTTTTGCTCTTAGGGGCAACCATTTGGGAACTTTCCAGTTTCTTTCAGCTCTTTGTTATCTGAAGCTTTAACCCTTTAGATAACAAAAGTAAAGTCAGACTGATCAACTGATATATCAAAAGGTGATTTTAGTTTTACTACTTCAAAACAAAACGCTGCCTGGCCCACCCTAACTGTAACTTCCAGTCATACCAGAGCATCCTTTCCACTGGCTACTTAATCAGTGATTGGCCCAAAGAAAACCTGCCATCACGAGTCTTCATTTTATAGCCACAATCAGGTTTTAGATGAACATTTAATCCCCCAGCCAGATGATGACTTTTTTGGGAAAATCTACACTCACTATCATATTATTCATCACAAAAAATGCACAACAATAATCATTTAGCCAATGTTAATTTGCATGAAAATGACTATGGTGAGCACGTACTTCAAGAAGAGTGAGGACAAAAAACTGCCAAGAAATTGTTTGGCGGATTCTCTGGAAAGACAAAAGTAGAAAAGGAGACGTGGTGGTGGAATGAGGACTTACAGAAAAGTATTCAAAGGAAGAGGTTAGTAAAGAGAGCTGGCAAAGGCAAAAGGCTTATAGTGAGGTCAGACACTTGTTTGGCTGAGCAGAGAGACTGTGGTGGAACACAAGCACACCTGTACAGCAGGTTGGTCTTATTAAAAACAGAATAGAAATATACTAACAAGTGAAGAGAGCGTGTTGAAAAGATTGAAGCTGATGAATGCAGAAATTTTTTAATTTTGGATGATGGGACTGAAATGTGTGTATTCCTATCCCGAACAAATACAATCAACCTTCAGTTAATACTGATATTCCCAGGTAAATATTCCACATGAATGAATGGCTACATTTCCAGGTATGATCAAATACAACCCATCACCCTATGAGACCTTGGAGAGGCTCTAGTTTTTCTGTTACCCTCACTTGTAAGCAGCTAAAAAAAACAGATGGAAGGGTAGATTCAGAAGTCTGTTGAAACTTTATTTATTTGGATATTTTTTTTCATTTCTGTGTGACATATTTGCTAACACTGCTACAATTACAAATGTATGTCCATACTGTAACTGCTGCACTGTGTAGGTTCAGGTGTTGCAGCGACCTTCTGGGTGTCTAGCAGCTGACCCTAGATCAGACTGAGGTTAGTGACATTTTACACCTCAGTGCCTGCCTATCGTGCATTAATCCTCTGATAGCACCTGTAACCTTTTGTGTAAATCTGTGAAGGGGAAGACTGACCCACACTTTCCTACAGCACCCATGAAGTCAATATACTGGAGGAAAAAAGTTTTTTGTCCTTTGCATTAACTAATTCAAGAAATACTTGATAATACTTAGGCATAGATTTAACTGTGTAAAGACAGCAAAGAAAAAGAACAAGACTTCTAATATGCTTTATCCATACAGCTGATTTGCATACATTTTGTACAGCTGTGCTAAATTGAAAGAGTAAAAGGAGACTATAGGATATGTGTTGTGTTGTGCACTTATCATAAAACAACCCTTGGATAAAGTGTGACAGTCTTTATGGCTGCTGTGCTTTTAGCAAATACCCGTCTTTACCTCTGTGTTGTTATCACCCTGCTTATTATGGATGCACAAACAACGTACACACACACACACACACACACACACACACACACTGCCCCCTGTGCTCAGTCCAATTGACACACTCAGTTTAGTTTTGTGAGAAACTGTGTGTTTGCATGCGCATCTGTCCGTGTGTGTGTGCATGTGAGTTATGAGCATGAAAGAAGCAAATGGTATTTGACCATGTGCATTGTGTTTTATGAGATGAGCAGGCTTTAATGACTTTGTCACCAGTAAATGGACACTGATTTGTAGCACAGCTGTCGCTCCACACTCTGATCAACTCTGGAACCTTCTAGAGACACACTTGTGCAGAATTAGTAAATATGCACCACATCCCCAGCATTAAAGACCTGTGTTTAAACCATATATGCTCACAGAATTGTTCACCCAGAGTGGGATTCTGGCACAGACTCATTAATGGGTGTTAATGGTACAGAGAGTAACTGCAATCTAAAGTGTAATTGAACAAAAATTACAGCTGTACAGATGCAGGCAACAGTCATGCATTAGATTTCATATTCAATCAATGCTACTATTCCTCAGAGATCCCGCTGATCTATAACCTGCTATCAGTAACATGGCTTTGATCCCATTTTTGTAGATACTGTGGAGATGGAGTTATGTTATTTATTAACACAGTGAGCAGATGTAGCAAGAGGCTCTTTTTGGAGCAGTGAGATGCTGTCCAACCCCCCCCCCCCCATAAAACAACCTCTATGTTTCCCACCACCCTGCTTACATGTCCTCCAAGGGTGTTTGTTCTGTAGTTCCACTTGCACTGCTTGTGTTGGGGAAGGGTTTAAAAATGGAAAACCAATTTGGAGATGGGCGATCAACATCACAACATGAATCACTGTAAGCCTGGTCATTTCATCCTTGCCTAGTTCAATAATCGTGGCGCAGGTTTAGTTTCAAAAGGTAGAGCTGACAGTTTTGCCTTTTATCTAAATATTTAAAATAACATATATGTGTTTGCAAATTGTTATGTTAAAGTTGAAACAACTTTTTTGCATATAATCTTATAGTTTAAGAAAACAGATACATGGAAAAATGTAATGTTGATATGTATTATTAAAAAGAAAATACAATAGTGTTTTCCAAATAAGAATTGGCAAATCATTTTTTAAAGGCTGTTTTCTCAAATCAGTTTCTTCCATAGACTGTATATAAATGATGGATGTTAACACTGTGAGGTCACTCCGGTTTGTAATGTCTTGTCTATGACTTTACTTGAGTTAGAAATACTCTAGATGATTTTTTTCTTACATAAATGGAAGCCTGTACTTTGCCCTATAACTTCAGTTCCTCTTGTCAAGTAGATTAACATTCCTCCCCAGGAATTTGATGTCCTCAAGTCATCACTGTAGCATTTTAATGTCATCAGAATGACAAAGCTTTATAAAGTGGGTTTCACACAGAAAGTGATTAGTAGTAATACAGGAACCTAAGACCACAGATTGTCAATGTTATTCAGGGACTTGAAGCTGAGATTGGCCAAATACTCTTTAATAAAGATGTCACTCTCAGGAAATAATAACTTTGATGGCTGCTTCTTCAAATCCATGAGAGATGTTAGCTGGATTAAATCAGCCCGAATGTTTGCGTTTTTTTAGTCACAGACTAGGGAAAGTAGGAAATGCTCAGTGTAAGATGCTTAATTAATTTTGGACTCTCAATAGCAGAAGAAGAGACTTGGGTATAAAAATGTGAATTCAGTCATTTTTTTTAGTTTTAAACATGTTTTTGAGAGATTTCTACATTTTCTGCCAATTCCCTTGTTTTATGGCAGGTGTTCTAATAAATTTGTTAAGCAAAAATTTGTTACTCTAAGGTAACATAGCCTGACACTGTAAAACACTGTAAAACACGGTAAAACTGTCAATCACAGGAAGCATTCACAGGAAGAAGAGGACCCAAAAGCAGGCCACGGGGAAAAGCTCAAAATACAATTCTTTAAACCAAAACAAGCCTAGATTATGCATGAACACAGAATTAGAAACAAAACAAACAAATACCCAACAAGTTAAACATGATTAATGCGTACTGTTCTCCTCCTCTCCTCCTCTGGCTCCGTTTTGTCCCCAGTATACCTTTTTTGGTTTCTTCTGACCATTGCTCATGCTAGGGCCTTTTCTCTAGGACCTAGGTCAGATTGACTGCTTTTCTTATCAGATATTTATCTACTCTGGTCTCACAGCATGACTATTATGTAATTTCTTCTTCATCTTCTTCTGTTTTACTGGCAGTTGGCAATCAATTTAATTAGAGCAGGTAGTTGTACTGCCCTCCGTAGAAGAGAATGTAATTGTTCTGCCTGTTACTAATCAGCTGGAAGCAGATAATCTTCCACACCTATGTGCTGCGAATCAGTGGTTGGGAAACACTGAATTGGACTACGTATATGATTTTTTCTCTTCATGATTTAAACCAACACCTCTCTAAAAGTCAAAGATGGTAAAATAAGGGACAGTTGTGATATCATGTCCACCTCAAATGTTTTTCTTATTGTTAGCGCACACATTTCAAGCAGCTCCTCACACAAGAATTGCACAGAATGGTCAAATGCTGCTGTGCAGGTCCATCTTCTTTATACTTAATAAACCTGGCCCTGAGTAAGTTTGACTTTTGAGAACTGACAGATCTGGGATCTCATCAAGATTTCACTGAGAATGTCCTGAACGTATGGAGAACAGGCCCAAGGACTTTTTTCAAACAGTGGCCTTGCTCCAGGTAAGGTCACCGTTTTGAATACAGTTAGTTTCAAACCACACTTCACAATTTGTTTGAGTGACCCTTTATTTTTCTTGACATTCAATTGCATTGTTTGACGTAAATATTTGTTCGTGTTTTGTTTTGGACTTGTTTTAAATTCTTGGTATGGTTTTGCCATACACACACTGTTAGCTTCAGCCTTCACCAGCAGATGTCACTGTTGCAGAGTGTTTACAGAGTCCCACAGGTTTGGTGTTTTTAAATGATTTGCTTTACGGTTGTCAGCACTGTCTTCTTCACTTCACTGCATCACCTTACAGACATTCAAACGGTTGCATTGATCTATCAATCTGTCCTGTTTACTCTGCAGACTCAAAGCTCACTGTCAGCGTAACAGGTGTGCCCTTTTGATTTCAGGGAAATGTCAGATGATGATGTGTATGAGGAGTGCGTTTGTGTGAGGCCTGTGTGTTATCAAGTTTGAAATGATTTCTCGTGTTCTGCTCTCTTATCATCATGCACTCTGTGTCTTTTACTCTCTCGTCTGTTTCTCTGTGTTCATTTAGCAGTGAGCCGCAGCAGCAGCAATTCCACTCATGTATGCTGCACCTTGTTGACTTTAGCCTCATTAAGAGACCAAATGAATATGACGAGTTGTGACATTAGGCTACAGCTGGAACAAATGCGCCAGCCGCTCATTCTCTGGCCTGGCCAATTTTTTTCTTCACTTTGTTTCTCCCTCCCTCGCACACACACACACACACACACACACACACACACACACACACACACACACACACACGTACATGTGCTCGTTTAGTTTTCGGGAAAGGGCTCGGTGGGGTTGATGGGTTTGCAACAATATTGGAAATGTAGATGGGCCTGTGTTTTGAATTGGATTGCATGCTTTGATGCAGAGACAGATTGTAAACTGTGATTTTATTAAATCCTTCATTAGGATTCATCAGTGAGATTGGATCAGAAAAAGGTCACTGTGCAGATGCGTCCCCCCCCCCCAAACCTCTCTCTTTCTTCTTTTCTCCATCCCCCTTTAAACATACCCTCCTCCTCCATCCTTACCCCCCTCCACCCTTTCTTTCTCTGTCTGTCTCTGCTTCCACTCAGCAAAGCATAAGGGGGACTTGCTCCATCATCTCCCCCTCATGCACTCTGGCTCACTCTCTCTTCTCTCGCTAGTCCTTGCCCAAAACAAATTTGTGATGAAAATGGGGAAAAATGATCATCATGGGCCTGCTAGAAAAACACAAGGTGAAAGTGACATTATCCCCCCCAACCCAGCCCACCCTGGACCCCCCCCCTCCTCACCGCCATCTAGGCTGGCGCCAGTGGGACGCCTGTGCCACAAATCATTTGTATACTCTCATTTCTGCGAGCGGGCCGCAATGTTGCTTACTGCTTAGCGAGCAGATGACTTTCAGAAAGAAGAGTGAATTGGGAGGGAAGGATGAAGAGACGGGGCAATGAGGAAAGAAGAAGAGAGGGAGGGAGGTGTGTGTGTGTGTGTGTGTGTGTGTGTGTGTGTGTGTGTGTGTGTGTGTAGGGGGGAGGTGTGGCAATTTGCCGGCGTGTGAGGACGTCTGTGGGAGTTGGATCTGAAATTGCGAGGGAAATTGTGCGCGCCATATGTCAAGTTGTGCAAAGGAGGGTTCTCATTGTGCACCTATATTGTGTGTCTGTGTGCTTATGAATATGTGTGTGTTTTCTGTTTCAAAATGAAGCATCTGGGCTGTTTATTGAATCACCTTCACCATTGTCTGCATTCCCTGCTATTATCGCCAAAAGAGCTGCAGCCACCCCCCCACCCGTCTACTTCCCCCTGTAACAACTCGGAAATGGGAAATGTGGTGCACATATTGTCTGTAGCTAGTGTTTGGTCATCTTTGTCTCTCTCTTTCTCTGACACACACACACACCCTTCCCCCACCCCTGCCCAGTGTGATACATCATGATTCTTCTGGTACACTGAATACATTCTCTATGCAGTCTGAGCCCTCAAGTCCATGCAGGCGAACATGTGACATTATATTCCTGATTTAAAAAAAAGGTGTTATTTCACTTCCGGCACAGACACACACACACTTGTTTTCATATGTTAGTGAGGACATTTAATTGAAATGATGCTTTCCTTTGCTGCTTACCCTAACCATCAAAAATGATTGCCTAAACGTAACCATAATCTAATTGTAACCTTGACACAAAAAACATAATTTCGAATCTCAAAAATGCTTTCAAACTTGTAGGGACGGGCATTTTGTTCCCATAAGGGACTGTTGGTTCCAACAAGTATAGTAGCATTCCAATTTTTGGTCCTCACAAAGATATCTAAACATGGTATACACACACACACACACACACACACACACACACACACACACACACACACACTTCAAGTCCTAGTATTACAGAAAAACAACCATAGACACACTTATCAGAGCATGCATGTTCATATAAATATAAGCACATACACCCATATTCCTCCCATGGCATGGCAACGTACACTATTACCTGCACACAAATAAAAATACTCTCTTTTTTATCATATCTCAGTCTCTGTCATCCTGGCCCACCCACACAAAAGCCACCCCACATGCATAAACACTCACAGTTAGGTTCATTCTGCATAAATATAGAATGGAGACAGTGTGGCACAGTGACCTGCAGAGGAACCCGTGCATTTTGCCTGCAAGTTCCACAAGGGCCCTGTGCTTCCAGGAAAGCCATGCAGTATTCATGGCTCAGTCACGGGAATCCGCAGGGCAGGATGGTAGAAAATGCAGTGGAAGTATGTTGCTAGCAGCTCAGCAGGATAGTGAAAGTGTTACACAATATGCACTGTAGATCCTCAGTGTGCTTTTGCATTTGATGCCTGATCTGTGAAGTGGAACGCCTTCCTTTCAGATAGTCTAAATCAGGATTCAGATTTGCTCTTCTATTTGTCTTCATACATTTTGCACATGTGCGTGTGTGGGACTCTGTTTCATAAACATGTGGTCGTGTGTTCATGTTTCATGTGTTTGTATGTCTTTATGCTCCACCTCCTGCTTTGAGAAATAGGTCCTTTCTTTATTATCACCCCAAAGGCAGTCTGACAGTTTACTGTCTCTCTCACACACAGACACAGACACACACAGACACAGACACACACAGACACACACACACATGGTGGAGTTCCCTGTGACCCACATTCATTAGATTCAACCCTGTGGTGCCTCCAGGGATCTTAGGGGAGTTATGCCCCCTGCATTGAGGGTCTTGACTCTGAGATATGCAGCCCATGAACCCCACAGCATTCATCCTGTTTAGGGGGTACTGCACTTAGCAATGCTGGGAGGTCGCAATTGAGACGACGAGACCAGAGATAAAGACGTTTGGCTGACTGAATATTGCTGCACAAAGACCACAGTCATATGAATATAAACATCTAGTGCCTGTTTACTGGCAGAAAATAAAAATAAATGTCATCTGATTTTTTTCCACAGTTGAAATGCTTATGTCTGCTAGTCCTCTGATTCCACTGAATGTAATCCACCAGTAACCAGTAGAAATTACTATTTCCAGTATTTTCACTGTTCAGGAAAACATTAAAGGAGCACTTTGTGAAATTGACACTGAGAAGTAAATAAAACTGTCAACAGTAGGAGGCAGCATAGAGCTGGAAAGTTATGGTTTAGATGTCAGTCTTTGTATACTCTCAACAGTTCTTACCGGAGGTCTTTGGCCCTTCACCCTCTTCAGAGAGCTGAGATACCACTGCTGTCTTATTGTCTATATATGTTGCTTCAGGCTGCCTTTTATGATATTGCTTGGTTAGTTTGAGCAATATCTATTAGCAAGAAAGTTGGTAAAGCAAATCGGGCCAATTTCCTTCCGTCACTACCTAGTGGTTCCGGCCATCAGCGAGGGTAAAAACAGATTAACTGGTAAATTGCTTAGTTCCCTCGTCACTACAACAGGCACCCAACAGGGTGCAAGCCACCCTAGTACAAGCTGGAGGTCACAGTGTAAGTAAAAAGCAAAGAGGTGATCCGGGAATAAGTCCGACCTATGGTGAGAAATGTGAACCAAGCTATTGTTGTGGTTGTACAGAGACTGAAACCCCTCGTTGCAATGGGTCAGTCACCTCATACTCCCAGAGCATCACCCACAGCAGTGGTTCCCAAACTTTTTTTGCTGGGCCCCCCTTTGTTTTACATGAAAAATGTTTGTCACGGTGTAATTATTTTACATGTAGTTGTTTTTTTCCTGTGTAATAATGTTCAACATTGCTATCAATACATTTTTAAAAAATTGTCTTTCTGTGCAAAATGGGTTTAAAAACAGAAACAACTGTGGGATACTGTTTGTCCGTGATTTAGACAGGGGGAACAAATCGTGGCAGGATCAGCCTGATGTTATTTGTATCCCACTGTAACGTTACTGTATAAAGAGCAAACATCTCCAAAATGTCAGGAGTAGTTAGTCATTACAACAAGTGTTTGTGAACTAAAAATCAAGAATGTGGGATACTGTTTGTCCGTGATTTGAAGAGCCCAACCCCTGCTCCCGACAAAGGGAAAACCAATTCTGCAGGGGAGACCTACCTTGGCACTTGTGCAGGTGAAGCCAAAGGGAAGATATGCTTCATCATATTTTCTAGTCTTTGGTTTAAAATGAAGTTGGTTTGGTAACATGTTCAGCGATGCTTCATCTCCTGCTTTGCGTTTGTGTGGGCGCCCCGTGTTTGCAGTGTACAAGCCTTGTTTTTTGTTTTTTTTTCCCTTTTCATACCCCCCCCCCGCAATGGCTCTGGGCGAGCCCCACACTTTGGGAAGGTCTGACCCACAGGATGCTCCAAGGGACATAGTTGAATGCCTTCTTCAAGGTCAACAACCACATGTAGACTGGTTGGGCACACTACAGTGCTCTCTCTCGCAACCTTGAGAGGATGGTGGTCCAGTGTTTCACGACCAGGATGTGAACAATATTGCTCCTGGGAGGTCAACTAATGGATGGACTCTCCTCTGCAGCACCCTGGTGTAGATCTTCCTGGGGATGTTGAGAAGTGTGATCCCTCAGAAATTGGAGCACACCCCTTCTTGCAAAAGAGTGCTACCACTCCAGTGTGCCGATCCAGAGGCACTGTCCCCCACTTCCAGGACTTTTGAGTTTAGCTGTTTGCCTTAATTAATTTCTATTCATTGAGGACTATCTCACCATATATGTGTGTGTGTGTGTGTATATATATATATATATATATATATATATATATATATATATATATACACACACACACACACACATATATATATACACACACACACATATATATATACACACACACACATATATATATACACACACACACACATATATATATACACACATGTGTGTGTGTGTGTGTGTGTGTGTGTGTGTGGAGAGAGAGAGAACGAGAGAGAGATAAGCCTTGAGTTAAGTAGTTTATCTTTTCAAGATTGTTAAATAGGTTAGAGAGTGTGTAGGGGTTTAGCAATGTGATTTCATTAAAAACTTTAATAAAAATTAGTCTAACCTTTATGTTTTACAGTCCATGGCTTCTTAAGTTTATCTTGCCTTGAAATAAAAAGCACAAAACAAACCTATTTTCCTTACATGGCAACAATAAAGAGGCTGACTCCACTGAGGACCATAGCTTTTTAAGGCCCAGTCAGCAAAACACAAAAACCTTTTTCCATAAACAAATAACAAGCGCAGCATAATGAGAGTAATAACAACACATTTAAATACATTTTTACGATAAGGCATTCACAGTTGTCTTTTAAAGATGAGAGATAATGGGTCATGCCTTCTTTTTCATAGAAACATAGGGATGGGTTTATGAAGTGCTGTTTTCTTTTTTTCTGGGGGAAAGTATTTTGAAACTTTTCCAAAGTGAAAAGTGACTTGGGACAAAGTTTGTTTATTTCCTCATTATGGATGTGAAGCGTATCTCCCACTGGAGCACGCCGTTTTAAGAGACGCTTTGTATGAGCTCAGGTGTCACACAAAGTTGTCTTGTTTTGCAACAGAGCACCACTTGTGACAAACTGCAAACTTTTCAACCAAGTTGGAGAATAGGCACTTTGATACTTGAAGCCTTAGTTTGGTGCTTTCCTTTCTCAGACCAGGTGGGCGCCATTGAGAGGGAAATGTCTTCTTGGAGGGTGTAAGTTTGGGGCTATAACTCATGAACGGGACGGCTTTGAAAACACACAGGCTGCTGAGTGAGTGAGTTTTGTAGACACTGAGCTCCTTTGCGGTTGCGTTCTTCAGCCCTCATGAATAATTCGGCAGCGTCGCTTGTCACTGTCCTTGTTGTTGTTGTCGGCTGTGGTGTCACTCCTGTCTGAGAGAGACGGAGGAGACAGAGGACTCTTTACACTTCAGTCTCCTCTGCACTTCCTATTTCATTCACGAGGAGAGGAAGCGGCGGGGCTGTGTGCTGCGTCTTTGTACAAGTAAGAGAGAAGGGGAGACAGATAGAGAGAAATCATGTCTGCCTGTCTGGCATAATGGTCTGTTTGTGCTCCTGTTATAGTTTGAAGGAAGGAGGAGAAAAAGGCAAGGAAGCAGGAGAGTGAAGAGAAACTCTGCAAATGCTCGTTGTATTTGAGTTCTTTAAGAATAATCTGTAGATTGACCTTTTTTTGTGTGTAGATGAAAAGACGGATACAACTAACTTCCAAGAGAAAATGAAAATAGAGGAAATCACTGAGGACGAACATTTAAAACACTTAATCTGACACAGTGAATGACATTCATTTAAATAAATTTTATTTCCCTGTCTGTTGCAAATGTGGTAACAAAATAGCGGACTAATGAAAGTACTACAACAGTCTCAAGACTAATAGTTTGTAGTCTTGAAACTTGATGCCTGTATTACAAAGCAAGATCAGCATATCCAGGATATATTTTCCAAACGCTGGCAGTTACCACAGGGTTTCCTAATCTAGCCATGAGTGTAAGTAAGCCAAATGTTAAAGACATGTGAATGTAGCATGAGTGCTTTAACCACTCTCACTGTATCAGTGTAGTTTGTTTACAGCCAGGAAGAAAAGCTGCTCAAAGTTATCAGACTTATCAGTGTTATTGCTTTAGCATTAAGACAAAGGAGGATCTGAATATAATTAAACTATGTTGTGTTTTATTAAATCAATGTGCTGCTCAGATGTTTTCTTCTGAGACAGTTTCAGCTGTAACCCTGGTTCACTGGTCTGGGAGCAAGTCAAGAAAAAGCAAAACAAAACGAAATTTAAAACAGCAAATAGGTTTACTTGTAATAGACATTTAAGTGTAATTAGTGCTCTGCTTTGAGAGTAAATTGCCATATTATAGTTTGTAATAACAAAAACCTACTTTTTCCTTATTCACATAGGGATGCCACAGCTGTTAGCTACACATGTTTGATTTTGCTTATTTCTTTTCTCCACATACTCTACCTGATGCAATCACCATTGATTTGTGGCTCCTTACAATAACTGTACCAGGGACCCTTTGCTTATTACACAAATATAATAAAACCACTGCACTAAAGAGCCACTATGGTAAATATATACCTTAGGGAGGTAGGTTATGTAACTAAATAGAAAAATTCAAATATAATAATATAAAAAGAAAAAGAAAAAAATAGTTGCAAGACAAGAAAACTGTGAATGTAGAAGTAATGTGTTGATTGTTTGTTGTTTTGGATCAATTTATTTCTGATAATCAGTATGCTAAGTCAGGTTTACCATCGCTGACCTCCAGTATTTGATAAATATATGTTTTTGAATTCTCAGAGAGAATTGTTCTATCTGATATGTCTCCTGTACTTTCTTGACCCAGTTGTTATATGTTGGCGAGGGGTTAGGTTTGAACCACTTAAGTGTTATACAGCTGATTGCTGCAGTTAGCAGGATGTCTTGAAAATATTGTTTAGCTGTTCCATCAGTGCCCTCTGGTATTAAACCCCAAAGCACCACATTCAGGTCCTCTATGAAATTTTGGTGGAATACATCTTTGGGTGTCTTCAAGATTGCCTCCCAAAATATTGTTAGTTTAGGACATGACCATAATATGCTAGTATTGTCATTCATGTGTGGCCCACGTTGTCTCCAACACTCACTTAATTGTGTTGCACTAATTTTTTTTCATTATTACCAGTCTAAAAATAAAAACTAGAAAATACTAACTCTCTTTCATCTGAATTCCCTCCATGTATTGGAGGTGTTTAGCAGGGGTACTCTCGTACATCTTTCTTTCCACCTAATCTAAGCACAGTTTGTCCTCCCATTTTTGTTTTTCATCTGAAATGCATTGTTCCAATCCATACTCCAAATTATATGATGAGGTGACCTATAACTTCTATAATTTATATAATTTTATTAAAGGTTTCCCATTTGCTGTGGGTGCCAAACCTTTCTTCATTCTTTATGTTTGATTAAGAAAGTCCTCAGTTGAAGATTCTTGAAGAAGTGTGTGTTTGGAGTGTGAATTGCTCAGTTAGTCAAATGACATAAGACTGCCATCTTTATGAGCTAGTCCATGTTTGTACCCTAAAATCCTTTTGAGAGAGTAATATTGGTAATACGATATCCAATGTTTTTTCAGTTCTATTCTAATTCTTGGTTGTTTCATGTGCCACGTGAATTTTGAAAACAGTTCATCAAATTTATTAAGTGTTGATTAAAAATATAAATGGGTAACAGAGAAGTTTAGGCAGCACACTCATTATGTGAATGTGTGTGAATGTTAGAATAACCACAGAAAAAGTGCTTGAAGAGAAGTACCTATATGTCACTGTCATTGTCTCTAATGACTTGTTCTAATAGTTCTGTATAGATATTGAGGCTTAGCGAGCGGCTTTGTCTGCACCCAGGTTCTTGGGTAAATCGTTCTGATGGAAATCCTTGCAGATTACAATAGAGTTTGTAAACTGGTATACCAGATTGCCATTACACTTCTCTCTGGTAGTTTTTTGGGGTGGCTTTTCAGCTTAATGATACATGAGAGTTCCTGTGAAAAGCTATCAAACACTAGTTTTATGTGCATAGTTTAAACTGCATGTCAGTCAGTTGTCCAATTACTTTTGAGCCTTAGATTGTAGGGGACCGCGTATAAAAATGGCCTAAACAGTTAATGCAATACTTTTGTTAAACCCTTTGACTTAAAGTTGAAAGTCTGCACTGCAGTCACATAGAAATTGTGTCGTTGTTCAAATATTGGACCAAAATGTGTTTATCAAAAATGACAGGTTCTGATGAGCGATGATCTACATGGAAACAAAAACAGAGTTACTGTATCCGGAGCAATTTTGGAAATACACTTCAAAATAGAAATTTGTGTCCACTGGAGTTTTCCATCACTGTCAGTATACAGAAACTAGAAAGGTTAACTTTAGTGCCAAGTATATTAAGGGAAGGACGCCATAGCTTTACACACAGTTCCACAGCACACACCTTTAACTGCTGCTTCTAGTCTTTGAGAGTGTACTTTCATGTGGCCCAGATTGGACTGTTAAAGGAGAAATTGATACCTGCGTGTGACTCATTCAGGATTTTCACAAATGTAGTTTTCTGCCTTCCTACTTTCACTGGCTTACCTAAAAGATAGAGATGGAGAATATATTAGTTCCACCTCAGGTTAACATTTTCTGTTTATCTATCATTTAAAAGCATTACAGAGCTATTTAATAAAGATGTTATGGCAATAATAGTAGTTACTATAGTCACCACTACTTATTACTACTTTTAATGTATTTTTCTATAAAAACCAGCTATTTATTAAGAAAGTCTGTGTCATTTACTCATCCACAGAGGTGGGAAGTAAAGAAATACAAATACTTGTGTAAATGTGTGTAATAATTAGAACACCAGTCATAAAAAGAAGAAAATACAAATATTTTAGAAATATGTCAATAACTATTATTATTTATGAGGAAAATAACACACTGAATTTACATTTTTATGCTCAGACTTCAGCTGGCACACTGGATTTCTGTAAGAAGTCAGAAAATAAGCATAAGATTCAACCATTAAAATGAATCTTTCTGTTCAGGAACACAAGTTAATAACTGTAATTTGGCATCTTAATCAAAAAATAATGTGTGTTACTATTTTTTCAGCTTTTTTGTAAAACAGTAATCTAATTGCTTGATAAAGTGAAGTAGGGTAAGAGATCTCCAAAGGCTACACATCATGCCACGATCTAAAGAAACGCAACAGCTGAGAACAATGTCAGTGACATCTATCAGTCTGGAAAGGGTTACGAAGCCTTTCTAAAGCTTTGGGACTCCAATGAACCACGGTGAGAGGCATTATCCACAAATGGAGAAAATGTCGAACAGGGTTAATTGTGACAAATCTGAAAAAAGGAAAAAAGAAATCATTTATAAATATATCCTGTATATTGAATAAAACAGACTATATATTTAAATGATATAAGCTATATTATCTACTAATGTTTATCATATATTAATAAAATCTCTACCACTTACTAATAAAGCTAGTGTCATTTAATAACTCAGTAAACTTAATGTTTACTGTATGATGTAATTTCTTAAGTTATGTGAGTTTCACAGTTGGCATTCTGACTTTAGCAGCTGTCCCATCATACTTTTCTGAGGAGGAGGTCTATTTCCAACCTCTGAGTTGAATTGAATGTATCATAATTATCCCTGGGGTCTATATAAATTGAGCATGCCCGTGTTCTGGTCCCCTTTGCACAAAGCCTCTCTTTTTTAAATAAAGAGAGACCTGATGTGAAAATAAATATAATAAATTATACAGGCATGTTAGGCCCAGCAGGTCTTTTGTAGAATTTTGAAAAACCTCTGTGAGGAGTAGTCTGAAAAGCTTTATCAGTTTTTAAAAATCTAAAGTTTTGAAATTTTTTAAAAAATAATTGCTCAAAATATAATCGGCTTTAAAATAAAATATGTATCACAGTAAAATGTGAAAAAATGCAGGTATTTAGAAACTTTCCAACAGCCGTTATATTTAAGCAGATGCTCACACACATTATAAATACACCCCTAAAATAAAATAAACACAGGACACGACAGACTGGATTAGAGGTAAGAGAGGTTGATGTAAGGTGCGTCTGTGTGTTCGTATACATGCAGGATTGACATGGTGGTGGGGTGTTTCTTTGGGTGGGGTGGGGGCTCTATTTGCATGTAAATAGCAAAAACGCACCAGTCCTCTACTGCACGGATGACAAAGACCATTTTGGGATTGGCTGAGCGTGTTTGTTATCCATCAGCAGAAGTAGAAAGGAGGAGTAGACAGTGGTTTACATGGTCAACAGAAACCACACGAGGGAGAAGGTGCAGGAGCGTGTCCACAAATATATGCTCTGTTTTGAACAACACAGATCAAGGAGAGAGGATGGGGAGGGATCACACCATCACCTCCACACCCTCTGACTGGACAACCTCTCTCTAACCTCCTCTGTCCCTCTCTCTCAGTCACCATGTCATTCAAATTTTATTCCTTTCCTTCGTCTTTTGCCCTCAGTGACTTCCTCTGTTATCACTCACTCACTCACTCCTCTGCATCCACTTCCTATTTGCCACTTCCCTCGCCCGCCCACTCAACCTCTTCCCAACATCTCCGTCAGTATCCTCCCCCATCTGTAGGCATACTTTGCTTACACCCTATTTCCCATAACTCTGTTCTACACCACCACCCCTCCCCCACCAACCCACCCCCTCTGTCTCTTCTTCGATTTCCCCAGTGGACCCTTACAGTAAACTGCCAGCATAATTTAAATGCAGCACCTTCCTTTTCGGATGGACGTTCCTGACGGGCAGAGGGAAAGGAGAATAAAAAGGGGCAAAGGAGGGGAAGCAATGAATCCCATTATCACATATATTGAAAAGGCTTAGAGCACAGGCATTGTATATATAAATAGAGCCCTCGGCAAGTATAATAAACCAGCTTAGATCATGTTGTCAAATCTAGGAAATCCTTTTTGGTTGTAAAAAGTTAGTATTCATTCTTTTGCATGGGGCTTTCTTTAGTTTACATCTTGGTCTGTACAAGATGTGTTGACTTACATTTATCCACTTTGATGTGTGTGTTTGCATCTGTATGCATCAAGGCTTAAGGCCGTTATCTGTCATCACATACTTGACTGTAATCATAAAGATATACTGTGCAATCATGCATGTTATCATGGAGGTAGTGTATGCCTAAAATAATTAATCTTTTGTGATACACAGTAGGATTCCCTGACAAATGTCATTTACAGTGCTGTGAAGAAGTATCTCCACCTTCTTGATTTCTTATTTTTTGTATATTTGTTACACTTACAATTTTAATCTTTAATCTCAGTTTTTTGGCCTTTGTATAAAAGCCTTTGTGCTGTTTTTGGTCAGTGCTGATTTTCACCTTGGCTCTCCCCCTAAGTCTCTTTCCCATTGTTAAATCATGAATGAGTTTTCTCCAATTGTGTATAATAGCCCCCGCTGTGATTCGCCTTAGAAATGACTTTGCAACACTTTCCAGATTAATAGAAGTTGATAACTTTGTTTGTCATCTGTTTTTGAGAGTCTTTAGATGGCAAAATGTATTTCCTTTTGAGATCTCTTATTGCTTGCAGTTAAGCACATGTAATTACTTTTGGACCAAAAAAACCCCAAAGAAAAAGTCAGGTAGGTGGCAATTGCTTTTTTTAAATAGGACTGTATGTATTTCCCTGTCTTTTATGTATTGAAATACATGTGATTGGTGCATTCACTTGCTGTTCACATTTTAAACTCACATGGTCTTAAAATGAAAGAATTCCAAAGGCCTTTTTTTTTTTTTTTTTTTTAGCAATAAATGCAATAAATGCTTTTATTGTCATCATGGTTTAGTCATGTTCCTTCTAAAAAAACAAACTGATGCATACAAGACTTGGTTAGGGACTTTAGCTTATAAGAAGAAAGCGTCTAGAGTCTTGGACCCAAGAGCACCTTGAACAAGAACAATTCAAATTCTACTTTCCACTGATGGATAACAGACAAGGTCTGTCAATCCTTACTTAAATGTTTTTTTCAAGTTAATTTAAGGGTTAAGCATTCACTTAGTTTTGAATATATAATAAACTGCCTTCACTGTGTTGCCCGTTGTATTGCTGTGTACACCATATAGCACTGAATGTGAATGTGGATGATCACTTTAGTGTAGAGATGTTCAGTTTAGTGACTAGAATTAGTGGAGGAGAAGGATAGCAGACAGTGTTGGCTCAGCCACGCCCCAACTGTAGATACTATCCATATGGATGAGTGCTAAAATAAAGAAAATGGAGCCACTGTATAGGTGTTCTGTAGGGAAAACCATCCATGTAGAACAAAACATTTTTTGTTCCAGACTGCATACGTGCTAGTTGTGTAAAATTATATTTTAATATGGCACTCTATGGGCCACTTTTCAAGCCAGGCTCAAGTGACCATTAGAGAAACTGCAGCACTGTACTAAGTTTCTAACCTGAATGGCAGTGTCTTCACTAACTGCTATACTTGCGAACTAATTTGTGTGCTTGCTTACAATAAAACAACAGAATGGGGAAAAAAATGAATGAGAAAAACAATTTGTAGGTTACACCTCAAATATGAGCACAAATAAATCTCTGTGCATAAGTATGAGTGACAGTTATCACTTTGCTGTATGTTTAAAAACTCGAGTGGCAACATAAGATCATATTTCTTTTCCAGGCCCTAAAGACATGATTAGTGGGACTGTGTGTGTATAAGAGAGTCGGTGACCCCTCTCCCATTATTGATCTGAATTCCCTTTCTTTCCTCTCTGCATCTGTTCTCTTTGCGTCTGTTTCCTCTTTGACACTAACACTGCCCGTCAATAACACACATCCAGCAAATGAAGAAGACTTTGCCTTTCTTTTGTTTTCTCTCTCTAGACCTCTCTCTCTCTCTCTCTCTCTCTCTCTCTCACACGCACTCTGTGAAGTGCATTAACCACTGTTGCATCAGTCTTTTGTTGTTTTGATCATTTCACTCTAGGTTTTTCCCATTCTGTTATCACTGCATTTTATTAGTTCAGGATCATTCATTTTATTCTCAAAATGGGTTTTTCTCCCTTAAGGACTAATTAGCCTTGCTGCAACTGCAGGGCCAAACAGGCGTAGCCAGGGTTTACTCATTATTTATGCCACTAAGTTTTCCTGCAAAACAATGTTTTTGGCTTGCTGTATCTTTTTGCCAAAGGAGATGATTTATCAGTTGGACTGCAGTTTTAAACAAGCAAACTGTTGTTCTGTGCGTAGCCAGGTGTAAACACAATCAACAACAAGTTGAACCTGCAGGGAAAAAAAGATCTGCCCGGGCACTTTCAAGGCTGTCTAGACTTAGCAGACTTATTGAAAGCTTAGTGACTTGTGGACATATATTTTGATATAATCACAGACTGACTTTGCTAACAAATACATCTGACTAGGTTCTCTGTGTCTTTAGGCTGAGAATATGAAAGGGACAATTCAAGGACTTTTAAAATCAGAACGGCACAGGGGGACCAGTGGGAACTTTGTCAAAAATAAAACAATTTTGTGGGTTGACTGGCTGTGTTTTCTTGATCCCGAGTCTTGGTTGAAAAACAGTTCTAAAATGAAAATTGGGCAGACATTCCAGATACAGCTTAAGTCTCTGTTGGATGTTCCTCTAGAGCTTTGCCTCAATGTATTTTGGGGGGATTTTTTAGCAAGAGGTGTTTGTTTCCTTTAATTCTTTTATTGATTGAAACAAAATAAAAAAACAAAAAACTTTAATGATGGAGAGAAAAGAAAGTCACCCCAGTGAGAGAGACTCAAACTGTTGACCTCTTGCACCATGACAAATAAATTCAAACAAGACATAATTTATGCATATAAACTAGTGCTGTCAGCATTAATCTCGTCAAAATGACGTTAACGACATAACCGCATTAACGTGGCAAATCTCCATTAGCAAGTTAGTGCAGATCGCCCCGTGCGTGGGGCTGCACGGCGTCAATGTGTTAGCACGGTTAGCTCGTTAACGCGTTAGCGCCGTCCAGCCCCACGCATGGGGTGATCTGCGCTAACAACTATGTATTTGTTTTATTTTTTTGGCAATAACATGAAAACTGTTTCTTAATTTACAAGTCAATCTAACTGAACCACAATTGCATGTGGAAGCAGCTTTTTGCCATCATATCAAAGATAGTTTTTCAGTTTCAACAGTCTTTGAAAGTAGAAACTATGCTTTCATGACACCAGGTAAAAAGTAACAATGTAAATGCAGAGTGTTTAAAAAAAAAGCGGTGAGACTAACAATACAAACCCCTGTGTTGTAATGATTTATTCAGGAAAGTGTTTAGTAAAGTCTTAGAGTCATTTTACCATAGATTTCTAACTTGGGACTTTTTCTGAAACCAAAAGAGTCTCCCTCTGCTGGCCATTAGAAGAATGTAGGCTTAAGGCCCTGCATGTGTTTTCATACTGTCCATGCAAACATGATCTAATTTTATAAAGCTGTGATTGTAGTATATTTACTTGCTGAGGAAGTACAGAAGATAATTAGAATTAATTAGTAGTCGTGCTTATGTCCTCATGTTGGCTATTTGATTACCATTTGCTCTCTTAGCCTTTATTTTGCTAGTAGCAGATTTTATATGTCTGGTTTGTTTGAACAGTAATGTACAGTGCATTCCTAAGTGTTTGGGGTTTGCTGTCCAAAAGGATGCTGATAAGACTGGTGACAGTGAACCAAAACAGCAAAGCTGGGGCAAGAAACTCTTAAAAACCAGGATGCTAAAAAGTTCCCTCAAACTGAGGGGGGGGGGGGGAAGCTTTTTTCCACTGCAAGTGATGGTGTTCACAGTATCCATAAAAATGTGACTTAGTGCAGCTTTAATAAGGTAAACTAGATTACACACTGGCAAGATTGATTCCCTGTCTTTTAACTTAAAAGTGGTATAAGAAATCTATATTTCATATTCATATGTATCCCATTAAATTAGATCATATATGAACTCGTAATAAACTCAAATAAAAAAGTATGTCAATTTATCCCTTCTAATGGCATCATCTCTTGGACATATTGGTCTGACAGCAGGGTTAACTCACTTCTCTTCATGTGGTATGAGTAAGCCAAAGTTCCTGCAAGTATGTGTGAGTGTGTGTGTGTATTTAACGTCACCACACAGTGTTACGTGGAAGCTTCAGTTGCCCCAAGAAGCCATATGGTCCAGTCCTAATCTGAGCCTCATCCTGCTGACAACACAGAGATTGACTTCTGTAATTAGATCTGATCTTAGGCTCCTGGTCACATTGAGTGGGAACAAATAGGGACAGAGGGGGATTTTAAGCACAGCAAAATCCAGGGTGTATAAAAATACATTTACAATTTACCCTGTGTAATTATAAGTGAAATTTGAAGATGTTGCCAAATTAGCTAGTTCTTTGTTTCAGCAGCATCTTTAAAGGCTTCACTTTAAGGGGGATATTGATGGATGAGACCCTTTGTTGAACCTCAAGAGCTCTCACTCTGATCTAATATTCTAATGCCTAACTGCTCTGCAGCAGTAAACCTTCCCTCTCACATGTCATGACCGCAGAGTGATCTTTCCCTTCCCTCCAGCCATCTTTTCATTGTATCTCCACCTTGATTGTTCCTCCATCTTTACAACCTCTGCAGTGAATAGACTGGGTTATAGCTGGACTCTGGGGGAACCTTTTCTTTCTCTGTCCTCCTCTCCAACTATCTTACAGTGCAACTCTGCTGCCACTCTCTTTGTCACTCTACATCTTCCTCCCGCCTCTCTGTTCTTTACTCCCCCCCCCCCCCCCCTGCATTTCCTCCAGAAGGCAAATGCCATTCTAATTACTCTAACCCCATTGTTGTAAAAACTTAGCTGCTGCCTCTCTGAGGGAGGTCTGCTGTCCCTAGATCGAGTGGCTTTCAGGGCCCTTAATGGGTTTTACCTCTGTGTGTGTCACTGCCACAGATTGATCAGATAGCATGTGTGTGTGCACACACACTGGCTGTCTACTTGGGGCAGGCATTCAGGGAAAAGGGACATTGGAGGGGTGAAACTGAAAGGTGGTGGGGTAAAGGCAAGGATGTCTTATCTCCCTTGCCTGCCTGTTTCACTGTCCCCCAGGGGTGGGTGAGGATGGTGATGGTGACGCTTGATCTGTGTGTGTCTGTTTGGGGGTATGATATGTTGCTGTTCATGTCAAAAGTCACGTCACCCCGGGGCCTTCCTCCCGGCAGTTGCCTGCATCCTTCTGGAAGTTTTGCGTGTGCAGTGGTGCGTGAGTATGTGTATTGTTTGGAGCTGACTGTTGGTTTCTCCCTGTGTTCCCCCCCCCCAAAAAAAACAAAAAACACGTGCCCACACACAAAAACCACCCAGCAGAACAACAACAACAACAAAAAAACCCTTCTCATTTTTCAGGGTTAGTCCAAACAAGAGCAGACCCACAGAGAGCTGTGGGCTTTGCCACTCTTCTTTATTGTGTTTTAGTGCTGTGTGAGCGTCCCTCTCTGAATCTCTGGGGTTTTGTCCAGAAAGACATCACTGATTCTCTAATACAATCAGCAGAACCACAGCTGCACCACCATGATGGCTAATTGCATCATGGAGTCAGTGATAAAGTCTGGAGTGGCCTGCTGTTCCTTTCTGGGAAGATGAGACACTTTTTGTGGCCTTTGAAAAATTTTTTAATCTTAAAGTTTGGCCGGAAAGCCATTAATGGGTTTACAGTCAGTATAGGCCTGAGTCAGTTTTAAAGTGAAAAGCGTACTGTATCTTTGGAGTATAGATTGTAATCAGGGTCTATGATCTATGACAAGGCTGATGTTAAAATTTAGATTAGTTTAAGGCAGCGTCTTTGGTTGGGAATTGCTGTTAGATAACTGTGCTGCAGTAACAGTTTGCATAATATTCCTTCTGAGCATTTTTCTGCTTTTTATTTATTCTATTCTATTCGGGTTTAGTGCAGTTTGCAGTGCCCAAAACTACTGTTGTTGGAATGGTCACTTTGAGGCTGGTTCAGAACATATAACAACATAAAAGACAGATGCAACCTGTGGGTCTGAAAAGCCCATAGGATGCCTTAAACATGCCTTCAGACAAAAGATTTCCAATTCTAGAAGTCTAGAAGGGAAGACAACCCTTGGCCCTGAACTCTAGTCTGTAAACACTTTACATACATGCTGAGGGGCTCAGTCGCTCATTTTGGGTCATATCATGTTGCAAATCTTGCCAATGAGGATTATCCAGCATATAATCATTATGATGATCATGATAAGTCATCAGCCAATTACCGTACAGTTCCAAATTTAGAACCCCTTGCTTTTCACATCCAGCTTCAAAAAGCCAAGATGGCAATGACAGAGCTGCTCATCTCAAGGGTTTTTCTTCAGTTTTTGTGACTCAAATTAAACTGAAATTGTTTTAAACCTATCGCTAATGAGCAGGTTTCTGTGTCTCTGGCTCATCAAGCCCGATATCTTAGTAATCCACCCTGTTGACGGTCTTCTCTGGCTCCAAGAAATCGACGTGGCGGGGCCAATTTGTGTGTGTGTGTATCTGTGGTGTCCCCCCCATAATCCATCGTCAACTGTTATCCGATATGATCCATTGGCCAGGATGCAGATATATGTTGCTAATGATCTTTCATTTAGGCCGCATGATTACTTCTTTAATTGCATAGTCTGAATATACAAAACTGTATATTACTTTAAAGGAGAAAATAAATCCATTAAAGTATGTGAAAACATAATCGGAATAATAGAATAGTAATGTAACAGTAGTTGTGATGAGGAGAAGATAGGGCTCGTGCCTGTGGTTGGAGACCTTGATATTCCATACCTGATCTTATTTTCCTTCAAGCTACTGGAGGCTAACGGGCAGGATGAAATCAGGAGATGTATTGATTTGGTCACCAGGGACAGGATCTGGTCTCTGTCTAATCGTGGAGAAATGAGAAGCTCTTTGGGCTATTGTATTTCTACCAAGCGAAGGGGGCACTGCCTCATTTGAAATTTGGCTTTAATCTTTATGAATTATGAATTGAAATTCTGTGCTTGAGAAGAAAAACTGCATTTACATAACCCCCTGACCAGTGCTTCATGTTTTATGTGTGCTCTGTTTCTTCACCACAATTTACAATAGAAATCATTCATTTATATTTTCCTGCTTGTCCACATTAAATCAATATGAAGTGTGGAATTTAGGTTTTATTTATGCTTTCTACTGCATTCATATATACAGTAGAGTATAGCTTGTGTGCACAGTGAATGAAATATTTGCCGTATAATTTATGTTTGATGTACACATGTGAGTTCCATTATAATTGCTCATCCCTGTTGAACCATGCAAGTCAGCAGGGGGGAATTGAAGTCTTCTCCCTTTGGGCAGTATTTATGGAAGTGTGTGTAAAGGTATTTTCAGACACAAAAAGAGGAGCTTTAAATTTCAAATGGGATTCTGGAGGTTAGTTGAAAAGGAGAAGAAGAAAATCTGTGGAGGGCTTTACACACTCCATCCCTCCTCTTCCTCCTGCTCCTCCTCCTTTCCTCTCTTCTTCATCTCTTCTCTCCCCTCTCTCACTTACTCTCTCTCTTGTCAACCTTTTCAAAAAGCATCTATATTCTCACACCAGGCTGTAGGGGCATGTTGTCATGTTGCTATGCTACCTGAATGTCAAGCAGAATGTCAGAGTGATGGCAGAGAGTGAATGCACAATAAAGACGAAGCTTCTTCTGACTGGAGAAGGCAAAAAGTATAGTAACATTCAAAACAAACAAAAGTATCTGTATAGCTGTTTGTCAAATGTAATTATCTCAAATATCAAAAATAAAACACAGAATTTAAAGATACATATATTATACAAATACATTCCAAAAGTTCCCAAAATCTGTGGTGTCTGAGAAGAACCATTCACCCAGCTGACCTCTTGAACTCATTCACACTTATTCACTACAATCATATTAGCCAGAACACTTCAGTTGTGAATGGAATCAGCACGGTGTGACCACAGGTCACCAATATTTGCCTCTTCCAGCTAACTTCAGTGAGCCATGTAAAAAGTAGCAGCAACTATGTTTGCTTATCATTGGAAAAAAAATATTAGGCCCCAGTCAACAAAAGCATGTCTTCTCGGCACCTGGAATATGGAAGTTATTAAGCTAAATATTGAGGTTACTGTCATCAGGTCATAAAATTATTAATACATAATACATTGAAATTGAATTGAAAACTGAAGTTGCTGCTGCTGCTCTGTTAATTCAGAGAGACTTGAGGCATTCAGTGTTGGAGAAGTGGTTAAATATGTTTAAACTGCTTTCCATCTTTCCATCAGAATACGTTTCAAGGTAATTTGATGGTGATGTGGATCGTGCTCATTACGTTGACATTAACACTGATGGTTATTGCCGTTGTTGTAATTTATTTCTTTGTTTCAGTTCCCTTAAGTCCAGTTATCTCACCACCGTACAAATCTTCACAGCTCCTCTAAAATTAACTGCATTTCATTTGGATTAATTGAAAAGTGACCATAGCCCACAGCCATTACTGTCTCCTTCTTAATCCACCATCACACCACACTCCTCTTTTGCTGCAAAATACTCTCTTCTCAAACTCTGCATCTCACCTTCTCCAGCGTGCGTTATCGGCTGGCCTGTAAAGCAGAGTTGCGATATAGAGCCCAAAGACGTAGAAATGCAGTAGGTGAACAATCAGATGACAAGAGGGCTTGACAGGTTTACTAGTGGGGAGGTGGGCTGATGGAGAGAAGGACTGACAGTTAAAAAGACAGAGTGGGAAATGGAGGAGATGTGGGAGGTGGTGGGGGCTGTGTGCTGTGGAGCAAGTGATGGAGTGGAGAGGTGAGATGACAGCTGTTGATTTCTAACATCTGATATAAAGGTTTGTAAATACAGGTAACTTTCCATGTCATTGACATTGACTTACATATTTATATGTTCATTTTTGAGTACTCGATATAAAGGATGGGCATACTTTTTGAATATACATTCCATCTAACGGCCAGTAGGGAGGGATTCCACTAGCTAATTGCCCTCTTTAATTATTTTCCTGAGCTCTGTTGATAAGGTTGTGGATTTAAGACAGCATGATGTTCAGTTTGTAAAGTTTGGGACTATTTAGAGAATGATACACAGAAAAGTGAGGCATCTTTTGTCTGCTTTGTAGTTGACCAGTTGGTAGCATATGAACATGCAGTATCCCCAGCTCCTCAATCAACCCTATGCTTCTTGTGTCTAGGTTTGAAGAGCAACATGCCAAGGGGCAAAATGCCCAGGTTGAGGCTTCCAGAGAGGACTTAACAAACCAATATGTCCATTAATTCACGGGACCTTCATGCAGCTGACAGGTTAAAGACCGGTTAATATCGAGTCCTCTGGCATGTGATATTTGCATCCTCACATGGACATCTGCTGGGTAATTCGTAGAACAGCTTAGGGTACTAAGTGCAGTACATGTGTGAAACTTTTGTTTCTTTTTAAAAAGTGTGCCGACATTTTTTAAAAATGACATTTTATGCACACACACAAGCAAAGTGATCACATTTGGCCCATATTTCATGGAGTGCCCCAAGACTGAGCTATCCAAACGCACACAACATTTTCAAAAAGACTTATAGAGATGCTTAACACCATTGTGACTTTAACATGGCCTCCTTTGTCACACGTACCTGAAAGAACCAGCATGAAGCTGATCATTGTGATGTATTACGCTGGAGGAGTGCGCTAAATCCCCAAAGCAAAGTGTAGAAACCTGCAAAATGGATTCACGACACCATTTTTCACACCCATGCTTCCTGGAGTTACATACACTCATACAGTACTGCTGGGCACTATAGGCTCCAGCAGCTGTGTTAAATTGGACAGCTAGAGGAATGGATTGAAAACTGATTCTGCTGTGTCTGTAACGTCTTCCTCTTACCCCAGACTAATTATCAACTCCTATTTCACTTCATGGACAAAATTAGAAATTTGTTTTTCGATCTCCTCTCTGCCATTTTGGTTTTGTTTTCCTTTTCTCTTTGGGGTGGGGATGTGTTTTTCTGTTGCATCAAGGATCTCAATCTCATTTTCTGCTCTGAATTACTGTCTAATGAATATAAGGTTTTCGACTTAGAGACAGGCAGACTACCTAATGGGTTTGTTAGTTTGTTGAGTAGCATGCCACACTCATTATTGCTTTCAATGCTGTGATTAACTTGATTTGCCAGGCAAATCCATCGGAGAGAAGATGATGTGCTCACATATATAAACGCACGCATGGCCCGTAATGTAATTATCCAACTTAATAAGTTATTAATACAGTTTGAGGCTCAGTTTGAAATTGAAAAGTGGATGGCTGAAAACACTAAGCCAACTGATGATCATGTTGTGATTGATTTAATTTCATTTAGTCAGGGAACATGATGTTACAACAGAGACTAACAGGACAAGAAAGTCATTCGGGCTGCTTCTAGTTAAAAAAAAAAAAGAAAACAAAAAACCCCCCAGTTATATTATTGCCTCATTCAAAACCTCCATACCACTTCTCATTATTTTTCTAATATTTTTTTATAGCATCCCTGCTTTACTAGACTGTCTATAAAAAAGAAGGAAGAAAGACGGGATGATTTTGTACTGGATTTCAGCTTGCATAGCGCACTGAGCCTCAAGGACGCCGCATATTGTGTCATCATTCTTGGTTGAATTTTTCCAGTTTTTAAAGTGAAAAAGTCGCATAACAAAAGCTCTCAGTAGACTCACAATGCAAACATGCACACCAAGCATATTCTAGGATGATGCATGCTATGTGAGTAAGGTATGAGTAAAAGGAATAGATGAAGTCACTCAGGAATGCTCTGCTGAGAAAGCATTGCTCACAAAGACAAATAGCAAGTGTAAGCCAATGTCTTGATTGGGAAGTTGGCGATGCCCGCAAACAGCCAGTGACCACAATGGAGGCAGCTTTACAGTGTGAGTTAGCTTCTGAGATAAAACGATCTTTTATCTTCTGATAACTGTCTAAGGGAGGTCTCTAAATGTCGCCTTAATGGTGTCACAGTGGCGATTATCAAGCGTCCCCTGCTTCTTCGTTGAGCTCGAGGCTGTCACCAGAAATGTCAGATGCGTCCTGTATTACTAGTCGTCACGAGAGTTATGGTAGAGAGGACAGCTGCTGTGTGCTGTCTTTAAGGTTAGCCATCTGGATGCAGACCAAGTCTTTGTGCCTGCCTTTGCATGAATCTGTAAGGAACAACTTGCCATCATAACCAGATGAGACCGACTGACTCAAAAAATAAACAAGCTCTAGACAACCCAAGCTTACTTTACTATACTCACTCGCTGATGAAGGGGTCAGGAGGGTATCCGACTGCAGCGATACTTTGTCGTATCATTTATTGTATCTCTCTGGGTCTGAACCAAACAATCAAATCACTTTATAGCTTAAAGTTTAAAGCTTCAAAGTTAAATTAAAATATGAAACTACAATAATATCAACTCCTTGACATTCATGGGTGTAGGCTTGGACCATTGGGGGTTATACATGAACAGGGTTACGGTACTCATCTAGAAAACTGCTGAATTTTTATACAGCAAATTTGTAGTTTTTTCTAAATCATTTTATTATAGAAACATCTTAATTTATGTAAAGCAAAACAAAAATAAATTTAGTGTTTAGTGTAATAAAATACAGTGAGCTTCTCTGCATTATGCTCTCATTAATTTTTTGCAACTTTTCTGAGGCATGAGTTACTCTTTGGTACTCTTTTCGTTGCCTTTTACTTGGGAAAGTATAATCTGCTTAAATGTGCATTGCTTAAATACGTCTAACAAAAGAAATATTAGTCAGCATGCTAGCATTGGCACATTTTAAATGGACTTGCTTTTATACTTGAACGCTCAACATGCTTTATATGCCTCAGTCACCCATTCACACCCATGCGAGCAGTGCTATCTAACTAAGATTTACACACATTTACACTCCATTTTCACTTGGCATTCAGTCCAGGGATCGAACTACCACCCCATTAAGATCTCTAAACTCTAAAAAAAGGATGCAGGGATGCAGACTGATAATCACAACACACTTCTTGCCTTTAAAGTCCTTCACAGTACTGTACCGCCACCTTTTAAAGATCCGAGCAACTCTCCTTTTCATTTAAGAACATTAAGCCATTAACCAACCTCTCACATCGCAATAGAAATCAGTCTGGTCAATATGAATCACCGGCAGCAATTTTACCTTTATCTTTATATTGTGTTTATATATTCATGCGGTAGTTTGGTTATTAAATGGGGTGTGTGTATGTATAGTTTTACAGGGTGGGAGTGAGGTCAGAGGGGTTTTAAGCTATGTATTGGTGTATTCGATGATATTGTTCTAATTAAGTATCTATAGATGTATTTTATATTTAATAGCTTATGTTATTTTTCATAGCTCATACATATGGATAACAACATATAGTTAAATCTGGTAGGCAGCATCTTTTCTCTTATAAAGGTATTTCATGCAATCAAAATATAGGTATTTTGATTGCATGCAGTCCTGTCATTAAGGTACACACAAATATATCACAATACCTTAAAGCACATTTACGAGGGGCATGGGTACAGTTAATACAAAGACCCATAGTTGTGCACCGAGAAGAAAATATCCAGCAGACTCAGAGGACGTAATACCTGTTTTTGTCCATGAAGTCAAAAAACAAAACAAAAAACACATTAGTAATGATCTCTGCTCACAGTTCTCTCACTTCATACGAGAATAAATTACTTTAAAACATGTGAGTGGAACTAAGAGAGAAAGCATTACGAAAAGTCTTACCAGTAAAAATGGCAAACTTCATGTAAATGTATGGTCAATAATAAAAACATGAAAGATTAACTGAGCTGCCTGCATGAGACAGAGCAGGTTGAGTTTGATTTTGTATCATTCACAACCGTCCACCTTTCCATGTGCTGTCTGCCTTCTTCTGACCCTTGTACATCTAAAGTTCACAAAAAGAAACCTGTGAAAAAATATTTTTGTTTTTCAGTTTTTTACCCCATTGGCTTAAGAAAAATCTAATTCACCTCATCAATACCTCCTGCTGATGTTGTGTTTCACCAGAAAATGTAGTTCAACTCTGTCCTCTTCATTTATCCCTTCAGCTCAGAAATCACATAACATGGCTTGTATGAAGCTGAGCATTATTTCCTTCTCCGGAACATATACTGTATATGAAAGATGATCATATACAACATGACATCACCTAGTGGTTTTCAACTTCTTTTGGAGCCGGAAATGGCCATATCTGAATGTGGAGGGTTAATGCTATCCAGCTTGGTTAGCAGACTGCATTCCACAACCCTTTTCACTGTACCTGGTTATAAACGTAGCTTTTAATGCTGCTATGTTGGGTTTATGTCAGGGGCGATTTTAGCCCATTTTTGGGGGTGCTAACCTTAGAACACCTGTTGTGTGTGTGTGTGTGTGTGTGTGTGTGTGTGTGTGTGTGTGTGTACAGAGAGACAGCCAGGTTCATAATGGATATAAGAAAGTTTTTTCAAAAAAAGGAGCCACATTCAGGTAAAAGTGTAAAATCAAATGACCTGTGAATCAGGAATAATATTGGATCAGTGTTTCAATATTTATATATTTTATTAGATGTTCATGTGGTTTGGTTATTTGCCTTTTGGTTGAAAGTACACTGAGAGAGGACTTTTTGTTAGTGATCTTAATAGTATTTTTTCATATTAATTTAATTTTTCATCTAATTGAATACAATCTATTTGTGTATGATTGTCAGTCCAAAGAAGGAGAGAGGAAAGAGGGGAACGTGAGGAGAAAGTACAAGGTCAGGAAGAACCAGGTAAGAAAACAGACAGGGAATAGTGACAGGCACAACAGAAACTGTTAAACTGACAAAGAGAAAAAACCTGATTTTACTCTCACAATCTGGAAGTTGCGTTCTCCCTATATTAAAGCTGTTATACAGAATCTGCAAAACAAACTGGGTTGAAACATTTTTGACCCTCTTTAACAACATTCCAACATAACATTATAATTGATTGGGGAGATTAAAATTAATGATATATTTTTATGTGGTTCAGCCAGAACTCTACTAAAACCTCAGCCAGTAATAGGTAGGCCAACTTTTGGACCGTCCAGTTGTCTGTATGACTGCCGCAGTACATACGTCACATTTGCACCCTATCAGAAAGTGCCAAACGGTGCCCTGGTGGAGTGAGGAGCTGTAAAGAGAAGCAGAGTGCTCTGTTTATATTCTAAAAATGTTTTAAGCTAGCTTGTTTCAAAGATTCTGTACTGCAGCTTTAAATGTTTTCCAAAAGCACACATACACTTATCAGTGCTTCTCAAACTTTTTACAGTGTGTACCACCTGATAAAATGTCAAGCTCTCCCAAGTAACACTATGAAAGCATGAAACTCATAAATCAGCACAGTGTGCTTTAAGGTAGGAGCCAAAAAGGGTGTAGTTTGTGTGTGTGAGCACCCGTGTGTACACCTGTGAGCATGAACACGCTTGTTTTTAAAAGGTTCCTACATGTAATGATCTGTTAGAGGGTGTGGGGAGCCACAGCCCCGTCATTTATTTGTAATAATCTATGCTGTTTTGGGAGTGTTTTTGTATGTATCCAAAAAATGCAGTCAGTTTACTTTTTACTCACTGTGAGCATCATTCGTTATTCTCCCCCAGTAATTAATTAATATGTATTTTTTTTATTCCAACACATTCTTCTTTTGCAGCATTTAAATAACCTTTATCAGATTTGATGGTTTTGTTGCAGACTTTTCAAAAAAGTGTTTTGCATTTCTTTCACAAATGTGGGGATTAAATTGTGTTTAAATGTGCAAAACAGTGATGTCATGTTTTGTGACGAGGACCCAGGTACAGAGAGACGTGATGAATTTAAGAATCTTATGATTTAATAAAGAAATTTGCAGACTTGCACAGAGATGGTAAAATTATGATGACCGATAGCGGAGACGAAGATAACAGACGACGAGGACAGGGAGGAACAGGGGTTTAAATGCACCAAGGAGACATTCAGAGACAACTCGGGACGACTGGAGACATTTAAGAATGCAGGGACTGACAGAGACAGGGAAGACGTCTCATCGTGACGTGTAAAGTTTATCTTGCCTGGCTGGGCAGCTCTCTGGGTGCTCAGCACCCCCAAAGCTCTGATCCTAGAATCGCCCCTGGTTTACGTTTTTATCACAGGAACCATGGGACTGACTTACTTTTGTAAGCCGTAAGAGAAACTGCACTCCTGCCTTTGCTTCAGAACTGGAGTTTTACACTTGATGCTAACCCACTGAAAATACACCATGATTCATTTTATTCATCTCTATTGAATTTGTCAGAATGGTTTTTAATGGCAGCCATCATCAGAGGAAAATATCTTTTGTAAGAGAGTGTGGTTTGTTCTTTCAAACAATTAATAAATTAGAATCAGATGAACTAGAGAACAAAGTGCCATCTATGAATGCGATCTTCCAAGATGAAGCCTGGATTGATCATAACCGGAGTGTATCTGTCTTATTTGCGAGACAGATAGCTGCAAAACGTGTCTGCCGAGGCACAGCTTTACATTGTCCACAAAATCAGCTAAAGCGTTTAAAGTCCAGCTGAAATGAGATGACTGCTGTCCTTTGATAAAAATCCTGCCCACACAAACCAAAACTACAAGCCCTAAACAGCAACCACATAAGCTTTCCTAAAGTTTAATCTAATATGAACAAGCACCAGGAAAACATTTAGCAGGTAAAAGCACACCACTACTGTCGGTTTGCAGGCTTGATATCTTGCAGGGTAGCCTTACTTTGCCTCTCTTTTCTCCTGCTGGGAGCAAGCCTGTTGGAAAGGAAGAATGAAAATTTCCCCAAAGCCCATTGTTCCTTCCATTTAATAATAACACACTATTAATAAATGTCAAGATCACTCTGACATACTTTGTGGCCTCAGAAAGAGATGAATACATGTAATTTTACTGAATTATTGAACAAATCACATGGCACATGGAAACACAGCTAAAGCCTCTGTGTTTCTGTGTGTGTGTGTGTTGAGTTACCTGCAGCGATCAGAGTCATTTGTGATGCCTGAACATGCTGATAAATAACGTAGTACCATCTCCTGTTGGCCACTCAACTCAGCCCCTACAGCCTTAACACCTGCCTGCCAGGAAGTACATGAAGGTCACAGTGAGGGTATTGTGTGTATGTGCGTGCATACAGTATCTGCCCCGCACTGATTGGATTGTGATTCAAAAACACATGCACGCACACAATGAAACACACAAACACTAACTAAAAATGTAAGTTTAATGGGTAAAGTCTGGAGTGTCTTTTCTTACCTGTCACCTCTCGTTAGACTGAGCCGTGACGACTGACCTTGATCGTCTTTCCGAGGGCCGTTGTGCTGAGCGGCGTGTAAGCGTGTGTGTGTGCGTACGTGCCGGTGGCCATGTGTTCATTCAGGGGTTGGGGCTGCTTCACCCTAACGATGTGGCTGTGAAATCAGGCCGGAGCCCAACGCCATCCCTTATTACGCCCCTCCAAATTCATTTGCCACGTCGGTTCTGCCTGCTCAAGGATGCGCCACACGCCTCTCTACCCATGTGGCTTTGTTTGTACCTGCCGTTAGTCTACATCTGATGCATAAGCCAAAGTGGTTAGTCTGACACAGGCATGCATACAAGTACACATGTTAAATCACACCTGGATAATCTTCAGATCAGAGATATGATCTTTTATGATGTTGTTTATATTCCTTAAATGGATTTTTCTTTTGTAGTTTTGTTAAAACATAGGTGTTAACTTTAGGGCTACACTAATATTAAGCACATTGTGAACTGTGTTAATGCAGAGCTTCCCAGTAACTGTTTAAGCTATTTTAATGAAAACATGGCTATTTTTTCCATTTTTACCAGGTACTAGCAGTATATTCATGGAAGTATTACTAAAATAGCTCAAAACAGAATGCACTGCTATTTGAAATTGTATTATTTCACATTTTTTCCCTTTTTTTTTTTTTACTCTGCAGTAACTTCTGCTACGGGCTTGTCTCTACGTGTAGTTGAATGGGAATTTATTGGATTGGATTTTTGACATTTGAACCTGTTAGACAGTCATTGGTTCAGGCTACAAAAGTTGCAAGTCATGACAGCTGCTACATGGATGCAGCACCATCCATTTAAATCCAGATTAATGCAACTAGGAACAGCATTCACTCATACACAGTAGCTTTACTATTTAAGTTCATTTTGATGTTGATGTAGAATTTTTTTTTTCCTTACCAAAGTCCATTTATTTGTGTACGTACTTCGGTATTAAGTATTGAGTTACACTGTTGTTTTGTGACTGTCAAAGACAGCTTGTGCATCGTCACACAAATGAAGACTAAACAAAGAAAATAGTCCATGTCCAAAATTAAATCAAAGCTGTACTGTAGTCTTACCTCAGGTTGTGTCAACAAATGTTAGCTGACTGACTCCCCTTCCTCTGTCATATATTGGATCTGGCCCAAGTTGGCCACATCAGTCAATGATTAAGGCAAAAAAATTGTAGGTTGGGGGTGGGGTGGGGTGTCCTTCTCTTGATGGAAGATGGAACTGACAGATATCCACATCAAGGATCTGCCCTCATGACCTTGATAGACATGGCGATAGCCTGGTAGCTCTAGCATGTAGTCTGTGGACAGCAAAGAAAGCTGCGCTGTCCTCTGGTGACAGCAGGAGTCTGTATTTGGATCACAGATACAAAGCTTCCTGTAGCGTGCCAACAATCACCTTTTTTACTCTTCACAATAAGGCAGCATTAAACATGCAGCACGAACGTGACGTGTGGCTGATACGCAGGGCACGGTCTGCATGTCGTAGGTTCTCTCACTCTGTGTGTTATCTGATCCATTGCTATCTTGTGCATGTGTGTGAATGAATGTGTGTGTGTGTGTGTGTGTGTGTGTGTATGTTGCGTCTGCCTGTGCAACAAACAGATGGTATCATAATGACATCATTGCACACTAGGGTTATGTTCTCCACGGCTCAGAGCAGGAGGAAGAAATTAGGAGATGAGTGTTTGTCGATTAATCTAAAAGAGACACAAAAAACCGAAAAACCCAGAGAGCTTTTCAAAACATTTCACTTCAGCTCGCCCAACTAAGCGCCACCCGGATATTTCACCTCGCCTGGCCTCCTGCTACAAATGTCAGCACTCCCAGTTAACTGGACTAGAAATGATCTGCCTCTGTCTTTCTCTGCCTCTCTCTATCATGTTCTCCTTCATTAGTTAAGGGTGCCTGAGTTTCTTTTTAAGAGCATCTCTTTTTCCCCTCCTTTCCCCCCCCTTCCCTTCTCTTCTCATCTTATAGGAAGGAAACGGGGAGAAACCTGTCACCACACAGCATTAGTATGCTCTTTTCATATCTGCACCCCACACCCCTTTCTCTATTCCCTCCCCCTCCTTCTCTGTCCCTGCAAACATAAAAATAGTTTATGCCTCTGACAAGAAAATGCCTCTAATCCTGAGGTTTGTTGGAGAGCAAACAGACGCAATTGGCCACTTATTATTCTGTGTAGAATTTTCTATGTGGGGTGTTTGTGGTATCCATGGCAACAAAGTAGGGTGCACATAGCCCCCCACCCACCCACCCCCCAGTCACTGAGCAGAATGGGAGAAGAGAGGATGAAAAGAGGCGATAAAATAGCACACTTACTGAAATGCACGGGGCAAGCTATAACCTGTTAGTTGAGTATCTGGGTGTGTGCGTTCACTCTGAGTGTGTGTGTGTGTGTGTCAAGTTTATGATGGTATTTGCGCACCTGCCTATAGCTGTTAGCTTTTGCACAATCAGAGTTGCATTTCTTTGATTGCATTTCTGTTTGTGTGTCTGTGTGTGTGTGTAAGAACTCAAGCTATTACAGAAAAAGACACAGGTGTACATTTGTTGTAATGCATGTTTATTCACTTATAGATTCAGATGCCATTATAGTTAAAGCTTGCCTCCAGCTGGGTTGGATGGCCTCTTTGTGTGCATGCGTGTGTGTGTGTAAATGCCACAAGGAGATAATCTTTGCCATGACAAGTCCTCTCCTCAGTGTGCTCCTTCTTTTCATTGGCCTACGCAGGCCCTGCCACTCCATCTAACACCGTGGAAATCAATGAGAGCCAGTCGGAGAGGTGTGAAGATTGAGCTGCGGTCAAAATACTTTGCATGCTGAAAACTAAAGCAAATGGGAGGGGCAACAGCAAAAAGTTGAGCCACTGGTTGTGTTTGCTGAAAAGAATTTGCATTGTGATTTCATCTAGGTGAAAATATTTCACCACTTTCTGTATGCAATTACATACATATTTAACTGACTTTAATTGATGCTTCACTTCTCTTCTTTTTATGAGATCTTATGTTTTGGTTGTGGTTGATTTGTGATTGGTTGATATGTTTTTGAACCAATGTGTCGCCTTCTCTCATTTATTCTCAGGCCCTGACCTCTTCCTCCTCAATTATGACCAAGTATTCTTTTATTCAGCGCCTTCACACAGGCAAACAACACATCGTTAATATGGGGTCTCTTAATCTGAGATTATACTTATAAATAGAAAGACATCTTGACTCATGTCAGAGTATCCCATTTCAAACAACTTGAAGTGTTTACTGTAACCTTTAGGATAATTTCAAAGAAAAATACTCAACCTTAATGGCAATAGCAACATCAACAAAGAGGGAAACCTGATACAGAGCATCCTGTGGATCCAAGTAGAACCAGTATACAAATGAATCCAATGTTCAAAATATGTCTTAAATCAAGCACTTCAAATTTGCGATTTTCAGTTCAAAGGTAAGTAGCACTGAGGGTAAAATATTCCTTGTTCCTGTATGTTTTTTCAAAGTCGTACCAAATGGGAATAGTCTGAAGTCAGTGAAGAGAAACCATTGCTGTGTGTGAGCAGTGAGTGTGTTTTTCTTCGTTTGATGAATACAGATTTGTGAACACTGGTGTTAATAATCTTATTTAATAATCTAATCTGTTGATTTTAAAGGCTCAGCAGTGGCAAATTACACTTTGGAAATCTATAGGAGAGTATGTATGAAATATGAATAAATAGATGTGATTTAGGTTGGGGCTCCTTTCTGATCTCAGTGCTGCGATTACAGAGCAGATCACATAACCTTTGAATCTGGAGTGCGACGTTTCAAAAAAAGAAAAATCAGAAGGCAGTATCGTGTTGATGTTCCCAGGTGATTTCCCCAGCTGTGTCTCTTATCCGGTAGCTGCACAGCATGTTCCCTTCGGTTTCCTGCTCTCATCCTCTCAGCATTGTAATTGAAGATTAATAGAACTACGAGCCCTGCACAAAGTGTATAGTAATAGCCTAGATTATTCAGTACCTACTTGTAATCTCTGACATTCCTCTCATGGTCGATGTTGGCTGACTGCAAAATGGGCCCGAAGTGAATGTACAAGCTTTAAGGGATACATGTGGTGATATTGTGGAATTATATTATTGTTGATAGCTCTGATTATCTATTTTTTTCGGAAAACTACTCCAACATCACCCTGCTACTTAAATTATTCACCATACACTCAGACAGTGCCTACATTGCTGCTGGTGACCGTGTTAATCTGAAAACTGTACCGTCTATCCAAATTCAGTTCAGTTCAATTTGGTATAGGGCCTCTAGGTGCTTTATATTGTAAGGTAAACACCATACACCAATATACAGAAAACCCCAACAATCAGACAACCCTCAAGAGCAAGCACCTGGCAACAGTGGGAAGGAAAAACTCTGGCAGAAGCAGGCTCAGGGAGGCGCAGCCATCTACCAAAGCTGGTGAGGACATGAAGACAGGAGAAAAGATGCACCGTTGAAGAGAGCCAGAGAATAACACATAGTGAGTAAAGTGGAGTGTGTTATGTTCTTGGGGCTAATGGTGACAGAGCAACTGTCCCAGGATTCCAACGCAGTCTGGGCCATCAGAAAGGTCCAACAATGCCTCTTTTACTTCAGGAAACTGAAGACAGAAACGCTTCTAGACCAGGGGTGGGCAACTCCAGGCGTTGAGGGCCGGTGTCCTGCAGGTTTTAGATGTGTCCCTGATCCAACACAGCTCATTCAAATGGTTAAATGACGTCCTCAACATGTCCTGAAGTTCTCCAGAGGCCTGGTAACGAACTAATCATGTGATTCAGGTGTGTTGACTCACGGTGAGATCTAAAACCTGCAGGAGACCAGTCCTCGAGGCCTGGAGTTGCCCACCCCTGACATAGACTGTTGGTCCATTTCTATATGCTGACACACTGTGTGGTTCTTCAGTAGTACAAAGGCAGAAGAGGAAGCCATCCAGTAGGTTGTTAAAACTGCTGGAAAGATCATCGGGACAGAGCTGCCAGATATTACAACCATCTCCACCTCCTGCTGTTTGCAGCGGTCACTGCATATCCTCATTGACTCTTCTCACAGTGCCCATCACCTGTTCTGACTGCTCCCATCAGGCAAAAGGTTCAGGTCCATTAAAGCAAGAACAACAAACAGTTTTTTACCCATATCCAGTCAAACGTCTTAATAGTTCCCCTTACAACTCCCCCTGGCATTACATTACATAACCTGCACTGTAGGTGTTATGTTCACTGTTTTAACTGTGCCATTTAATTATTACTTATTCTTAATTGTTGTTGTGATTTTGTTTTCATCTTATGGAGATGCTATTGTGTCTCGTTGTTCTTGTCACAGTGACATAAAATGTAATTTAACTTTATTAATTGAAAAAGGTTATCTTGTATGTAAAACTACGTTGTCCAGCTGCTTAAAAACATCACCCACACAAGTCTACTTTCAGGTGTGTCAATTTTGTGTCAGACTACAGATTAACTGCCTTGTCCTGCTGCCCATCAAGATGCCAAATTATTCTGAAGAAAATAGTTTAAATACTTTTGTTCACTTTTTCATGGACAATATATAGATAAAAAATAATACCAATTTTTTCCCTTTGATTTTACACCACCTACAAAACAAGGATGTGGGCTGTCTTTTAACAGGCCTTTCAAAAAATGATTTTGACCCACCTGCAAACAGTGCATCTGGTGGCCCTAAACCCTCATTTCACCCCTGTTCTTAACCCAAAACCTCCCACTGATTAAAGCTGTGAAGTATCCTGCAACACAGGACATGAATCAATAAGTGAATTAGACTCCACTTTCAGCTTCCTCTCTAGCCAGCCGGCCCCAAAACCAGCTGCCCAGGATAATGGGCCTGGACATGGAGGAGTGGGAGTGAGAAAAGGAGGCTTGGGGACAAAGAGGCTTTAAAGATAGTGTGATATACTGCTGTGGCATATTATCACTATATACCAGTCCATATCCAACAGCCTGTGACACTGGCAGGGTGCACTTTTTTAAAGCTAATTCATATTTCACATTTCCTTTAAAGTAGATGAGGATACTACCAGTGAACTGTCACTATTAGAATCTTAGCAGGGTGCTGGTTTCTCGCCATTCTGTCTTGATGTGGTCATTATTATTATTTTTTTAAACTATGGAGACATCTTTTCTGCAGACCTCTTAATACTGCAGATCTTCCACGAAATCATTTGTCAAGCAAGCACTGTGGCAACAGTGTTCTGATTTTATCCCCTTTTCTCACTTCTTTCACAGAGGTATTACTGCTCATGTGCCATCAGCTTTCCTTTAGCAGTGTTTTAACCACACTCAATGTTTTTCAAGCATCAGATACAACCTCTTACTATTCACAATCCAAACTACTCTTATTAAAATGTGTGTTACTACTGACTGAGAGTTAGAGAACAAGAGAGAAGAGAAGAAGATACCACTTTCACTCAGATAATCCTGTTCCCCAAGTCAGGTAGAATGTGGAAAGAAAATGGAAACGAAAGATGATGTGTTGTATATATTGTATAATGCTAGGATAAAAGAGAATAGAACACCATCCACTTAAATTTAAATACATGTTTTATAATACCAGCGGTCATGCATATAGGCACATTTTAATTTACTAAGTTTCATTTCAGTCGTCAGTGGGATGTAAAAATATGCAAAAAACATGTGTAGAATATCCAGTCAAATCAAATTTTTTAGGGATTTTGCCACCATTTTTTCTGCAGCAAAATGCTCACATAAATTTAAATTCAGAATTATTTCAGTGCTATTTCTCTTATAACGTTATAATGTCTTATAACCTAACCTAATTGTGACCACGAATACTGAAGTCTGCTCTGCACCAATGCAATAATGTCCATCACTGTAAACTGTACCACCATACTGGAAATTTGCGTAGTCAGCATATAATATTTATCATAAACTCTAAATAACACAAAATGATGATTTAATTCGTTTTCAAAAATCTACAGCCTGAGTATTTAAATCTCACTGAAACCCAATTAAAATACAGCAGCTTTTGCTAGCAAACCAATTGTGTACCAAAATGCAAAGAACAGTTTTGTTGTGATACTAGTTGAACTTCCAAAGATTAGTCTGTTTATGGCTGGTTTGTAGTTGTGCTAGCTAGATGCTGAAATACCACTGTGTACAGTTTTTTGACATGTGCAACATGGATGCAAGACAGGGATGAGTTGGGAAAAATGTGTACATTTAGGACCTGGAGTTAATTAACTGCCTCCATGGCATCAGCTTGGCAGACCACCAGGCTGAAGCACAAAAAAATAAACTTGCTTTGTAGCATTTTTTATTAAACTATCGAGCAAATTTGGACTTTTTACCTATTGTACCTCTGTGTTTGTAGGACTGTATTTCCTCAATACACCAACATATTCACATTTTGTTTTCCAGACATGTGCAGGAAGCCCTTGGCCACTGTCACACCCAATTTGAAGTAAATCAGACACTAGGGGTCACAACTCTGTGAAAGGTCCTGAGGCACATATTTTTGGGGCCTCATTGTGCTGGAGCAAACACAGTACAACTCAGATTCTCTCTCTCTCTCTCTCTCTCTCACTCACTCACTCACTCACTCACTCACTCACACACACACACACACACACACACACACAAGGGAAGGGCAAAAAAAGTACCACATAGCAATAATTAATTATAGCAGTAGCATTTGTCTAGCTTCTGATCAGCACCATGAACAGCAACCACATTCAGATATCAGGGGAATGGACATATTTATTTAAGCTTATACTATAAATCAAACCATCTTCTTCAGCCAGATTACTACTGAGTATGGAACAAAAGGAAGCAAACCAGCAACCACATGTGCTTATAGACTTTCTGAGAGGGTTCTGTAATAAAAAAAAAAAAGCACGCTCAGAATTCCTCACTCAATAATTGTTTCCAGGTGGATCAGCTTCTAGATATATCACACATATACATTACAATAGGAGTGTATATGCTACTGCAAAGACAAACTATACACCCATCAGAACTCCATCTTTTGGGTCTTGTGCTCAGCAAAGTCACTGACAACACGGCTCAAGTCCTCTATTGAGCACAGTTCTTTTACTTTGCTTGCTAAACATAATTCACGATGCTGCTCTGCCAGCTAACTACTCTAAAAGACACTTCCTGATAAACAAATTGTTGCATAGTTGATGTCAAGAGATCAAGGACATTTTGCACAAATGTAAGGGAGTAAGGTCAGGAAGTAATATATTTCCCAGCATGTCCCTCTGCCATCAACATTTTTCAGAAATGTGCCTATTTTACTTAATGGAGTCTAAAATGACAAATTAAATATTATGGAGCTAAAATTGAATTCATAAAGAAAATGCATACTGCATTAACAAAAAAAGGTAGGCTTTGGTGGACAAGATAGAACCATGTATTAAACATATAGTGGAATTCATAACTGTACTGTCATGCTGTCTATATTAGCATCCAAGAATCTGTTGAGGAGAAGCTTCTTTGACAGTCATTTGGTCGTGGGTCCTCCTTCCTTTAAGGCCCCTGAGGCATTGCCCTAGCTGTCCCATTGAAATAGACGTTCCATTATGGAATTACATGAGTTCTGGAGTAGCATCTTACATTAAGCTTGGGACTTTTGCAGTAAAATGTCTTTGATACTAGAATTCATTTCACACATTATATCCATTGTGGTTTGTGGTATTCTAAGTCTGAATTTGGGGGTACCACTTCATTGTAAGCTAGTTACCCTTGACATTATGACTTGTTCTATGAAAAGCAAGTACTGAGAGTTATTTTTTATTATTAGTCCTTTCACTGATATTAAAAATCTCATTTCTAAGAGAGACCTGGCCACGAGTACTTCAAGAAGAAGTACTTTTTTTCATTTTTTTCTGCTTTAAGATTTCATTCTAAGTCAAGCTAGGCTGTCGCTGCACATGTAATAGACAAACCACAAATCATAATGACACTTCCATCTTTTCTATTACCTGCAAGCTTTTAGCAACATGTGCATATTTCTTCCTTAAACAACGCTAAAACAGACAGCTGGAAATATAAATATAAACCCTCATATAAATATTTCATCCTATAACATATCAAAATGTTTTCTGTGGTCATAAATTATTACAATAATGAACATTATTTCAACTGGTATTTTCATTGAACACAAGCATACAAAAAAACATACTGCTTCGAGTAAACTCACTTGGAAGATGTCAGATGTTGCCTGTGTCATCATCCATCCACACTTGTATAAACAATAAAATGCACACCAAGTGATAAGGTCCCTATAGATAAATTTTGAAATGTGTGTAACTGATTTTGGTTGGTTTTTCCTGATCAGATGCATACGTTGATTGTAAGTGCTCCTTTAGTGGTGGAGAATACAAAAAGGGAAGGCTGGTTCCATACTGGTTACTATAGGTTTTACATCAGACACATATTGTACAAGAGTAGATCTAAACTAACCTAAATCCAAAGTCCTCTTTAGCGCAGTGAACCCAACCTACAGATTGCTATTTACACTCAACTTACTGGTTTTTAAGCTTGTTTATTATCAAGTACGCAATATAATAGCAATGGTGAAATTTCATAAAATTAGACTCTAGATCCCAAATAACAGACCTCATTTAATTTATAGGTCATAGTGTGTGGTGGGTGGGCCAGAAATTTATTTTAATAGAAATGTATCTGTGTATTTATTAAAAACAATCCCAATATGACAATTGAGAAAAGAATAAATCAGGGCATATGTTTGAAATTAATGTAACATATCATCATTAATTCCACACTTTTGCCATTCATTCTTTTTTTCAAATCTATGATATTGATATTACCCACAATTCAGCATCACTGGTAGCAGTTCAATTCAGATTTTAGTGGAAGATGCTAAGTGGCTAAAGTAGCATGCGACTTGTAGCCTGCAACAAATTAGGCGGCCGGGTGTGGGGATCTGATAAATTCACTTTTCCTTTTTTGGTTCTATTCAGATTTGTAGTCTTCATCCCCAGCCGTCATCTGACTGATGTGACATAGCTTGAGGAAATTTCTCAAACTTCACACAGCTCCCTGTGAAGCAACTTAAGGCTTTAGAAAGCTGTGGTAAACATGAGCTGAAGTAGTCCTGTTGTACATCTAGAAAAATACTTTGATGTGTAACACTGACAGATTTCCCTTCAATGCAATCAGCTTGATATATTGCACAGTACAGCTCTGTGCAATTTGCAATTTTTATCCAACGTTTTGAACAAACTAAAACTAAAAAAATACACATAATAAATACACAATATAACTTTGTAGTGGATCCTTTGTTTTTCTGTCCATACATACTTTTGGACAGATTTAAAGAAATAATGACCCACCTAACCCCATCTTTTCTTGGCCCTGCTTGTATCGCCAGGCACATTCATTACTCATTACGATGTCTTTGCTATAGTGCCATGTTTCTCCCTCTGTTTGGCAGCAGACAGGATGTGTTTGTGCCACGCTCCTAGCAGGGGTGTGATGTCATATCACAGTGCCATATTCTGCTGCCATGATGGTGCATCTGCTGTTGATCTTGGTTTAACTAAGGAACCCTGTGCCAAGGCAGGACTAAATTAACCAGATCATCATCACCGGTAATCACGGGAATAGTCACCATATTTGGGTAAAAATCAAATATTCCTATTTGTCAAATTTTCCGACTTAATATGACCCTGTATTTCCAGTCACGGTTAAGATGAGCAAGAAGCGTGTAAGTCATGAAAGTTGGCCCTTTTTTCCTTTTAATGGATAAATCACTAACTTTCTACAGTATATATTTCTTCTGCAGCTCCGAGCTCTGAGCCTGGGTCAGACACATCACATCACTTTCACATCACAGCAGGCGATGTAGAATGTGTAGCACATCTGCACTTTTGTTGTCTCTCATCCTGTCAGTCAGTTCATTTAATTTTTCATTCAGCTCCGACTTCACAATGACGAGACATAAAAGGCTTGGTGTGGCTGACATTTTACAGCATGCAAACTGCTGATGATATTCTTATGATCTCTAGAGCAGCAAATGCAAAACACCAGAGAAGACTGTGAAAAAATGTCGATCAGCCTGCAGCTAGTGAGCAGGTTACTCTACACTGTGTTGCTTAGTGTTGAGCCGCTCAAAGCCTGATGTTTTTGAATGCATGAATTATATATGAAGAGAAATTCTTGAAGGCAAATGCACGGTGGAAAACAGCTTTTTACAGCTTTTTTCCTATCATACCTGTCAGGCTTCACTTTGACTAACAATAACACACCATCTGACAGCAGGACTTACGCACATTAAACAACCATATTCCACATAAGAGAAAAGCTTTACAGCAACTTGTCAATTTTAATCATCACAAAGACAACTTATGCCTGCTAAACATCACTGCAATGCTTAGCTAACTCTTTAGCATTATATGTAATTATTATGTGACATTATTATATGTCAATCCCTTTGAAATCCGTCTTGTGGATTGCCATGCCTGTTAATTTTTCTAATATAGCACTTCATATATGTAGTTACAAATTAACAAATTTATTCTCTGAAATTTGAAAACAACTTTTTTTAGTCATTTTTAATTTTTTTTGCATTTTGATCACACAACTTATGATTTTACTTTTTATTCAACACAGATTGTACTAATGCTTGTGCTAGCAAGCTTGCATCCATAAACTGTGCTAGGGCATCTTACAAACAAGGATATCAACACGAGTAATAAAATGCAAACATGTCACTCAGTAAAGGTGAAGCACAAATTTCTTGGATAATTCTTTAGATAATTCTGTAATACTGTTCTATAAATGCTCCAAAAGGCATCAGCAGCACAGAAACGCTGGAGAGGGCCACTTAGGTTATTCAAATTAGCACTGATGAAGCCTAGCAGAGAGCACAGATGCTTGAAGATGCTCACCAAGTAGAGGTAGTGAAGGTAGATGAGTTTAACCCTTGTGTTGTCCACGGGTCATTTTTGTCCTCTAAAGAAATCTTTTGCTATCAAAAATGTGTTTTTTATTCATCAAATGGGCTGAAAATAACAGAAGTTATTCATTACTATACTATGAATGATTGGAATAAGTTTTAAGTAATTTGAGTTATTTATGGGGTTTTTCTTGGATTGTATAATACTATTTGTGGTCCTCGTGGACAAAAATGACCCCAAAGTACAAAGTGTTGCAAAGAGCCGTATTTTCACACCACACTGCTTTCAAACATCTTTGATCTTGGATCACTGATGTGTGGGGTCAAGCACTGGTCATAACAACCACAACAACAACAACAACAGGCAGCACAATGAGGAGGCAGGTGCTCTATATTCAATGAAATTTTATTTATACAGCGCCGAATCACAACAACAGCCGCATCAAAGTGCTTCATATTGTAAGGTAGACCCTACAATAATACATACACAGAAAGTATCCTCAAAAGCCTCCATTGCACTGGAGATTTGCATACTTTGATGAGCATACTTTTTTTTTACCATGTTGTGCAAAGCAAAGACCAGTAGAACAAAGCACATATTGTCCTCTAGTATAATGAGGAGGGAGAATCAATGTTCAGGAAGATCCAGGGTTAGAAGATATAGAAAATATTGTCAATATTTAGAGCACATGCTACCCTTTCTCTGAAAAAGCACATCAGCCACCTGCAGAAGTGGAAGAAGGCTATGAAGTGAAGGAAAGTGATGAAGAATCTGAACTATGTTCAAGTAGGTTCTCAGGCATCCAGGACATGGTAGTCTGAGGAGCTTGGAAAGAAAGTGACTGGGCTTCTTGAAGTTTCTTGAATTTTCAGAATGTGAAACTGAAATAGAAGATGTGTCAGAGGACTACACATCTTCTATTTCAATTATGATGAAGACAAAGAATCAAGCAGGAAAGAGGAGTCAGCTGAGACAGAGGAATATTTGCAGTAACGTGAGGAAACACTGATCTGGTCTTCTAACCTTCCCAGTGACAGACGATGCCTGACTCTCTCATGTGCCTCAGAGAAAGATGATCTACCACAGTCCAAGCACATGTGCCAGGTCCCATACTCCTTCAGTGGCTTTTATACTCGAGTACTGAAAGCATTACACACAGTGTATTCTGCTTGTATTCTGCTTTTTAACGTTCACATGCCAATGGATGCATCAGAGACCAAGTTGGGGTTCAGTAACTTGCCCAAGGACACCTTGGTAAGAACTCCAGACTAGAGCACACAGAGATTGAACCAACAACCATCCAATTAGCAGATGACCTGCTCTACAGCCAACTCAATGACGAACAAGGAGGGACAACGAGAGAGGAAGAAAAATGGACCGAATGCAGCTGTAGGCATATGTGGGTGTGTTGATTCTTACTGCCGTGCATCCAGTAGAGTTGCTACGGACAGTTTATGACATCCTGAGTCTGGTAGAGAAGTTTTAAAGGTGGCACAAGATTAATCATAGAAGCACAAAAAGGACATAATTTCTTGATAAAGACACAATAGATGATCATCGTTCATGACACAAACGTGCTCCCATTTGAGGTGTATGGTGTGTGTTGGTGTTGACTTGACTTGAAACACAAGTGGGTGTTTCTCCTACTGTGATGTAAGATCCTGGTACTGATGTGACTGTATGAGCACCAAGTTCTCTTCAGAGGACTCTGTCCCCTCCAACAGAACATCCAAGTAAACCAGGGAACTTTGAGATAAAAACATGGGCAGCATGTGATGCAGGTCCAGCTGTACATGGAACATGCTAGTGTGCGATGGCAAACCGTCTGTCCTGCAGTCAGGACACGCGAGTTGTCCCTAACATTGCAGGTTTCCAAAAGAAAACAATCACCTGTAACAGCTTGTTTACTGTATATGACCCTTGGCCTGCAACTGCAGAAAGAAAGCTGTCCATGATGGGACCAGTGCAGAGGAATAAACCTGAGCTTCCTCCTGCACTTGGGTCAAAAGTTTACAAGCACTTATCAAGAGTATGAATGTCAAGGTCATTTTGGCCATTACATTATTTCAGTTTGGAATGATGGAACAGTAAATTAATCTTTAATTTCTTTAAAAATAAGAGATGGTGTGCACAGGTTTGAATTTATTTCTGATTTTCTCTAATTCACACAATCAGAAGTGTACTTACATGCTCAAATATATTAAAATCTTCCTTCACAAGTTGCACCACAACCAGACACTTTGGTAGCCATCAATACGCTTGTTTCCTAGCACGGAAGCAGATTTGAGGGACATTCCATAAATTTTCAAAAGGGTTGATGGGCTCTGTCATTTTATAAGCTGCTGAATCATGCTTTATCCATTCCAAAAATACATTTTGATGGGTGTTTAGCATCATTGTCAATATTGGTCAGAATTTAATCGTATACACAAAAATAATATGATTGGGGTTTTTTTATGTCATAGTGGTTTTACAAGCATGTTTCCATTTTCATGTCTCTTCAGTCTGAGCCTGAAGAAACTGAAGAATTTCTTTTGAAAAGTGATGTGTTATGAACCGGCTTAAATGGAGGTGAGCAGACTAAAAAGGTAAATACAAACAGGAACAACGGGGAAACCTTGATAAGGTCATTATTTAGACACACAGAGTACATATATTGCAATGAGGGGATTGTGGGAATCAGCAGGAGAGGAGTGGTCTGAGTCAGGAGGAGGATAGAATTAGTCTGGGCTGAATTTCTACACAGCAAAATCTCCAGTGTTAAATTAACACTGGAGAGTGTCTATATGGGTCCACACCTCTGAGTGTTAAATACAGCACTGTTGAGTGTTAAATTAACACTTTTGACAGTGTTATATGTTTAAAAGTAACCTAGTCAGTTTCTCAAAATGTTAGAAATATTCCAGTGTTAGAAAATCAGCACTGCTCAGTGTTAGCCATTGTTAATCTTCAAAACTGACTAGGTTACTTTTAAACATATAACACTGTCAAAAGTGTTAATTTAACACTCAACAGTGTTGTATTTAACACTCAGAGGTGTGGACCCATATAGACACTCTCCAGTGTTAATTTAACACTGGAGATTTTGCTGTGTAGAGAATTTTCCACAAGATGTGAGTGAAAACAGACCCAGGGTGATTACGTGAGCTTGGAGGTTATCCTGGTAAGGAGGAGGTAAGGTGAGCCACCGGTCTCTATTAGCGTGAATACAGGAGCTGTCGGCGGGTGAGTAGACAGGTGAGCTGTGGGGTTAGTATCCGATTACGATCCAGTGAGCGGATGATCAGCACTTAATGGAAGAAGGTAGATATTGTAACCTGGGAAATACTCCTGTAATATAATTATAAACAGCCTGTGACATCATGTTTCTCTTACTAGAATCCTGTGTCCAGAGGAACAATCAGTTTTTTGAGGCTAAAGAGTTGTTAGATGGTGAAATGCTCAGTGACACTGAAACTGACCTTTTGCGAGTACTGGTTACATGAATTAGTACAACTTCACACAAATTCTCAGAAGCCCTAAATGCTTGTTGTTGTTTGCATTTTAACAAGGAGTAAACCATCCCTCAGCTTCCAGGAATGCAAAGTGGCATATAAAAGATTCAGACAAATATTTCTGTACATCCTTTCAAAACGGCTGAATGAACAGTTTGTCAGAAACAGTTGCAGGTTAGTTTCAACATTTACACATGTGACATTTATATTTTAACAATCAACAATCATGTTACTTTATCACACCCTTAATAGTCATAATAATCGTATTCATTATATTCAACAATCATATTTAGAAGAGGCCTGAAATGTGGGCACTCGTGTAATTAAAACAAATGAACTTAAATCAATAATGTCATGTCTAGTTTTTTCCTTAGTGGAGAATTGTAATATAAGGAATGACAGAACTGTCAGCTACCATCACTCCGCTGCAAACCTTTTAACTCTTAAGTATCAGAAACGTATGTGGCGACCTTTGGATTTGTTAGACTACAGATTTCATTTTAATCATTGCAATTAAAGTGTATCATGTTTGATACATGTGTTTTTCAGATTTCCACATCATCACTGGAATTTTTTTTCCTTGAACTAAATTGCACAGTACATTTTTTCAGCAATAAATAAAAGAGTAGTTTTTGAAAGTTGTTTTTGAAAGAGCATGTTAATAGATTAAAACTGGTAGCTAGATACTACTACTGGCATGTAATTTCAGAAGCTAACATGCCATGGTGGTCAAGCTGAGTCCACAGGTGAACACTTGGAGGATCAGGTCTCCAGTTTTCCTTCATATTCTTCATATATTTGTGTTAGATATTTTAGGGGGTGAATACAGAGGCTAAGTGACTGTGAACAATCCCCAAAACTTCTTAAAAAGGCCTTCTTAGCAGTACAAACACGAGGGCAGAGAAATCATGGTAGCCACCCTGTGTGTCTCTAACCAGTCAGACAGTGACTTACATTGCAGCTCACGGCTAACTTGCACTGCTTTATGCTTTATGCTCCATAAGCTGCAAGTATTTCCCAACTTTTCACTTTTGCATAAAGTAAAGGATTCGGCAATAAGCATGAAGTAACTGATAAGGTAAGAAAATCCTATTAAATATGTGTGTGTTGTTTCCCTGAATCCAATCCAATAGCTACATGTGCAACCATTATAGCAGTTTTCTTTATAACTCGTGCAGTGCTTATACTAGCTTTCACTCTAACAGCAGCCCTTTGATGCAATTTCAAAATCATCATTCTTTTCCCAGGGATATTGCCTTAACAGTACATGTGTATTAATGCACCCATAAGCGTGGTCCCCAACAAATGCATTTTACCATCTTTAGGCAATATGAGGAGAAAACTACACTGACAAGTAGCAGGAAATCTGAAGCTCTTTGTGTTTTTTTTTTTTTCAACATTATGTTTATTAAAGTTTTACATATATACATATATAAAGTACATACACAAACAAATTTACACAATAAACGAAACACAAGGTACATTCAATGAAAGCACTTGAGTCCATGAGACCTCTGACAGATTTTAAAGAATAATTTTCAGATTGCAGCATATGGTTGTGGTCCTGTACAGGGAATAGCTAGGCTGTCCCTGTCTCACACAGTAAACCAGATAGATCTTTATTCCCAATATACTGGATGTAGCGCCCCCAAATTTTCTGGAAAATTTCTTGTTTATCTTTTAGAGTATATGTAATTTTCTCTAATGGTAAACATAAAGACAATTCTTTGAACCAATGTGAAATACTTGGTTTGCCAAGACTCCTCCACGTTAGAGCTATCACTCTCTTTGCTTGTAGTATTCCCATGTTTATGAAGATTTTTTCAAAATGATCTATGTTACACCCTACAGGATATAATCCCAGTAGGAAAAGTTTGGGATCAATCACAAGTTTAATTGACAAAATCTCCTTTATCATTGCTCCAACCTCTTCCCAAAACTCCTTTATTTTTGGACATGACCATAAACAGTGGAGCAGTGTGCCCTTATCTTCTTCACATCTATTACAGATATCAGGAATCTGCATATTAAATTTGTTAAGTTTTTCTGGTGTTATGTACACTCTCATCAACCAATTAAATTGTAGCAATTTTAGACGTGTGTTCCCTGTCTGTGTTTGGGCTAGCTTACATGCTCTACTCCATTGTTCCACTGTCAAGTCCTCCTGTAAGTCATACCTCCAAGCTTCAAGCTTAGTAGCAGATGAATCAGGAGAGGATGTCATCATCAAGTTATATAATTCAGATATCATCCCTCTACCAGTGGGGTTTTTGGTTAGGATTTTCTCTGATGTGGACAGCGGGGGAATATGTGTAAAATCATTATGATAAGACCTGATAAAACTCCTAAACTGTAGGTATTTGAAAAAGTGCTTTCGGGGAATATTAAATTTAGAGATTAGTTGTTCAAAACTTAAAAGTCTTCCATCACCAGTCCCAGCCCCGAGTCTGCCCACATTTTAAAACCACCATCCGCCCTACCCGGGGCAAAATAATTGTTGCCCCAAATCGGGCTAAAAACGGAGAGGGGAGATTTTACGTTTAAATATCTTTGAGTGACATGTAAGATATAAATCATGTTTTTAACTATAGGATTAAGCGTAATGTCTTTGAGTTTATTATATTTATCAGAGTATACATATGTAGGAAGTGGAAGCCTAAGAGAGAGAGACTCAATAGTTCTCCACGCGGGGGGCTTTTCTGCAGCATAATAGAACATTATAGTTCTTAACTGTAAAGCCCAGTAATACCAAACCATGTTAGGACATTGCAGCCCTCCTGCATCAAAGGGCAAGTACAAAAGTGATAAGCGAAGTCTGGGACGCTTGTTATTCCATAAAAACTGATTAAACAGTTTTCTTATTTTAAGGAAAAAGTCTGAGGGGGGTGGCAAGGGGATATTCTGAAACAGATACAGAAGCTTAGGGAGCACGTTCATCTTTAGTATATTTATTCTACCAATCAGTGAAATTTGGAGACTCGACCATCTCTCCACTGATTTGTATATGTCAGTCATAATTGGACTATAATTATGGTTCACCACCTCTTCCAATTTTGGGACAATCTGAATACCTAGATAAGTAAACTGATTCACATTTCTAAAATGGCAGGTGTATTTAGGTGGATTCATCCTTTCTTCTGAGTTCAAAAGCATTATAGAAGATTTTGATTTATTGATTTTATAACCAGAAATATGTCCAAATTTTCCAATTAGGTCTAAAATGGCTGGAATAGATTTTCCCAGATTTTTAAGAAAGAGGATCACATCGTCAGCATAAAGAGCTATTCGATGGTCGAGCCCTCCGATCTCTATACCCGTGATCACACAGTGTTCTCTTACAGCAATAGCAAGTGGTTCAATTGCAATTACAAATAAAAGGGGGGATAGGGGGCAACCTTGTCTACAACCTCTTCCAATCTCAACTGGTTTTGAGATAACATTATTGGTAATTATTTCTGCATATGGGTTATTATATAGAAGCCTGACCCAGTTACAGAATCCCACTCCCAAACCAAAGCGACCAAGAACCTCAAGCAAATAGGGCCATTCCACCCTATCGAAAGCCTTCTCGGCATCTAGTGCCAAGAAAGCTGTATCTGAAGACCCCCCTTGCTCGTGTAAAATATTTAACACTCGTCGAACATTGTGGAATCCCTGACGCCCAACCATGAACCCATTTTGATCTTCCTTGATGATGTCTGGCAAAAGGCCCTCCAGTCTCTTTGCTAGAATTTTACAGAGTATCTTTAAATCTGAGTTTAAGAGGCTAATTGGCCGCAGGTTTTCACATTTATCATTCGATTTTCCAGGTTTAGGAAGAAGTGTAATTAAGGCCCCTCTCAGAGTGGGTGGGAGTATCCCCTTTTGAGCAGATTCAGAAAACATTTCCAAAAGGGGTGCCTTTAATTTGGATACAAACTTTTTATAGATAGCAATTGGCAGACCGTCTGGCCCTGCAGCCTTTCCAGAATTCATACTCATTATTGCCTCTGAGATTTCGTCCAGAGTCAATTTAGCCCCCAGTCTCAAGGATTCCTCTTCTTCTATTCTGGGGATATTCATATTGTCAAGAAAAGAGAAAAAATTGGGGTCTGGTTCACCTGGGTTTAAGTCAGAACTGTATAACCTTTCATAATAGGCCTTGAAAGAGTCACTTATTGCAGCAGGGTCAGAGATCGTTTCCCCTTTATCATTTTTAAGTGCAGTGATTGATCTTTCCAATTGGAATTGTTTTATACGCCAAGCCAGAATTTTACCTGATTTCTCCCCTTGATCAAAAACGGACTGCTTAAGTTTTAATAAGTTAGCTGTAGCTTTTGAAGCTGAGATTTCATTATATTGGGTTCTTAATAACAGCAAACTTTGGTGCAGCTTGGGACAGGGGTTCTTAAAGTACATATCCTCAGTAGCTTTAATTTTCGATTCCAATAATTTCAGCTTTTGTCTGGCCTTCTTAGATTTTGAGCTTGTGAAGCTAATTATTTGGCCTCTAATGAAGGCTTTGAATGCTTCCCATCTAATACACGGAGATGTTTCAGAAGTATTGAGCTCAAAGTAATCAGTAATTTGTTTGTCAAGGTACGCCAGTAGGTCTTTGTCCTTTATCCATTTTTGCTGAAATTTCCATTTTGGGGGATCTCGTACTAGCCCTGGATCCAAATAGACCAGACTGGCTGGGGCATGGTCTGAGATAAGGACACTGCCATAATCACAACCGTTCACTTTATAGGACAGACTTGCTGAGATTAAAAAGTAGTCTATTCGTGAGTATGATTTATGTGTGCTTGAATAACATGAATATGTCGATACACCAGGATTCCTGTCTCTCCATATATCCATAAGATTTAATTCCTTAGCAAACTGAAGAATGGTTTCCCTACTCTGGCTATGAGATTTGTCTAAATGTGATGATTTATCTATACTTGGGTTCAGAGTGCAATTGAAGTCTCCCGCTAAAATATATTGACCACTAAGTGCTGACAGCATGCAGAACAGGTTATTAAAAAAAGATGGTTCATCCTTATTTGGGGCATAAATATTAACTAAAATCAGAGGTTCTGTATAGAGAGTACCCTGAACAATCAAATACCTTCCCATCCTATCTGCAATCACCTTACAAACATTAAAGGGGACGGACTTGTGTATTAGAGTCAAAACCCCTCTCGCTTGGGAGTTAAATGGTGCTGAAAATACCTCTCCCTGCCATCTCCGCTTAATCTTTAAGTCCTCTTTTCCAGTAAGATGAGTCTCTTGGAGAAAAATTATTTTGGAATGCATATCTTTTAACCTTCTCATCACTTGTTTAACTTTTTTAAGTTTTTGCAGCCCTCTACAGTTCCACGATGTCATCTTAATTTCTAAAACATTGGACATAGCTGCAATTTTCAGATGATCTTCTCATGCTAGTATATAGAAGTGTACCTTTAAACAACCAAAACAATGCAGACAACACAGATGCTTCTAACTGCATCAACCATTGAACACAACCCCTCTGACTTAAGGGCCAGTTTCCCCTTCTCCTTACTACACACTCCGGTAATGCTAATGACCAGTCCACAGTTATTGAGGAATGATCCAACATTATTGATATTGACTTATCCTAAACTTAAACACTCCCTCCATTGTTAGCTTTTACATACAAATAATAATTGCTTTGCCATGAATTTATTGCTATCCCAAATATACTCATGTAAATAAATTAAATGTTAGGGGTCTACTGTGCTTTAACTCTATTTAAATGTAACTATAACTCAGAGAGTCCTCCTGGAAAACAAAAAGTAATCGATCCCCCCCCCCAAAAAAAAAAAAAAAAAAAAAAAAAAAAAAAAAAAAAAAAAGGGGGGGGGGGTATACTCACAATGCAGGTAATCACCAGCGTCTTTAACCCCCGTACAGATATAACGGAGGCATGTACAGATGTTCAGTGTGAATATATTTCAGTGATCAGTTCACAGTAGCCCCAGGAATTAGCTGCCAAGCAAAACGTTCAATTATTTTACCAACTCTATCCGTATCGCTATTCATCCCGCTCTGCTTGGATCCGCGTAACAAAAGTCTCTGCGTCCTCCGGTTTGCCAAAAGTCAGTGTTTTATCCTTGTAGTTCACCAGGAGCCTGGCGGGGAGAAGCATCCCGTGTCTTATCCCCATGCTGCGGAGCTGTCGTCTCACGGAGTCGAACTCTTTCTGCATCTTATGTATGGCGGCTGCCATGTCCGGGTAGAAACGCACCGGTTTGTCCTCGTAGAGTATTTGCTTTTTGATTTTGGTTGCTTTCAGCACCATTGCCTTATCCCTATCGCTCAGGAATTTCATGATCAGTGTTCTTGGGGGGGCGTTTGGGTCGTTTCTCGGGCCGATTCGATGCGCCCTTTCCAGGAATGGCTTTGATTTCAGCAGAGGGATGTCCAGCGTCTCCGGGATCCAGGTTTCCAGAAATGCGCAAGCATCCGTTCCCTCCACCTTCTCCGGTAAATTCACCAGTCTCAGGTTAGCCCTCCTGGCCCTTGTTTCCAAGTCCATTACTTTGTCCTCCATATCTCTGGTTTTCTTTTCGAGACTCTGGACTTTTCTCTGAAGGCTATCGACCGTGTCCTCAGTGTCGGAAATGCGTGTCTCGACATTTACAATACGCTCCTTACACTCTCCGACCTCGTTTCTCACTCCCTCAATTGCAGCCATTATTCCGTCAAACCTGTTGGAGAAGTCGGTTTTCAAGTCTTTGATAGCTTCAAGAATCGGAGCGTGACTTGGTCCTTCCTCTTCAGCGCTAATTGACTCTTCCGACATGGCGCTAGCTTTAGCTTTTCCACTTTGTTTAGTTGGTCCGAAATCAATTTTAGGTTGTGAGGGTTTACCACGACCCCTGCCCGATTTACCTGGTGCAGACGACATAAAAGAGTCCTAAGCGTGGATACCGTTAGAGTTTAACTTCAAAAGTTGATATTATGTTAGGTGTCTTGGCAAAGATTCACGGAGGAGGGAAGTGTGCGTCTAGCTAACGCGCCGCCATTTTAGGAGTCCTCTTTGTGTTTTTTAATGGAACTTTGTAGATGTGAACTTTTCTTAAAGATTAGTGTTTTCATTGGAGATAGAGAGACTTGTAACTGAATATCAGACAGGATTGTTGTTTCATTGTTAGTCTTTTCAAGAGATTTTTTTTTACTATAGGTAATGTAATATTGATTGTGTAGGGTTATATTGACAGTAGTGTTGCCATGAAATAAAATGTAACATCAAAGTGAAATCCATTTTTGCTGTAGTTCCATAGGCTCTTATGGGGCCCACACAGCCCATGTATCTTTCAAACTGATTTCTTCCTCTTGCTTTCTTTCTAAGCTATTTTCTTTCTACGTGTGGTTGTATAAATATTGGCACACATCATATTGTTAGTGTGAATGTGTTTGCACACTATTTTCTGAGACTATGTTAATGTATTGTGCTCTTTGTGTGCAATTATGAAACTTCTTAATAATTCTTTCATATATCTGTATTTATGCACATTAGTGCAGTATGTACATACGCTTTGTGTGTGATGCACACTCGAGTGTAATATTGTTCATTTATCTCTCCCTGGGTAGTATCTTTTTGTGTGCTTATGCATTAGTTCATTTGTGATTGGATGCTTTGTAAGTTTGAATGCACAGTATTTATGTGACATACATCTGTGTGCTTCTTATTTGTGTTCTTTGTATTTTTTGCGTTCCTTTTTTCTTTGCAAAGGCACGTCAGTGATGTGTGTGTTTGTGCGAGTTACCAGTTCACACACTCCTCGTGTGAGTTGTGCATGTGTAGCTCTCTTTCTGTATTCTGTCTGGTAGTTATCTTGCCAGTCTTGTTGATGGTTTAGAGGAGGTTCCAGTGCTGCTGGCAGTTTCTCTGTCAGTCCTTCCACATGCAGCCGCCACCCCTATTAACACTTCCATTAATACTGCATCACAGATGGAAATCATCCTCTCACCCCACAGATGCTTTTAGATTTTGATGAGCATTTTTTTTTTTTTATTCAACTCCCAGGGAGAGAAGAGCAGCAGAACAACTAGTTTTATTGATGGCAGAGAAAATCTGCCGCTGCTTTCCTTCCAGTGTTGCTCTTCCTCTCACTTTTTCTGCAGCACACATGTTCAGTTTGGAGTGAAGCTTCATTTTCCAGCCTGCTTAGGAAGAAAACCAGGTTGAATACATAGAAAGAAAGAGGGGCAGAAGAGAAGAAAACCTACTGGTTTGGTGGACAATTAAAAAAAGCTGAGGGGCATTTAGAGGAATAAAACAAGTATATTAATCTCATTTGGATGCAGGCCCTTCAGCTCCTTAAACTTTCAATCTCTGGTTGCGATCCCCACACGCACCCTTGACAGACATGAAACGTGACACGTGGAATACAGAGTGGTTCTGTATGTTGAAATTAGCACACAACATATAGCCAAGAACAGTGCGTGTATGCAGACACGACAACATGTAATGCATGCGCAAATCATCCACCAGCACACAGCACTTTACTCACAGTCACACACTTCCGCGCACATACATCCTGATTCCATTACCCGGTAACAGCTTGTCCCTCTCAAACACTCATATTAACATTCATTCTCACATATACCTCCCCCTCTCAGATAATCACTTGAATGCGCAAACATACATGCATTCACACATAAACAGATGCAAATTCCCCTGCAATCTCACAATGGTGTACAGATATCACAAACATAAACTATTCAAACACAAGGCAAAAGTATTCTTATAGATCCACTAAAATGCACATATTTAATGCCGATCTCCAACATAGGGGAGGCACATGCTGGCATGTTACTTTACTGAACGTTCAAACACATCTGCACAAACAGAGACACACATTGTGCTAAATGATTTGTTTCCTCCTCATCTCTGATGCTTATGAATAATACAAGAATCTCAGGGGAACTTTTTGCTTCACATAAATAAGAATTTAGATAGAAAATTGCATTATTAATCTGCAGCTTCTGGCTTGGCTTTTCCTGTAAAGAATTCATACAGTGCTGCAAGCTTACAGCCTTGCAGAGCCAACAAGTTATGAGGCAGTGGCTCTGAGTAATTAGGTTTACCTGCACAAAATATGTTTTGGCCTTATTTTAAAAAAACATAATGCTCCAAAAAAGCTTTTTATATGACTAATGAAAGTTCATGTTTCACAAGTATTCCTATTGACATGCAGTCCATCAAAGGTTTTCTATCAGTTTCAGATTTAGTGCAAAAAACTGCACATCCTTGAATGCCCACTTGAGGATGGACTGCCATGTTTACAGCACAAATAGACATGTTTACTGCCTGCTTAATAAACAAAGTATCGTTAGTGTCTATAACTAATTCCTCTCTTCACAAAGAAGTAAGAAACATTAGTGTTTTTGGGGCAAGACTGCTTTGACTGACAGGTGTATGACAGTATTTTATGTCTACATTACCTGGCACTATCTGTGTAGTTCTTTCTTTTGAATGCAGCTTGGAAACAAAGCTTGGTAGCGTCAACTGATGACAATAGACAATTCAGGCTTCAGAACCGGACTTCACAAACCAATGATCCAGCATTTATGAAGTGCTTCTCTAGTCATCTTAACCCACTTATTGTACTTATTGTTCATCAAACTATTACAGGGTAGGTCCATCTATGGTTCAACCATATACAAAAAGCCTCTCTGGTTCCTGCAACCACCTTTTAAAATCTAATTTTCAAATGTTGATACTCAAAGCAACATTATGCAACTTTTGATTTACTCTGATACTTGGAATACAGACATTGATGCCTCTCTCAGTAATGTCTTATTGCTTTTAATGCCTGTGGTGGTGAAAAGCAGATCGCATATACTGTTGGAGACACATCAGTGCCTTGTGATGCTCAGTAGCGGGGGCAGATCAGAGGAACCTGAGTGTAAGGACCACAGAGGATTAGTGGGAGGATTCCTGGAAGTATACCAAAAATATAACAATCCTATTGCAAGTAGTCCATCATCTCATCTTTGTGCCTTAAATATAACACTTAAATACTAGTAGTATTATATGTTTTTATGTTACTGCAAAAACAAAATCTGATGAGACTGTTTTGTACAAAAAGCAAGACTTGTTGATAACTTAGCTTAAATGTTATTTCCTTGTATGCGTCTCTGTGTACATTACATATCCACCAAAGAATATTGCTTAATGTCTTCACATTCTATGCAAGGAAAATTTTGTCTCTTGAGTGGATTCACTGCAAGGCGTCCATGTACTTAAGCTGCTATAGTGCTATAGAATTAGGGATGGGTATCGTTTAGGTTTTATGCGATACCAGTACCAAACCAGTACTTTTGAAACGGTGCCGGTGCTTAAACGGTGCTCGAACCGGTGCTCGAACCGGTGCTTAAAGAATGGAGAACACAAAATTGGTCCCAAAACCTCTCATGTTCAGCTGTTTTTTTTGTAAAACGATAACAATGTTAGCCTTTTCTGCAGCTATAGGGGATTTATGGCATCACTCTTGGCTGGAAGCAGTGCTTAATCAATGGAAAAAACACAAACTTTGTCCAAAAACCTCTCATGTTTAGCTGTTTTCCACTTTTTCTTTGGTCATTTTAGCCTTTTTGGCCACAGTGAAGGGAGTATCTGCCATCAAACAAGAATACAGCCGCATGTAACTACGACGGTGTTTGCTAGTTCACCTTACATGCATATTACATTAATGTAATAACGTGATTAGCCTCCTCAACGTAAATTACACACGAACAACATTAAGCTACTCACGCAGAGAAGAACGGCTGCTGCTGCCATCATCATCTGTCATTATTTCTGCTACACTGGCAGGGCTAGGGGCCAGGACTCTCCTCTTCAGGGTTTTTGGGGGATGTTGCTAACTCGGATAACAGGCACCACAGCCGCAGTAGATGTGCTCGATGTGAGGTCTCGCAGTAAGCTATCAAATACGGCGCATTTCTCAGCTTTTAACAAAATGCTATACGTCGCCAGGTGTTTCATCAGATTCGAGGAGTTACCTCCTTTGCACAGTATCACCTTAAAGCACTTGTTGCAGGCTGCTGAGTTTGCATCTTTTGCTGTGAAGTACAGCCAGACTTTTGATCGCTTTTCCTTGGGCATTTTTAATCTGTAGCTCTGCTCTAAAAGAACGTACGTATCTGGGCCCGCCTACTACGCTTGCAAAGGTAAAATGATTGGCTGGAATCCAAAGTGTATTACATCTCAGGGAAAAAAAGCACCGAAATAAAGCACCAAAATGTGCACTGCTTTTCGGTCTGGTTACTACCGTTTATATCAGAACCGGTGCCATAATGGCACCGGATACCGGTACCCATCCCTATAGGTTGAAAAAAAAAAAAAGCAAATTCCTTTACTGGTGTTACATATTTTCAAACCACTAATTTAATAAGAAGTGGCAAAATTCATTTTCATAGAGTTTGTATAAGAATTTTTCAAATTCTTAAGTTCAACCATTGTATTTGCTATGATTATTGAGTCAAAATAATCTTCAGCAGCTGACCGATGTGCTTATAGAATGTTAATTATTTCTTTTCTCTAGTTTTTACACTTACACTATAAGATAAGATTATGGGAGAGGATGATGGGAGAGGCGTGAGTTTCTCAAAATGGGCCCATTGAGTGCAGCACGGATAAGATCTTGGAGAGGCTACGGCTGCTGTGAATACTCAGAATAAGATCTCTGACTGCAGACTGGATACATCTCAGAAGGGCTAGCTCGGAATAACATCTCTGAGCACAAGAAATGACAACATCACAGAACGCAAGTATGGCGAAGCTCGCGGCTCTCCAACGGGAGATTGAGAGACCAGTGTTGGACTGTAGAACTGCTTTGAAATTCATATGAGCTGTTCGCACTAAAGTGAAAACCACCATCACTTATGCGGATACCCCTTTGAGACCGCAGCTTTGGCGCCAGCTGCGGTCTCAAGGCTGGAGCTGAACAACAACATCCTGATAACGACTGTGTTTAGTCTGTTCCTTCCCATTCCATGCAAGGCCACCTGGGTTGGCTGGAAGACTGTTTACTTAGCCTAGCAGGGCGAAGGACACTGTCTCAGCTGAAGTCTGGACATGCACACACATACATATACACTGATATGCACACACTCATCCCCCCTCCCTTTCCAAACGCCTTCGACGCTTATTCCCTTCCGATGCTGACGGGGATCAAGGAGACCAGCGCACGCAGGCCCGGATGTACTGTCTAATTCGGCTGTCTCTCACCCTTTACCCACCCCTGTTGCTTGTCATGTGTTTCTTTGGTGTATTAAGAGTTTTTTTCATGTGCTATGTGCAGAGGTGTTTTTTTCTGTTTTCAAACTGATCTCCCTGTTGGAGCTCAGTCTGGGGGGAGTTGTTTTTTTTCTCCTTATCTTTCCTCATGTGGTGCATTTTCCATTGTTATACCTCTCTGACCTGTCTTCCCCATGTGATGTTTTGTGTAATGTATGTATGGTCGGAGGGTAAGATGGTGCCGCCATTGCATGCAATAGGTCGGCAGCCTTATGAAATTTCCCCTTGTGGGACTAATAAAGGTATAAAGGTATATCAGTTACCTTTTCATGTAAATGACCTCCTTGACTCACGACTCAAACTAGCTTTCCTCCCTGTCCAGGATGTGTACATGCTCATAACTGAAAGAGTGCTCACTGGCCCCTAGGTCTGAATAGACTGTGGAGTCAAGGCCTGAGGATTTAGCTCTTCTGTGTTGTGCCATCTGCTTAGCCAGAGGTTTGGTATCAATCTATAATTTGCAACAATTACACAGGACCCAATCCTTGGGATGGACCAGTTTTTGGTGTGTTTTGGCGTTTAAAAGTCGCAGTGTTTAGAAAAAATCTGTGTCAGCTGTTCTGATTCTCTTGACACATAAAGGACCACTAAAGGTTTTAGACAGTGGTTGTCCTTCTTCTGCACTGGATCACCTGGAGCAGCCTTTAGGTGCCTTCCCAGCTGTGCCAAATGTCCAGCTGGGATAACCACATGTACTCAAAATCTTCTGCTTCTGCCTCCTTGGCTGCTGTGTCTGTTGGGATGGTGTTTGGTCTGTGTCTTTTGACAATAAACAATAGTAATTGATGATGCAACAAAATCATCCTATCAAATATGTGTACTGTTTCCCCTAATCCAATCCAATCCAATGGCTGCATATGCGACCATTATAGTAGTTTTTTTTTTTTTTTTCACATGAACAAAATCAACTTTTTGGGACAATCAAGAAGCATCTGCCAAAACAATTAGAGACTAATAAACTATGATAAAATGATTAATTGAGGTTAGAAGGTGGTTCTACAAGCTGTTGAATCATGAGGTGTGCTTAGTTTTTCAGAGGGCTAGATAGGAATGGACTGGATTGGTTATTACGTAGCATTTTTCTACTCTACCTGAGTACTCAAAGCACTTTATCCAACTTGTCTCATTTACCAATTCATGCAAGCACTTTTTCTATGATTAAGTGCTTTCTATCTAACATTCACATTCCAATGTGATAGGACTCAGACTGGATAGAGTTCTATTGTACTTTTCCTCTACAGGAAAAGGTCTATGTACAGTAAAACAAAATCATCCAAAGAATTTGAAGGTTCAACATATTTTCAAGTGGTTTGATCTGTTATGAAAGTTGGAACTCAATTCATGATACCAATGTTTATTATGCTGCAGGTTTTTATACTACAAAGCTCATTTTATGTTGATAGAACCCCGGCTCTGTTAATTTAATGCATAAAATGAATATTACAGTCCTTTTTGGGATGTGTTTGCTGCTGTAAAATGTAATAACACCCATCATTTAAAAGAATTCACTGTCTGACTCTTTTCCTCAGTCCTGGAATCCGTCTTCTAACTTTACCATTTGAGAATTCTTTCATAATGCCACACCACAATAATACAGATACACAGCTGGCTGACAAAAATCATTTTTGTCATCTTTCTAATACAGTTCATTAAAGCGTTCTAGTGTCAGCAGCGTCACAAGATGTGGCACTGAGCTGTGCATTCATTGGTTTAGGAAAAATAATTATATAATTATATCTACAAACTCTGTTTACTGTATTTTTTACATTTTATGTTAAGATTTCTGTTTAGCTGACGACGACTTCTACATAACAGCCGTCAAACTGATATTATGCAGTTACACATACGATGGGGGCAATCGTGGCTCAAGAGTTGATAGTTCATCTTGTAATCGGAAGGTTGCTGGTTTGAGCCCTGGCTCCAACAGTCTCGGGTCATTCTGTCCTTGGGCAAGACACTTCACCCGTTACCTACGGGTGGTGGTCAGAGGGCCCAGTGTCCAGCAGCCTCGTCAGTGTGCCCCAGGGCAGCTGTGGCTACAATGTAGCTTGCCATCACCAGTGTGTGAATGTGTGTGTGAATGGGTGGATGACTGAATGTAGTGTAAAGCGCTATACAAATACAGGCCATTTACCATACAATATTGTTTTCCATATAGTTAGCTTTTTTGCGACATCAGCATGGCGTTTTGTTGCCCTTTACTTGTGTAGTTAAGATACTCAAGCTCTGGTTTTTAATAATGATTGATTTTTAGGTGGGACGGTTTAAAAAGGTTTTCAACAAGCTTTCCTGCCGTTGCTTTTCAGTTTCTCTGTGCATTTCCCAAAACGGTTCTTAAGAGCGAAGACATGCTGTTAATAGCCTCTTAAGCCTGGCTGTCAAAGTGTTGACATTAATAATTCATTTTAAAATAAACAATACTGTATATCAGTGTAAGACGCACTATAGATTAGAAATATATATAGATAAAAAAAAACGCACAGATGTTGTGCCTGTGTTTTTATAGAACATGTGGCAGTGTTTCTGCAAAATTAATAAAAATTACTTTCCACATGAACTTGATCACAGTTTTAGTGAAGCATGTCACAGCGCGCAAGTTTAGTCTTTGTTACAATCACACCCTTACCACTCTCATCAACATATCTAGGTATCTTTTTTTTTTTTATAAATAATTGATTAGGCAGCAGCTGCACCACTTGCCTTAATGCACAGAACAACGCTCTAAGTTTGGAGAAGCACATGTACTTCCTGCTTCCTGCAGGGACTTCTTTACCTCACAAACTCATCCTACACACAGACACAGGATTGCTGGTGAGCCTGGTGATGCTAGAGTTGTGCTTATGACTGATGGCATGTAGCATATTGATAGACCACTTGTCTGAAAAAAGGGGGAAGATGAAAAAAAGCCAGTATGAATTAAGGAGACCTCTTAATTCTTTCATTGCACTAATCATGGGCCTGCATTATGCAACAAGTTCAGCATACTGAAACAGTCCCACAGAGGTGGGTATCAGCTCAATAACTCAACCCAGACTAAGACACACGGTGTTTGCAGGATGACAAATTGTATGTAAGCTATAGTATTAAGAAGTTCTCCATGAAAGTGTGTGAACTTTGAGTGGTAAAAGCATTGCATAAAATCCAAATACTGGCCAGAAACAAAAGCCTGAGAAAATACTTGCGTCACTTATAATTACAGCTCCGTATATAAGTATACATAAAACACCAAAGAAGACATGAGCCTCCTTTCTAACACTGAAAACCCAGGGTCAACTCTGACGTTACCTCCCCAAGCCCCAAACCTGGCTTCATAAAGGCCTTTGAGCTGAGCTTTGTGGCCCTGGTTAGTCCCATGGTTTGGACTGTATGTTCTCTGAATATCCAAATACATACATATATATGCTACCTATGTATGGTGTTAATGTAATTCATGCTCCAACGCAATCTCTCACATTGAAAAATGTCAAGTGTCAAGTGTAAAGAAATAGTTTTCGCTTTAATAAAAACATCTTTTAATTGGCTGCTGATTCTTTTTCTCTCTTTCCTCCTTTATTTCTTTCTGTCTTGCTTTTTGTAAATTCCAGCTTTTGTTTCATCTTATAAATGAGATCAGAAGTAGAAAATGTACTCTCATTGCCACTTCTGTATAGGTATAACACGCATTTCCGTGGTCTTGCCCCTCTGGCAGCATAATAAAGAAGGTGTCAGAGAATAAGACCATCTCCATTTATATGTCTCACATGAGTGCTGTCACCTTTTTACGAGTAACTGTCCAGTTCAGGCATAAAATGATACTGCCTTGCTATGTGCAGAGACTTGCACATACTCAAACACTCTTACAGAGAGAGATGCTGTGGCTTCGATATGACACAATAAAGCTCACGATACCATGATGAAGGAATCGTGGAAATGCATTCTTTGTTATTTTCCCGTCTTTAAAGAACTTTTGCAGTTGCCATCACTTCTTTTGCTTTTGTTGCCTGATTTTAACAGGAGGTGACTCAAACATCAGTACCTTCAGCCTGAAAAGACAATACTGTAACAAAAAATCCTTGTTGAACACATGAGAAAGGAAACATAGTGTATAGCCAAAGTTTTATTTGATATAAAACAAATCTTTTATCTTTGCCCAAATGAAAAAATCTTATTAATTTCAATTAAAATTAAATGTAATTTTCAGTTTATTTTTAAAGTTACAAGTGTGATTTCCTTTGGCATAAAAAATTTATGTGACTCAAATTGTTGAGCTGGCTGAGTGTACTGCTGAGTGTTCATTAACTAAAGAAGCATATTCAGCAGAGTAGCAATCACTTTTCAGCAATCATTTTCTGAACGTTAAAAATCTCAAGAGATCCTTTTTTGGTAGTTTGAAGAGAACATACATGACAGAGGTGCCGTGTGTCTTTACAGGATGGAAAATGGACTGTTCCTTAAATATAATACTTTCCTGCTCTAACTGAGCATTCACAGCACTTAACTGCAAGCCACATTTACACATCACTATATTCTATGCCTTTAAGCAGTTTCTAACTATCAGGCACACGCTCACACTCCACTGGACACTTTGGGAACAATTTAAGGGTCAGTATCCTGCCTAAGAATGCTTTGGTTTGTGCCCGGAGGGGTTGGGGATTGAACAACCAACCTTCCAATCGCAAGACAGCCTGCACCTCAGAGCCGTATGTTTTTCTCTTTTTTGTTTTACAGACAGATTATTACACACATATGGGCTACAAAGCATCAGTTAGAGTTCTGCACAGGTCTAGTTTGCAAACCTGTACAGGGAGTGCAGAATTATTAGGCAAATGAGTATTTTGTCCACATCATCCTCTCCATGCATGTTGTCTTACTCCAAGCTGTATAGGCTCGAAAGCCTACTACCAATTAAGCATATTAGGTGATGTGCATCTCTGTAATGAGAAGGGGTGTGGTCTAATGACATCAACACCCTATATCAGGTGTGCATAATTATTAGTCAACTTCCTTTCCTTTGGCAAAATGGGTCGAAAGAAGGATCACTGGAGTGCCCAAAAGCACAAGGTGTGCAATACTCAGAGACATGGCCAAGGTAAGAAAGGCTGAAAGACGACCACCACTGAACAAGACATACAAGCTGAAACGTCAAGACTGGGCCAAGAAATATCTCAAGACTGATTTTTCTAAGGTTTTATGGACTGATGAAATGAGAGTGAGTCTTGATGGGCCAGATGGATGGGCCCGTGGCTGGATTGGTAAAGGGCAGAGAGCTCCAGTCCGACTCAGACGCCAGCAAGGTGGAGGTGGAGTACTGGTTTGGGCTGGTATCATCAAAGATGAGCTTGTGGGGCCTTTTCGGGTTGAGGATGGAGTCAAGCTCAACTCCCAGTCCTACTGCCAGTTTCTGAAAGACACCTTCTTCAAGCAGTGGTACAGGAAGAAGTCTGCATCCTTCAAGAAAAACATGATTTTCATGCAGGACAATGCTCCATCACACGCGTCCAAGTACTCCACAGCGTGGCTGGCAAGAAAGGGTATGAAAGAAGAAAAACTAATGACATGGCCACCTTGTTCACCTGATCTGAACTCCATTGAGAACCTGTGGTCCACCATCAAATGTGAGATTTACAAGGAGGGAAAACGGTACACCTCTCTGAACAGTGTCTGGGAGGCTGTGGTTGCTGCTGCACGCAATGTTGATGGTGAACAGATCAAAACACTGACAGAATCCATGGATGGCAGGCTTTTGAGTGTCCTTGCAAAGAAAGGTGGCTATATTGGTCGCTGATTTGTTTTTGTTTTGTTTTTGAATGTCAGAAATGTATATTTGTGAATGTGGAGATGTTATATTGGTTTCACTGGTAAAAATAAATAAATAATTGAAATGGGTATATATTTGTTTTTTGTTAAGTTGCCTAATAATTATGCACAGTAATAGTCACCTGCACACACAGATATCCCCCTAAAATAGCTAAAACTAAAAACAAACTAAAAACTACTTCCAAAAACATTCAGCGTTGATATTAATGAGTTTTTTGGGTTCATTGAGAACATGGTTGTTGTTCAATAATAAAATTATTCCTCAAAAATACAACTTGCCTAATAATTCTGCACTCCCTGTATATGCATGCACACTGGCTCAGTGTGAAAACAGACCTATTACCTGCAGTAATTTTCAAGTAAAGTCCTGACCCACTTAAAGAGCCATTTGTAATTTTAGAGACTACACAGTCACTGCCTTTAAAGTGCTGTACTCGTCTCTTGTGCTGTCTGTAAAACAAATATCTTATAATAGCATTCTGCTTAAAATAAATGAATAAATAAATAAAAGTAATGCATTTAATAAATGAGGCTGCGTCTTAAGGTCAGCTAATAGGACTTTATGGGTTCATAACAGTCTCTCTCTTTTTTTTTTTTTTGTTCGCACACACTGTCAAATTATGTTTAGTAAACTACAAAAGAAACAGTAATATAACCACAACTATAGTAGAGAATGCTACGGTTATTGTGTGGATACGTCTGTCTTTTAGATACAGTCTGTTAGATCCAAATATAGATGAGAAGATATTTAGATATTACTATTGTTAGTGTGTGTGTGTGTGTGTGTGTGTGTGTGTGTGTGTGTGTGTGTGTGTGTGTGTGTGTGTGTGTGAAACAGCGTGTGTTCAGGGGATGGGGTGGGGGGTGGGGTTTTCCACTCACAGATCGTAGTGTTCCTTAAGCGACACAAAGCCCTTGGCAGGTGCTCCCTCCCTGGCTTTGTCTCTTGTGCTGTCTGCTGTTTATTTGTTCAACTCTTAGAAAGAAAGAAAGTCCCCTCTCCCTCAGCCCTCAGGGAAAACAAAGAGCACACGCACAAAGACGGCACTGCCACTACATCCTGGCAGCAACAAAGCAGAGATACATATGTCAGAGATGGCATGGAATGGCAGGTGTTCCTTGGATGGAAAAACTGAACGCTACCTTTTTTACTCCCACCATTTTTTGTTGTATAACCATTAACTGGCATCAACAGATAAGGCAAAGAATGTGCAAGTGTGCGCAGACTCAGCTTGACGGATAAAGAAGCTTCTCAAAAAATGTGAAAGAGTTGCACATTTGCAATTATTGGGAACTTTTAAGAACTTTTTCTGCCCACTTTGATTTACTTTTAGCTTACATTTTGCTCCCTAAACTCTTATTATTCAAAGTGCACATTGGCACTTTGTTTTTACTTGTAAAGAATAATCTAGGATCAGTGTTTGTGCAGAAGTTTCTCTGTGCTCAACTTAAATCAGTCAGCACTTTGGCTGGATAATGGTGGCAAACAAACAATAATTACATGTATTTGTTGATATTTACTTCATTCCTTCATAGTTTATTGAAAAGTTGCATGTAGCAGTCATTCCTAGTGATATCCTAAACCTATTATTTGACCTGAACAAACACAGTGCCAGAGCCTCTGGTGTTTGTTTGTGAGACATCTGTATACATCACTTCAAACCCTGCAAAGACTATTATACTTTTCCAATAAGAAACAGAACTGAATCTAAAAGAAAACATAAAACTACAGTAAAGAGACACAAAACCAACTGACAAAGACAGAGCATTTCTGCAAAGACAGACAAGACTACCCAAAAGGGACACAAATGACAGCAGAGCTACACGAAACCGCCAAATTCAGCTTCGTAGCTTTTCCAACCTAGGGCCGTTGTGCACGCTACAGCCTATCCCAACCTATACAGTTTGATGGGGAAGGAGTGGGGGCCAACCTTGGACAGGTTACTGGTCACACCTACAGCCAGTTAGAATCATCATTTCGGCTAATCGGCTTGCATTTTAGCCTGTGGGAGGAAGCCGAAGTATCCAGAGAGAACCCATATGGACACAGGAAGAACATGCAGCTCCACACAGTAGCAGACCAGGAAGTCTGAAACAGAAACCTTCTAGCTGTGACGCAGTCACCATTGCCCCCTGAATAGGACAAGATGTTGAATACAAGCATAGATAAGTCTCTCTCTCTCTCTCTCTCTCTCTCTCTCTCTCTCTCTCTCTCTCTCTCTCTCTCTCTCTCTCTCTTTAATGATCCTATTAGTTATTAATGACTTTTTGTGTCCTTTAAATGTTCACTCTTTACTATGCTAACATTATAGCATCAATTGACATTTTTATTCCATCTTTTAACATAATACAACCACGATGCATAAGTTTAATAACTAAGCAGCCTTCTTTCCACAATGCCTTTGCTTTGTTGCCAATACAACTTATCTAATTAGGAAATATGACCACTTGTGATTTAACACGTGGACCAGAATGATATTCCTGGCATTAGTGCCTTGTCAATATGGACCAATACACCCAGGATCAATACTTTGTCAATATTTGTTTATCTCACTCTGCATTTGTGTGTGTGTGTGTGTGTGTGTGTGTACATGTGTATGTATGTGTGGCTCTGTTTGTGTGTGGAGAGAGGGCTGCTTGCCAGCTGTGCAATCTGTTCAGTAATCTCAGGTCTGGTCTGTGCACACACTCCACAATCTGCTCCAGTAAAACTGCCCATACCCTCGACCCCCCCCCCCCCCCCCCCCTCCAAAACACACACACATGCACATTGATCCTTCATATCTGAAGGCATCAGACTTTAATCCTAAAATAAATTTCTTTTAAAAAAGCTGCGCATTGTAGGAATTCTACATCGTGTTTAAATTCAGCACAAGCGTGCTTCAGATTCTCAGTGGATCTGTGCAGACTCTTCTATAGACAACAAACCCCACTGAACATTATTTCTTTGCTTTCTCCCTCCAAGTATTCTGTAAGAATATTAAAATCATTGCTCGCCACGCACTGCTACTTCCCAGCAGCTAACCCACTCTCTTCCTGATTCACAATAACCCTTATCAGCCCAATTTCCCTTTTCTCTTCCTTTTGCCCATTTTAACACGCCACCCTGTTTGTTGTTTAAATGGAAGAGAGAGAAAATTGGCCACTTTTGCCGTTCAGAAACTCCCGCAGCTGTCAGTAATCACTGCGTGTGTGTGTGTGTATGCGCACGCGTGCCGCGGTAATGTGCAGTTACCACAGTGGGGATGCATGGGGTGGGGGCGTGGAGAGAGGGGTCATGGCGTGTGGCGGAGAAAGCGCTATTAGGAGAAAATGATAGGCCTGTCCCTGAAACTCCATTACACACCAAACACTTAAAAGACTGGACCGGCTTCATTACAGGGCAACATGAATCATGCAGCACTCACACAAGCAACCGGCCTCTCTCTTTTTCTCTGTGTCCCACTCTCTCCCCCAGCATTGCCTTCTGTTTAAACTGGAGGATCGCCAGGAAAGAGGGTTGGAGAGGGATGGAGGGAGGGAGCAGAGTAAAGAGGAGCAGAAGAGGCTTCAGTGTTGCCGAGAGCCAAGCCTGTTTGCCTCAGGTCTGACAAACAGGAAGAGGACAGGCAAGAGGAGAGGACAAAAGAAGAGTAGAGGGAAGGAAATGGGGGTGGAGATATATCTAATAGGTGAAAAAGAAAGGAGTTTAAGAGAAGAAAGATAAAAAAGAAAAATGAAATGGGAGCAGAAGATAAGGAAAAAATTAGAAAAGTACATGTGGTGAGGAAAGAACTGAGGAAGAGATGTAATTAATATAGCAGAAAAGCAACATACAGAAGGAGTTAAGAGATGATGACGAGTGGAGGGGAAATAGAAAAGGCCATAAGAAATAAGAGGAGGTGAAAAGAAGAGCGGAGGGAAAGGGGGAAAGAGGAGGAGACATGAAATAGAGAAGAGGTGAAATATACTATATTGACAAAAGCATTTGCTTGCTTGCCTTCACACGCATATAAATTCAAGTGACATCCCATTCTTAATCCATAGGGTTTGATATGATGTCAGCCCACTATTCTACTCTGGGAAAGGCTTTACACGAGGTTTAAGAGTGTTTATGGGAATTTCTCACCATTCTTCCAGAAGAGCATTTGTGAGGTCAGATACTGGTGTTAGACAAGTTCACAGTGTCTTCTCTAATTCATCCCAAAGGTGTTTTATCAGGTTGAGGTCAGGGCAGTCAAGTTCTTCCACACCAAACTCGTTCATTCATGTCTTTATGGACCTTGCTTTGCTCACTGGTGTGCAGTCATGTTGGAACAGGAAGGGGACATCCCCAAACTGTTCCCACAAATTTGGGAGCATGAAATTGTCCAAAATGTCTTGGTATGCTGAAGCATTAAAAGTTATTTTCATGGAAACTAAGCGGAGGAGGCCAACTCCTTAAAGACAACCCCACACAATAACCCCCGCCCTCTACCAAACTTTACACTTGGCACAGTGTAGTAGGATAAATACCGTTCTCCTGGCAACCACCAAACCCAGACTCACCCATCAGATTGCCAGACAGAGAAGCCACTCTAAAGAACACGTCTCCACCGCTCTACAGTCCAGTGGCAGCGCGCTGCATCTGATGCTTTGCGTTGTGCTTGGTGATGTAAGCCTTGGATGCAGCTACTCAGCCATGGAAACCCATTCCATGAAGCTCTCTACACACTTTTCCTAAACTAATCTGAAGGCTGCATGAAGTTTGGAGGTCAGTAGTTATTGACTCTGCAGAAAGCTGGTGCCACTAACCCCACTCATCACCTTGTGGCTGAGTTGTTGTCCTTCACAATCACTTCCACTTTGTAATGATATGACTAAGAGCTAACTGTGGAATACTTATTAGCAAGGAAATTTCAACTAGACTCTTTGCACAGGTGGCACCTTATCAAAGTCAAGTCAAAGTAAACTTTACTCACTAATGTAAAGAGTGAGTACACACAATAATAACTTGGACTGAACCACCACTTACAACCACTGGCATAACTACTGTATAATTTATCCTTATATCTCACTGATCTCGACTGCACTACTGTAAATGCTGTATAGACAATCATACTGTACAATACAATAATTATAGTTTTACAACTGTTTATTAATACTCGCAATTGTATATTGATAATGTGCTATAGCTTTTCAAATTTATAACCATACGTATAACATGTTCAGGCCTGTACATAGCTTGTACATTCACTTCAGTTATAGCCTGTACATACTTACTGTACATACATACTGAAATCTAATTCTAATTCTAGAATGTACAGAGAGTGTACAGAAGCGCAACAAAAAGTCAAATATGGCATATACATAAAGAATTTGAATTTGAGTTTAGACACCTGTAGCCATGGAAGTGATTGGAACATGTGAATCCAGTGATTTGGATGGGTGAGTGAATACTATTGGCAGTATAGTGTATGAGTTGATAAGAGGAGTAAAGGAAAATTAAGTGAAGGAAGGAAAGGAGGAGAAGAGAAGAGTGGAGACTAAGAGAAGAGTTTATGACAACTGAGCAAAGGAGAGAAAACTAATGAGAAACCAAAACTACGAGAAGCAGGGAAAGGAAGGGAGGGGGGAAAGTAGGGAAGGAAAGGGATGAGAGATAAAAGAAAGTATAGAAAGCAAGGATGCAGTCATGTAGGAATAGATTAAAGTAAAAAAATTCTGTGGGATTGGGTTTGGGAAAGATTTGTGGAACTGTGAGGCAAAGCAAAAAAGGAAACAGGTGAGAAGGGGCCATAGGAGATAGAAGGAAATGGAAGAGGGGAAGACATCACATAGCACTAAGTAGGGAAAAAAATAATAGTTTGAAGAAGAAAGGAAAGAAAACAGTGATGAGTAGTGTCATGATTTCATAATAATAATAATAATAATAATAATAATAATAATACATTTTATTTAAAAATAGCACCTTTCAGAGCACCTAAGGACCATGTACAACAGATAAAAGAGATATATATTTTTAAAAAAACAAAACAGAAAAGCTAGAAATATACATTTGATACATTTGGCAAAAGATGGATCCAAAGAGGAGACTCAGACAGAAGTTGGCAGGTTTAAAGTGTTTATTGTCAAGGAGTGAATGGTTTGCTGATAGAGAGTAGTTGGCAGGGAGATTCAGCAGCACTACAGGTTTGTACACAGGAGCTCTGTCAGAAAAGAGATAAGGAATTAGCAGGAGTCCAAGAGGAGAACTTGGTTCACTCGTGATATCTTGATAACTAATAACAGTTTGTGGTTAGGAATGAATACAGAGTTGGAGGGAGTTTGTGGGCAGCTGGTGGTTATCCAAGAGTTGGCGGAGATGGCAGATGGAGAGCGGGTAGGCAGACGAGCAGGTAACTCCTTCCTTTGACAGGTTACATAGAGCTGCTGTCAGAGCAGGTAAGCAGAGCTGGAGGTTTCCACCAGCAACACTGATGTGAGTGAGGTTTCTGTTTGGACACAAGAAGAGACAGAATTAAAAGAAGCAGGCGATTACAAACAAGAGGTCAGTGGCCTGATCTTCATCATAATGGCAACAACAATCTGGCAGAGAACTTTTGCGTCCTCCAGCCTTGATATACTCCACATTTGATTATTAGACAACGGCAGGTGTATGAAGGACTGCTCCAACAGAAATTCCTTCCAGGGGCGGGCCCAGAGAGAGGAGCCAGCAGAGCTACTCCACCTGAGACTTAGCATTGCAAAAAAAGGTTAATGAACAATAAAAACAGATATCCAGTCCAGCCAGCTGCCCCACGACAAGTAGAGAAAGTAGAAGGAAAAGGGCACAAGGGAAAGAGGAAGTAAGAGGAAAGATTAACAGCTGCAAGAGTTAAGACGCAAGAAAAAGATGGTATGTAAGAAGAAAGCAATGTAAGAAAGGAGATAAAACGAGGCTGGAGTGGGAAGTTGCTGAAGAGACTGGAGAGCAGAAAAACGACATGGGGCAGGACAGGCTAACAACAAAAAGAAAGGAAATAAAAGGAGGAGAGTAGACTTGTCGAGGCATGCAATGGTAGTGTGTTGGAAAGAAAGTGTGACTTCAAGTTGTCTGTTTGTGTGTTCACACTTGCCTGTGCCTCTGTCTTTATTTGCCTGTGTGACTGCACACCCATGTGTAAAGACCGCCTGTTAGCATTTGTGTATGTTTGTAATGAGCATGTGTGAAGAGTGTGTCCCTATATGTGCACAGGCATAGCAAGCATGTGTTTTTATTTGCGTGCGTGTGTGTACATGTGTGTGTGTGCGCACACTCCAGAGCGTCTCGCAGCATGCTGCCAAAGGGCCGGGGCAGGCAGCCAGACCCAGGGCACAGCATGACATTGCATCCCGATCTGTGTTGTGACTGCCTCAATTACCCATCATCCTGACAGCGAGAGACGGAGAGAGCGAGAGGGAGTATGTGTGTAGCTGTAAACGGAGATGGATGATTCCTTATTCTTGTGTCTTTTATCTCCTGCAAGCTGATGTTTCCCCAATCTCCACTTATTTTTTTGAGTGTGCACTCGTGTTCTCATCTGCTATTTCACAGACACTTAAATCCAAAGCACAGTGTCCTCACCAAACCTTCTATCTCCACTTCTTTTCATGTTTTTCATCACACTGGCACAAGCAGCTGGATTACTAACCAAGCAAAGCTCCCATCCCAAGACATTTGTATTACCTCATATAAATTTAGTTGACATAATTTGATTAATGAAAAATATGTTGGAAAATTGCTCCAGTGACGGGGCCCTCTGTATGCCATCTTTTTCATTTGTTTGGACCTATAAGAAAACATATTAAATAAAACGTTTATAACAATACGAGTCAGTATAATGAACACTCACAGAATGATTTTTTGGGGGGATATTTTTATAGTGGTCCTGACTGAAGTATTTTAGTTCAGTCAGGACCACTACCAAAAGAAGATTATTACTTCCTCCTGCAGTAATTTATATATCTCTGTGACAACGAACATTCCTCATGTTGCACCAAAACGTTGCAATACACAGACAGCCACAACACAACCAAAGGTTTCACTGCCAACCTCCTAATGCCAGATACAACAAAGAAAACCCCAAGAGGGCCAGTATCTATGCCTTGAAGATGATAATCTTATTTGTGTGGTACATTATATTTATTATATATCATTATATTTAAACCATGTGCAAAAAACATCAAAACCTGTATAAAATAATAAATAAATAATAAAATAATAGATAAATACAAATAATATGATATTCAGGAAGTTATTTAATTGTGGCTGATAGATCATTTTCATAAAGAAACTGAGGCTAGTAAAAGATTTTGCCCCACATTTCTTTATTTGTAATACCAGATGGTATTACATGATAGATCTAACTCTGGTGAGATGTTTGTGCATTCATAGTTCCATCAGTTTTGATAAGATAGGAAACACCTCAAACATGTAGACACTCAACTGTTGTACTTCTCTCCAGATTTCCTTTGGATATACTTTTAACAATCTGAAACCAAAAATGTCAAATTTGGATTCATCACACCATAAGACCTGCTTCTGAGTCCAGCTTTTTTCTTCTTACCTGAAGTTCAGTTCACCTGACACTCGGACCGGCGGCTGCCTCGGGTCTTTCCTCCTCCTGCCTAACCTTTTCCTCATCCACCTGCTGGCCTCTGTGGAAGCTCCACCATAGCCACCACCAAACAACTGAGTTATTTTTACACACCGGTCAGCATCTGGACAATCCACCACCTTACATTGTTTATACTGTTACAAAAAAAAAAAAAAACATCGGCCCATAAAAACTAAAAATCACCATGGCCAGTCCAGCTATGGTCACTGTGGTCACGCCAGCATCGAATCCATCCAAGTTACATGGTTTATTAAAATAACCAAATTACAGCATTTACATTTATGTTAGACTACTTTTAATTAAGTGCTTTAGCCCACTTACAATGAAATTAAAAAAAAAATCTTGTTCATGACCTGTGTAATATGTTAACACTATTGGAAGTAAAAATAACTTGAACTTCAATTTTGAAAACAAAACTTTCCTTCTTCTTCTTCTTTTTTTTTAATAAAGCGCTGACTTGTATCATGAATCTGTGGTCTGGGACAGAGTCCTGTAACTCTCTGTCTGCAAAATACAGTATATAATGACCAATATTGGGCAATTAATTATATAGTTAATTCTTCAAAAAAGTAACTTATTTATGCAAACAACAAAGTTTTTTGCAGCTGTTTACCTAAAAATGCAGCCAAGGTGTTTTTGTAAATAAATATTTCAAACTATTTACAGAACAATCAGGTGTTCTGCATCAAATTTGATGCCACACAAATTATTTGTGCCACTCCAAAAAATAATTTCTGTCCACTATGAGATAAAGGAGAACAACAGCCTGATACCTGCAGGCCTGACAACAGGAGATGTATCACTCCTGTAACACCTTTAACATTCAGTAGTCGCCTCATTGTACTGACACACACAACAAAACTATTGACTACACTACACACTAACTGCACAAGATTTACGCTAAACGTGCAAATCTCTCACATCTCAAAACACCGCTGTCACTTCTAAAACTTCACCCTTCCTAAACAACTAAATGCCATGTTGCCATATCATTTTTTGATTGGTCGACATGGTACATTTTTCGACCAATAGGAAAGGGTGGGGGTTTTTTGGTTTTGGTTTTGCTCACAGGTGGAGAGTGCTTTTGAGCTTTTTCCTTATAAAACGCCGTTTTTACCGTTTCTTCCCACAGTAAGAAAACCAAACATTTTATATATTTTTATCATAACTCTGGTTTTACGTGGCCTATCGTCACAATTTAAAAACTGGTATAAAGTCCACACTTTTTCCGTCAATTGTTCCGTCTGTCCTGCTCACATCTCCAATGGTTGTGCATGTTGTCATTAACCTGGCTTCACTCCACATCAGCCACGCTGCTTTGCTAGCTAAAACACCGGTGTCTGGACTATGGGATAAGGCATCGTTCTAATCAGCCAATCACTTACTGACTAACACTGCAAAACAGAATTGTTAAAGTATTAATTTTAATTTCAATTCAGGTTAGATTTTCTTTTGTGTGCGCAACACAGATTTTCTGTGCGCAGAGACTGTGCAAGCAGTGTGCAATTGCGCACGCGCGCAGCTTAGAGGGAACATTGCCCAAGAGCTGTGGGTAGTGACCGAAAGAACGAGATCGTGGATACAAGCGGCGGAAATGAGCTTCCTCCGAAGGGTGACCGGCCTCTCCCGTAGGGATAGGGTGAGAAATTCAGCCATCCGGGAGGGGCTCAGAGTAGAGCCGCTGCTCCTCCACATCGAAAGGAGCCAGCTGAGGTGGTTTGGGCATCTGACAAGGATGCCTCCTGGGTGAGGTGTTCCGGGCATGTCCCACCGGGAGGAGGCCCCGGGGCAAACCCAGGACACGCTGGAGAGATTATATCTCTCGGCTGGCCTGGGAACGCCTTGGTGTTCCCCCGGATGAGCTAGAGGAGGTGGCTGGGGAGAGGGAGGCCTGGGCTTCTCTGCTTAGGCTGCTGCCCCCGTGACCCGACCTCGGATAAAGCGGAAGAAGATGGATGGATGGGTGTTGGTGTAAAAATAAAAATTTTCCTGCCAAAATACAGTGGGGCAAAAAAGTATTTAGTCAGCCACCGATTGTGCAAGTTCCCCCACTTAAAATGATGACAGAGGTCAGTAATTTGCACCAGAGGTACACTTCAACTGTGAGAGACAGAATGTGAAAAAAAAATCCATGAATCCACATGGTAGGATTTGTAAAGAATTTATTCGTAAATCAGGGTGGAAAATAAGTATTTGGTCACCTCAAACAAGGAAAATCTCTGGCTCTCACTGACCTGTAACATCTTCTGTAAGAAGCTTTTCTGTCCCCCACTCGTTACCTGTATGAATGGCACCTGTTTGAACTCATCATCTGTATAAAAGACACCTGTCCACAGCCTCAAACAGTCAGACTCCAAACTCCGCCATGGCCAAGACCAAAGAGCTTTCGAAGGACACCAGGAAAAGTATTGTAGACCTGCACCAGACTGGGAAGAGTGAATCTACAATAGGCAAGCAGCTTGGTGTGAAAAAATCAACTGTGGGACCAATCATCAGAAAATGGAAGACATACAAGACCGCTGATAATCTCCCTTGATCTGGGGCTCCACGCAAGATCTCATCCCGTGGGGTCAAAATGATCATGAGAACGGTGAGCAAAGATCCCAGAACCACACGGGGGGACCTGGTGAATGACCTGCAGAGAGCTGGGACCAAAGTAACAAAGGTCACCATCAGTAACACACTACAACGGCAGGGAATCAAATCCCGCAGTGCCAGACGTATTCCGCTGCTGAAGCCAGTGCATGTCCAGGCCCGTCTGAAGTTTGCCAGAGAGCACATGGATGATACAGCAGAGGATTGGGAGAATGTCATGTGGTCAGATGAAACCAAAGTAGAACCTTTAGGTATAAACTCAACTCGTCGTGTTTGGAGGAAGAAGAATACTGAGTTGCATCCCAAGAACACCATACCCACTGTGAAGCATGGGGGTGGAAACATCATGCTATGGGGCTGTTTTTCTGCCAAGGGGACAGGACGACTGATCCGTGTTAAGGACAGAATGAATGGGGCCATGTATCGTGAGATTTTGAGCCAAAACCTCCTTCCATCAGTGAGAACTTTGAAGATGAAACGAGGCTGGGTCTTCCAACATGACAATGATCCAAAACACACCGCCCGGGCAACAAAGGAGTGGCTCCGTAAGAAGCATTTGAAAGTCCTGGAGTTGTCAGGGTCCTGGGACTGGGCGACCCAGGATCCCTGGGCAGTCATGGACCTGTGTATTATTATGTATTTTTGGTGTCGTTTCCCCTTCTCTGTGCGTGTACATATGTGTGTTTCTCTGTGCTGTGTTAGTCTGTGTCCCACTCATATGTTTAGGCGAGGTATGGGTGTGTATGTCTGCGGGTGTGCCTGGAGGATGGAGCTCGGCCACCTGCAGGCCTGAGGGGTGTGGCCCTGCGGAGGGACTGGCCACACCCGAAGCCACACACCTGCCGCTGATCAGGGCTCGTCGGGGGAGCTACTTAGGAGAGTCTTGGAGCTCCCACCGACGCGGGATCATTGCATGAGACTCCACGTTAGTCACCCTGTCTAAGTTTAGTCGGAAAGTGTATGCCTGCCATTTCTGAGTGTCCTGACAGCTGCGCTACTGTTTCCCGCAGGAGGAGCGTGGAAGGCACGGAGAGCAGCGAGCACCGGGGGGTGCTGACACGGGAGCAGAGAGCACACGGACTATTCACGGGAGACACGACACGGGAGTCTGGGAGAACACGGGGATTTATTGTTGTTTGATATCACCCTCTGTAAATAAACGCACTGCTTGAACTTTGAGCTCCGCGCCTGGGTCCTCCTTCCCCACATCCCCACGGTCTGCCTGCCAGACCGTGACAGGAGTGGCCTAGCCAGTCTCCAGACCTCAACCCCATAGAAAATCTGTGGCGGGAGTTGACAGTCCGTGTTGCTCGGCGACAGCCCCAAAACATCACTGCTCTCGAGAAGATCTGCATGGAGGAATGGGCCAAAATACCAGCTACTGTGTGTGCAAACCTGGTAAAGACCTATAGTAAACGTTTGACCTCTGTTATTGCCAACAAAGGTGATGTTACAAAGTATTGAGTTGTATTTTTGTTATTGACCAAATACTTATTTTCCACCCTGATTTACGAATAAATTCTTTACAAATCCTACCATGTGGATTCATGGATTTTTTTTTTTCACATTCTGTCTCTCACAGTTGAAGTGTACCTCTGGTGCAAATTACTGACCTCTGTCATCATTTTAAGTGGGGGAACTTGCACAATCGGTGGCTGACTAAATACTTTTTTGCCCCACTGTATGTTATTTTTGGCATCTTTGGCAAACAATCTAATAGTAACAAAGTGGTTAAAGATACAATCAGTGTGCATTAACAGGGAGGCAACATGGACAGTTCCAAAACCACCCAGATGCAACTGACATTACCATTTGGGTAAGACTAACATGGGGGGAGTGTATTTGTAGGGTGTGAGCTCAGAACCTAGTCTGGCCCATCTGACCAAATATTTCATGTGTGTATGTAGGTAAAATTGAACTCATAAGGAATTCGGTCAACAGAGGATTTATGAAGTATATTTATCATCTACAGAGGATCATGAAAAGGGATGCTGTGAATAGTTCCTGTTTCTTTCTCAGGCACTCTTTCCTTTGAAATATTCAAAGTGTAACAATGGAATTTCCTTTCGATCCTAAATCAACAGTAGCTATAAAGAATACAACTGTGGCTGTGCGACAGTTTTCCTCACAACTCAAAGTATAAAACTACCTAACACCTTATTTAAAAGCATGGTTCTTATTGGATTTCTAGATGCTAATAGATAATTCTACCCTTTTCCTTAAGATAATCAACATTTTCTGCAGTTTTATTTTTTCTACTTATACCCTTAAAATCAACAACAACAAAAACAAACTTGTATTTTTAAACAACCAAAACAGTTTTATCCACAATTCAGCATTATATAAAACTATTCTTCACAGGTAGAAATATGATTATTATATTCACCAAAATCTGCAAGGTGGGATTGCAGAGAACAGTTCTAACTCTTATGCCTCAATGCAGATCTGGTATTGCAAATACATTTCTACATACAGAATGTAATGAAAGCAGACTTTTTAGAGGATAAAATAAGTATTGGTGACTTGGCTGAGCATGAAATGCCAGTGCTGAATCACTTACCAGCACACGCAACCATATTCTGTCTAAAGATAAGTAAATGCGGTGATGTTTGCTAGTCTATTTGAAAGTCCAAAATATCTAATTTTTCCAACATCAGAGCATCCACAATGCAAACAAACAGAATAAAGCAGCTGATGTGGTAAATATAAAATACTGAAGTAATATCACTCTTTTGTCATCCATTTGTTTTCATTGGATATAATATCAGTGTGTAACAGCATCTATCTCAATGTGTTTTAAGTTGCAAGGGCAAGACCTTACAATGACAGAAAGAAACATGCAGTCCTCTATCACTTTTTTGTCACATTAGTGAAAACAGTTGTTGGAGAACATGGCCATATGACCTGTGTCAAAACAGTGTCAAAAGTAAGTGTGGAAATGGTCTTAATCAACTAGTGAAGTGTATATAGTATATATACTGTAAGTATATAGTATTCAGGGAGAACACATAGAAAACATTCCTAAATAAATCATTCTTAATATTAGAACATTTATAAATAAAGACTTTGAAACATAATAACAGAGAACAGGATAAAGTTAATTTCTAGAGTGCCAACCTTTCAGTCCATCGTTTCTCTTCTATTTCGTGTTTGCTGCGCTTACAAGTCTCTCTCCCCTAACTACAGTGCTATGAAAAAGGATTTGTCCCCTTTCTGATTTCTTGGTTTTGTGCATATTTGTCATGCTTATATGTTTCAGATCATCAAACTAATTTTAACATTGGACAAAGTCAACTTGGTTAAATACAAAATGCAGTTTTTAAAGGATGATTTCATTTATTAAGGGAAAAATTTATCCGAATCTAGCTAGAAAGTAATTACACCCTAAACCTAGTAACTGGTTGTACCGCCCTTTGCAGTCAAGCATTTGCAGTAACTCGTAACAAGTCTTTCACTTCAATGTTTTTAGTCCATTATTCCTTACAATTTTTTTTTATTTAGTCACACTGGAGGATTTACAAGCATGAATGGCTTGTTTAAGGTTGTGCCAAAGCATCTCAATCAGATATTAGTCTTTACATAGTCCACGTCAAACTTCTTTTCTTTTTTTTTTAGAGATGGATTTGGTCTGGTACAGATCATTGCTACATAACTTGCTGCTACATAACTTAAATGAACTTGACCTTCAGGGCATGAACTTATAACATTTGATCCAGCATTTTCTGGTAAAAAGCTGCTTTGGATCCATTATTTACAGCAAGTTGTCCAGGTCCTGAAGCATCTTCAGACCATCACATTACCACCACCATGTTTAACAGTTGGTATGAAATACTTTAATAGTATCTAATAGTTTATGGCAGATGAAACTGAATGCAAACCTTCCAAAAAGTTCTACTTTTTTTGTCCATGTGATATCTTTCTAAAACGTCTTGGGGATCATCCAGATGTTTCTTTTTGGCAAATGTGAGATGAACCTTTGTGTTCTTTTTGATTAGCAGTGGCTTGTCTGGGAACTCTCTCGTTTATCACTTATTTGCCCAGTCTCTTTCTTATTGATGTGTCATGAACAATAACCTTAACTGAGTCAAGTGAGTTTTGCAGTTCTTTACATGATGTTCTTGGTTCTTTTTTGAGCTCCAGGATGAGGTGTTGATTCACTCTTTGGAAGTTTCACCACTGTTTTATCCATTTGTAGATAATGGCCCTCACCATCATTCACTGAACTTGGAATCCTAACAAATAGCTTTGTAACTCCTTCCAGACTGAGAGATGTATATAATTTTGTTTCTATCGTGAGCCCTGAGTTTCAAGTTTTTGTGGCTTTAGAGAGGCGATTAGATTAAGAGGAGATTACAAGTTTTGTTAACAGTATTTATGTTTCCTAGTGGTCATGAGTTTTAATATTTGTGCCTCCTAGTCTTAGTTTAGTTATTAGTGACTCCAGGTTTATTAGTTCCTCCTTGTATTTTCTTCTTGTTCCCTCACTCTTGTCTTCATGTCAGTCCTGTCCCTGTATTTATTTTCTCTGTGCCACGTTTATCTGTTTTATTTTGTTAATCCTTGCCCCTGTGTTCTGTTTTACTTTCCCTAGTCTTGTATTTCCCAAGAGTTTCAGCTGCTTTCCCCCAGTCTTTCCTCTCTGCCCCCAATAAACCCTCTGTGTATTTATACTTGCTGGCTTCTGTCTTTGCCCAGTGTTATTCTGTTCCACTTCTCCATGTCCTGTGAGTTTTCTCTCTTGAACTTTGTTTTTCATTTGCCTTTGTCTTTTGCCATATTCTCTTCACATCAGCTTAGATAAATGACTCGCCTTTTGTTTGGCCTCAACCTGTCTCTCTGCGTCTGCATATCGGGCCCTCACTCATCAAACTTGACAGTTTCTCATCTGTTTTTTTTTTTGCATTGTGTCATGATGTGTTGCATTTTGAGATTTTTTTTTAGCCTACTTCACTTTGTCAGACAAGTTTTATTTAACTCATTTCTTGATTCAGTAGGTCTGTCAGTAATCAGGTTTGGGTGTTGCTTGTGAGAAACTGACCTTTCCAAAAGAGTATGGTTAATCACAGTACATTTTAATTTAACTACAGAGGCACTTAGTTATTCACATAGGATCAGGCAGATTTGGAGAGTTTTTTTTCCCCCTTAATAAATAAAATCATAATTTAAAAATTGCAGGAAGGAAGTGAATATCTTTTTCAGGCATTTGGTAAGAACACAAGCAATAAGTATTGTTCCCAAAGTAATAAAACTTAATACATATATTGAGTAGAGTTTACATACATATAAAATACATACATGCTTTTTGTTTGTGTGTGTGTGTTCATGAGTTTGCGTGGGTGGGTGTTGGGGGAGGGGTCTTAAATATTTATGATATGCCATTTTTGGAATGCAGTTTCATGCATTTCTCTTTTTTCTGTCATCATGGCTCATTATTATAATTAGGCTGTTATAGATATTCATGCATGAAGGTGAGTCACTTTTAAAGATACTGGTATGTACACCAAATAGTCTCTCTCTCTCTCTCTCTCTCTTACTTGTATTTCATATTTTTTACTGATTACAGCGATGGTGAATAAAAGCATGTAACTGTTCATTCTGACTGTACGCTCAGAAAGACAAATTAAAGGACAATACAAACAGTGATTTTATTTTAGCCTAACTTAACCCCAATAAAAGATTTTGGACTGATGTGCTAAATACCTCTCTCCACTACCATCATCAAAACACCAGCATTTTAATTTTAAATGTCACTCATGTGTAAATCTTCCAGTTACTGTTGAAGTCTAATATGAATCCTGGCAAATCCAAGACATCCAAGAAAACAGCATCATGTGAAGTTGTCGTTGGCTTACTGTAATTCTGCCTTACATGTTCCATGGCAACTGGTCAAACACTTATCCAAAGAGTGCTGAGCTTTACACAGACTAGAAGTACTGTACCACAATTTGATGAAGAACCTTTTTTTTTGTTTTAGTTCTTTACAAAAATTAAAAATGAATTTTCAATCTGTAGGAGTTGTAGGAGTAGATATGTGACACAAAAATAGCAATGCTTTTAAAAAGACTATAAATTAATTGACTGGAAAAAAAATCACAGAAAGTAATGTTTTATGAATTTCTTGTTTTCTCTTTCCAGCCACAAAATATACTACCAGGGAGAGCTTTGGAAGTCACACAATATGCAGTACTATGCCAATGTTTTAGTCACTAAAAGTAAAGTGGAGATGCTTTCAAATATAATTTCATCAATAGGTTTTATTTATCGCTTCCAAGAAAGTGGAGTAAACAGAAAAAAACAAACCAAAAAAACAAAATCAAATCAATTTGGCATGACTACCCTTTGCCTTTCTGACAGCACGGTGCCGAAGACACATGCACTCACGCACAGTTTTGCAAAGTACTTAGCAAAACAGGCTGTTTGAAGCATATTGGAGAACTTGCTAGATTTCTTCTGAGGATGCAGGTTGTGTCTCTTCATGTAATCCCAGACTGACCAAAGACTCCCTGTTCGTCTCCCAAGAAAATTCTTTATTGCCTCTTTTCTACAACTGCTGAGAGTGATGCTGGGCCAGTTTTGCCTTTAACTTTTTAGAATATCTCCATGTCTTTTTTATAGGTTTGAGATTTTGAGACCTTCATTGCTTTACTACCAAAAGTTAAAATCTCTGGGCTGCATATCCCTGACATTGTTTGTCATGTGATAGCCCATCCCATAACCACAGTGGTTAGTGATAGACTACTTCTGTCCATTTTCTTGCAGCTTTTAAATGCTGTTAACTTGAAGATTTTAACGTGGGAGTCTACGGGGACTGACTTGCTTTTAGAACCTGCGTGTAATAAATGAAGTATCTGCATTGGCTTCATTTTTCAGTCTTGAAGGTTGCTGCTTAGCTGTAATAGGACACAGATTATGGATGTTTAAGTTATGGTGCTTGTTGAAACTAGCATGGTAAAATGTTTCATGTCCATGTAGCATTTCTTTAGAGCATTTGTAGCTTTTCCAGTATGTCCTTCATTCCATTTGGCATCTTTTGCTGCTGTGGGCATGGTAGAATCTGCTAAAACAGGAGGATGACTTAACACTGAAGTGCTTGCTCCATACCACACAAGCTCTTAGAAACGACTGAGATGTCCACATTTGCAGTTATTCGCTACAGCGGGATGAATTAAATTTATGCAGCACCTGGGATCATTAACATTTTTTTTATCTCACCATGGAAGTGAAGTATCTCAATGAAGGATTAGATGTTTCATCGATGCGTCTACAACACAGTCAGGTCTTTCTTTGCTCCTCTATCGCTGTGAACAGATAAGCTACGTGTGCAAGTAAAACAAGTTGAGGCTGGAGAAAAAGGTGACAGCATCAGTGAGCCATCTTGAATTTAGCTAGGGCTAGTTGGTTACTATGGCTACCATTTATGTATACATATGGTGTATATACTAACTCTTGACACACACTTCTTTAGACCTGACCTTCTTCCCTCCCTCCTTCACTATCATAGCTTCACTCACAATCGGCCCTCTCCCATTCTCCTCCCCACCAGCATAATGACATTTGCATACAGATGTCTCACTTGTGCTGATAATGCATTCACCAGTCTGTGTGTGTGTGTGTGTGTGTGTGTGTGTGTGTGTGTGTGTGTGTGTGTGTGTGTGTGTGTGTGTGTGTGTGTGTGTGCAGTTTGCAACTGTAATCAGCTGACATCTGAGCACAGGTTAAGGCTTCAAGGCAGAGCAGCATGTGCAACCTTTTGGGGGAAAAAAGCCTCATTACTGTCATTATCGGCGTCATTATCAGAAGTAAGACAGCTTCTTTGGCTTGGAAAAATAGCAGCAGAAAGAAGGCTCCAAAGTGAGTGATTTGGGAGTGATTTGGGGGAGGAAGTGAGGATGGAGTGATGGGAGAATTGAGAGAGAAAAAAACACTCCTTCTACTTTGCTGGAACAACTGTGCCTGGCAGACAGAAGTAAAAAAGGGGATTGAGTTGAACTTGTCAGGGCCAGGTTCTAAATCTGTGGTCCTTCCCCCGCCCTCCCTCTGTCTCTTTTTCTTCTTCTTCTTCGTCTTCTTCTTGTAGCATTTTCTTCTCTTGCCTCATGAAACAAGCCACCTACACTTTAGGACATCTGCTAAGCTGATTTTCTGGAGCTTAGCAGCACCACAGTGGTATCAAAGAGATTAGGTGAAACAACATCCAACTCTGGCTTTGTGCTGTGTTTCAATAATGTAGCGCCGTGCAACCATGCGCAAGTGTTTGTTGTGCCTGTTTTGCCTCCAGTGCACGCTTTGCTTTGCTTGCTGGCGCGCAAGCTCGGCTGTGTATGTGTGTGGGTGTGCGTATTATGCTCAGTGTTATAGTGCCATAAGTCACAGAGCTGGTGTAATACAGTTGGATCTGGAGTGTGAGCTTTTTTTGTGTGTAAGGATTCAGACGGCATAACCAGAGAGCTGCTTCAGAGGATCTCTCAAGTCTTTGTTTTTGAGCCAAGCCCATTATCACTGGAGAAAAATCATTTCCATAAAATAAACTGGTGTTTGGATGTGCTGGAAATACACTAAATGTTAGGACTTACTATTGCCTTGCGAGGCCTTACACTAATGCATACTTGTATTTTCCTTTTTCTCAGGTAGATATGCACCACATATGTGTTCACTTGGTGTTCTCCTGCCATACATTTGGTAATGAAAGGGGTGCTTTATGAAGCAAAGTAACTATACTGAACTGAATTATGCATGCATGATGGCTAACACTTAGTAACTATCCACACACGTAATTAAGTAGTGAAATGTAATAATATAATTTATCCCTCTGGGTTTAGAGTTTAAATAATTGCTGCAGAGTCAGCCTACTGTGCATTGTGTGTGTGTGTGTGTGTGTGTGTGTGTGTGTGTGTGTGTGTGTGTGTGTGTGTGTGTGTGTGTGTGAGTGAGAGAGAGAGAGAGAGAGAGAGAGAGACCATGGTTGCATGCTTTCTTTTTATTCCTTATGTGTGAGACAGAGATCAAGAAAGGGAGTTCTCAATTAGTTTTTTTCTTTCTCTCTAGCAGCTTTCACTTTTTTGTGTTCACTAACTAGAGAAAAAAGAGTGGAGAGGGGAAAAGAGGGAGCGGGAGGGAGAAGGAGGGGGCGAAAGAAGAAAAGAGAGCAAGCCAAAGAGCGTCGGGTGCTGTGTCAGTCTGATATTTTCCGTAGTGACAGCTGGGCCCAGAAGCTCAGACCCTTTTCTTCTGGCACACAAAGCCCATTAAGTATGCCACTCGCTCAATGGCCCCCACAGCCTCCAAATTGCTCCAAGCTCCTCCCTAAAGTGTGGCAGCCTTTGTCATTGTAATCAGGCCTTGTTTTTGAAGTGCTGCCTGTATTTACCGCTGCTCGGGCTGCATATTTGCCAAGCCTGCTGCCGCTGCTGCTGCCCGGTCTGAGAGGGGGTGAGAAACTGTACGTGGAGAGGGCTAAAAGACAGGGAGGGAAAGATAAGAGATGAAAAGCTGGAGAGAGAAAAAGAGGAGATGGAAGTAGTTGTCGACATGAGTAGAGAGAGGATGAAAGGATGGGAGGGGTCAAGTGTGGAGAGAAGGTGCGGTGACTCCAGATGGAGAAAGAGAAGTGAAGAAATCAGCCTGGAGAGGCCTGGAAGAATTTGACTTATCGACTTTGGAGGGTGACAAGGGGTCAGGCGGGCGACCTCAGCGGGGGCACAGAGTGTAGGACGCGGGGGGGGGAGTGTGCTGGGATGCTAGTCTGTACCACTGGATTGACAAGGAGGGGGGTGGAAGGGGAGGGCTTATTTACAACTCTGATGCTGCATTGTGGCTCAAGCTCACTTTAAGATATTCATATTCAAGTCAGAGAAAGAGAGAAAAAGTCCTGCAGTGTAGATCTGTGTAAGTGACAGGCAACGTGACAGAGCGGTACAGAGGACAGACAGAGGAGCAGACGACGCAGAGGAGCTGAACGACGTGATGCCTTTTGGCAGAGCTGCCCACCACTCCCACCCACCCCATGGGGAGGCTCAGGCTGCGGATGGGGTTGGGTACGCAGGGGAGGGGTCTCTAGAGATGACGGTCATCAGAAGTGGCATCCAGACCCAACTTTGTCTGTCTCTTGGCCTTTTCCTTTCACTCTGAGTGTATGTGTATGCACGCCTGTTACAAATTCATAACTCCCACAAAAGACAGAGGAAGGAGAAGGGGAATCTGTGAGTAATGAAGAGCTACAGGCAGCTTGTGTCTTCATCATGCTACAACAGCATATATTTTGACTGCATATGAGTTGATTATGATAGAGAGTTGGTTCACAGTTTTAGAGCTAAGTGCACATTCGAGGTGTAGATTAAAATGGATGTTACTTGCTATCATCTAGAGCTCACAAAACGTCTGATATAGATATGTCATTCTATGTCAAACATCTGACCTCTTACAGATTGTTGTGGATTGGATAAGCAGATGGATGGATGAAAGGAAACAGTGATGTAAATGTATGATTATTCATACACAGTATTTGAATTGACGTTGTTTCCAATTTGCAGCGCTGCATTTCACAAATGAGGGCCACTCTGCATCATTTTTTTGTATTAGGTCTTGTTTAAAACAATAAAAAATAAAAATGGTAAATGTCAATGAGCATATACACAGATATAGATGTATCTGTGATATGCTCACTAACACTTGGCTTACCCATGCTTGAAACTTACCCGTTAAGCTTTGAGCACGACAGTGAACTTAACTATGCTTGTGGTTTCAACCAGCCACAAGACTTAAGAAATCAGGGAGCACTTTGACTCCTCCTCAGTGTTTCTCCTCAGGATTTCCTTTATAAAATATCATCAGTTTCTCAGATAATGAGGTCAGTGTACGTACAAGTAACAGATGTTCAGGTTTCAGACGGCTCTCTACATCCAGTCTTCAGGCAGTCTTTACTCTCGGACCTGTATGATGTGTGTGTGGTCTACATCCACCTGCTATTGACATGTTCCGATTAGGAGGGACAGCCAATCAGAGGTAAGGTGGATTACAGAGAGGGGTACAGTGTTCCAGTCAGAGGTTGAACTGAAAGCCTGCAATAAGGATTGTTCCGAACTATGGCTCATTCAAAGTTACCTAAACAGTGTTAAAAAAATAAATGTATGGAGCTGGGAATTAGCAGCATATCTTTATGTAGTTTATTATATTGTGACTTGTATCTTATCATGGGCTATTATGGCACATAATGGTCTTTTTATTTTACTCTTTTTGTGTACAGCGCTTTCTAAATGTTTGTCTGTGACATGTGTTTAATAAATAAACTTTACTTGCTTACACCTGAGAACCATGGGAACGCCAACTCTGTTTCAAAATGTGAACATTTTAAGACTGTTTGTACATCTATATCACTTTGTCACATATCCACAATACATAAAAACAAGGAAATTCAGAAGCAGTCTAACGTCTATAAGATTTTACACTATACGCTGGTCTAATGGCAACTATGATTTGATTTTATCCACCAGTTGAATTGCTAAGGCTTAGCTGTCATGATACGCACTTCCATTGTAAGTGATGTTGGACATAGTCCTCATGTCACCAAAAATACATGAGATAGTTTAGGCAAAAGTAACATGGCTCTCTGTTTGTATCAGCTTTTCTTTTGCTCAGCAGGAACAAATAATGGGGAAACACAAAAAGGAAACTACTTAAAGCAGACCTGAAACTATTAAGGGAAATCAAAACATATTTACTATTTTGATTGATCTATAGTTCAGTCTTCAAAAGCTGTGAAGAATACCAAAACCCTGCTTTCAAAGACATCACCTTGGATTTCTACTTTATTTTCCCTCAGTCCGTTTAACATTTAACAAAACAAAGTGGGGGTCTTTACATCTTAGATGTGGAGTTCTTGCACAGCCTGTACATGTAGTGCCCATTTCTCCATCAGCAATTCTGTTTTCAGATAAAGTCCTGCTGTGATCTTCTCCATGACAAACATCATCTTAACCCTTTCTCTCAGTGCTTTTTTTTTGGGGGGGGGGGGGGATGGTTTTAGCTGAAAGATAGCAAATCTTTGCTTTCCTACAAGCAGCAGAAGAGATCTGACTGGATGATTTTATTTAGTTAATCTGCTGATTAATTAACGATGCAAATACTCATTATTTGCAGCCTTCTTATTTCATTAAAAAATTTGAAGTCATGTCTATCAGAAGATATTTCAGTATGGGTGTGTTATTATTTTAGACCAGCCTGAAAAAAGTGAAGCTGTCCTTTAGCAAAACACTGCTGGGTGGACATTTAAAATCATGGATTTCTCAGAAACCCAAGCACTAGTGGCTTATCTGTATCTAATGAAAGCTGACAGATATGGGTATGATAAAGATGCATGCATGTTAGAGAGAAAGAAGAAGCAAGGTTGGGGGTATGACAGTAAGAGAGGGGTTGGAGGGAGGGGGCATGTAGGAAAATAAAGTCGTCATGTTATGAATCTGATTGTTGTCACAAGAGTGGACTCTGGTGTCCATCTGTGCACGAAACCAGGATGTGTTTCTGTGTCAAAGTGAGCGTGCGTCTAGTTGCTATTTTTTAAAAAAAGAAATAAAGCTCTTTATTTTCCTTAACAAATTATTCACATCGTTCACATCATTTGTTACTTCAAACACAAATTTGCTCGTTTATCAAAGAGAAAAACTTTTTCCCTTCCGGTGGAGCACTGACTCTTACGTCTTTCCACCAGCGCAGCCCAAAGTTGTTCCAAATCGAGATGCTGAATAATGATAATGAAAGCGTAGGAGTGAACATTTAAGAGGACTTTTGAATAACGATGATGATGAAGATGGAGTGAAATTTCCATTAATTAACTCACGGGAGTCATTTTCTCAACAATGTTCTGTTTCCTGCTCGTCCCTGTGTGTGTTTCTGCGTGTATTTGTTTAAACTTTATTGTCACTGGTGTCTCTAGGACAGCTGGAGGCTATGTCAGAGTTCAGCTGCTTGTTATACAGAGCAGAGAATGAGAGGAGAGAGGGTTGGGGGTGGGGTGGTATGGTGTGGGGAGGAGTGTTCACATTCATTTGTGTGCGTTTGCATATGCCTGTGAATGTGTAGTGTGTGTGTGTGTGTGTGTGTGTGTGTGTGTGTGTGTACGTGAGTGTGTCTGTGCGTGTTTAGTCCTATCTGGGTAGTGGAACAGAAGGGTGAAGGGGGGTGAATAGTGAAGTTAATGGGCTAATGAGAGCACCGTGCTTAGGAAGAATACAAGAGGCTGTCTGGCATGGCCAGATAAAAAAAACTTGCAGAGGCATTAGTGGAGACCCAGCAGTCCTCCTTAACGGCGACACGTTCTTTGTCCACGCACACCAAAAGCCACTTTAATAAGCAGTGAATTCATTATAGATGTGTTTCTCTCGTTTTTTGGAGCCATAAAAGCAAAGAGATGGAGAGTGAAGGGATGTGGAGAGCAGATGTGTAAACTAGAAAACCACATCCAGCTTTTTAGGAGCATTAGTTTCAGTTTAATGTTTAGATATGGTTAGCTTTGTTGTTCACTCGATGATAAGAATAAACATGAAAACTACGCTTCAGTTAAAGGCCGTGTCGGTCAGATATTTGTTGACAGCATTTAGAACCACACTTCCGTGCACATTCAAGTAAGTTTAGCTCAGATGCGCACGGCTAAAACTAAAATTCATCTAGTTAGTTTCATTTCATTCAATGTTTAGTTCAGTAATCACAGTTTGGGCTCAAATAAGCGGCTTAAGTTGATTTTGTTTTATTTGATCTAGTTGGACTTCTTAGTTTTAAGTAATTTTTAAGTAAGCGCTTTAGTTTAGTTTAGTTTAGTTTAGTTTAAGCTCCGTGGCAGCATGTAGAGCTTGTACCACACCTTTTACCTTATGTCAGCTGGAACAGGTTACAGTCCCTCTGCAACCCCATTTAAACAAGCCTCCAACAGTCTGTTTAAGGGCATTTGCAGCAGCTGTTTCAGTTAGGTTTAGTTTAGCTTCATTTAATTTAATCTGTTGGAGTTTAGTTTTGGTTGACACAAGTTGAGTTGAGTTTAGCGTACACAGTTGTTGTCAGCTGTTCAGATTTGTCTGTTTGTTTTTTAATTCAGTTACGTTTTATTTGAATATCTTTAGTCTTCAGTGTTGAAAATTCAGGCTTTATGAAGCAAGTTAAGGGATTTTTCTTTGGGTCAAGAGGAATGCATTTTGTGCAGATTTGTTACATTTGTTACAGTACAAACAGGCTAGGAGCAAGCTTTGTGAATTTAGTTTTGTTTTCTTTCATTCTGTCTTTCATTTTCTATTTTCCAGCTTGGTGAAACAATTATTGACTTGTTCTAATAATTCCTTTTTTATGATGAAGACTGGAAATTTGACTGTAGTCAGACTGTGTTAATTTACTGTGCTGTCACAGCTTAGTTTAGTTTGGGGGGATTTTAAAAGTTTTTCCAAGTCATCCAAGTTCTTTTTATTTTTGTTTAATTTAGCAGCATTGATTCTTCTAATAATGTATACAGGTAGCTTAGCTTGGTTTAGTCACTTACATCTAGTGTGCTTACACAGAAAGGGAAAGTTGAATTCAGTGTAGTTTAGTTTATTTATTGTGACCATTCAAGTTTAGAAGTGAGTCAAGCAAATGTGGGGTTTTTTGGTTTTGCTTGAGTTTGTCTTTTAGCTTACTCTATTAACATATAGTTATTTGCTAGCGAAGCTTATTCTCTAGTTAAGGATAATGAAATTTAGTTTAATTCACTTCAATTGAGCAAAAATGTATCTGAGTTCAGTATTCAAGCTTTATCTCAGGCTTGTGAAAAATAATTAAGTTGAGTATTTTTAGTTTAGTTTATTTTTTTTATAATTTAGTTTAGCAACAAATATTGTCAATATAAAAAAATACAATATGTAAGCTACATAGTGTATTTGTGTTTAAAAAATATTTAATTTAGATTAAGAGTTTTGTTTAGTGTAGTTTGTTTCGTTTCAGTGCATTTATTAGTGAGCAGTGATTCATTTATTTAAACTCGTAGAGGATGAAGGGAGGCTAAACTGAATCTGAGATGAGCTGGTTTTACATTAACACTACAAATTTCAAAGTGTAGACAAGCACACGCCTCCATGAAAGGAGAGGATATTGTTTGGCAATGTGCAACTCTCTTCAACAAACAATAGCAATAAGCAATCAGAACATTAAATGTACATGAAAAGGCTGTAGAATGTGTTGAGGTTGCTTTACCCCCCATTACATCTTGGAGAGATGGGGATGGGGGTAATGGGAGCAAGCAATGGGAGAGCTCATTATCTGGCAGACCATCTGCTATTGGGAGGGAGGAACTGTCTGTCTGTCCCAGACACAGACGCTCTGAATAGGCCTGGAGTTCCAGTGAAAATGCTCCTCTAACTTCCCTAAATTAGCTGTACATCTGGTACATTTGGTCACACGTGATGAGGGAGGCTGGTGGAAACTGACCAATCATGTTTTTAAAAAAAAGTAGAGAAAAGAAAAGAGATGTTGCTAACATAAGCAGAATGTAGAAAAATATACCTTGCTTTAATTCCATGTTTGTTTACAGCTAGATTCATCATTCTGCAGCTCGGTTCTGCTTCATTACGTGTCCATGCAGTTGTCCACGAGTTTGTGGTGTACTTGTGAGATATTTGTGATCTAATCCCGCGAAGCTCTTTGTGCAGCACGTTTGAATCTATGTTTGATGTCTGTGGAAGTTTTCAGTGCAGCAGCATGTGCAGGTTGATGTAAATGAAGCAGATGAGAGTTTATGTGCATTCAGTCAGATCGCTGGGGGAGCGTGAGTGTGAGAAGTTGCCCGGCGGAGCAGATGCTCTTTGTTGCTGTTGTTCGGGCTATTGTTGTTGAAAGCTGACACTGAAGGGGCGGGATAGGCTCCAGCTCTTGGCAGCAGGAGGGCAGCCTTCCTTCCTATTGGCTCCCGCGCGTGTCGGTCAGTGGTCTGTCACCGCCCCTCGTCACTCCGTCGGGAAGTTGAAGTAAAGTTTGAGCAACTTTGTTAGGCTGAAGTAAACTTGCCAGCAGCACTTGACGGTCGCTGCGGGACTTTTCAGAGGGACCGAGAGAAGGAGCACCGCAGAGATGAAGCTGTGCCGCACTTTTCTAGGTTCGTATCGCTCACTTTTTTAAACTGTAGAGGAGCAACTTTGAAACTTAGTGTTTAAACTTTGTGTCTCGGCATCTCCATCTCTCTTTAGAATCATTGTGCTGACGCAGATATAAGCAGACAGTCAACAGACACGCTCCGGAACTTTGTTTTAAAAAGTTGCAGCAGCTCTGTTAGCGTCCAAGAAATAAATAAATAGAATTTTTTTTTTTTTTAAAAAACAACAACAACAAAAATCCCTTTAGAGACATTGTGACCATCGCTGTACTGAATTAAAAGACGCTTACAGCTCTGTCTGGTTACACCAGTTGTAACTTCAAAACTTCTCCGCGGGGCAAACTCATCGCATGCAAGCATTTCGAAATAAACTTAAGAAATGTAAACTTGAGTTCTGAGCACACAGCAGAGATAAACTCCAGCCTCTTCGGATAAAAACTGGCCAGACAAAGGACAGTTGGTCCCTGGGGGACCGTGTGGCCCCGGTACCATGGGGACACTGCCAAAGCTGCGGGCTTATTAAAAAGTTTTTTTTTCTTTCTCTCTCTCGGAGTGTGTGTGTGTGTGTGTGTGTGTGTGTGTGTGTGTGTGTGTGTGTGTGTGTGTGTGTGTGTGTTTAGTCTGTCGGCTTGTTCCATCTGTCGAGGGACTATAGGGGCCTCCCCCGGTCCCATCCTAAGCGCTCACTCAGCTGCTGCCCCCATGTAATATTTATACTGGCTGCCTGCACTCCGCACAATATAGCCACCATACAAGAGCTATAGTGCTGCAGGCCTCTGCCATCTGCATCTGCAGACAGACTTTAGAACAACAGAGGAACAAGTTTTCCCAGCTCGTGCACCGGCTGCTCGATTACTCACACTCAGCCTTCAGAAGAAAGTTTTTGTTTTCAGTTTTCATTTCTTCAAAATAATAGCCACAAGGGGCGACCGATTACAAATGTTAAACTGTGCCAACATAGGCTTATACAAAGTGACACGGTGTATTTTACTTTTTCTTTCCGAATGAGGTGAGTTTACCCGTGTCTTACCCTTCAAAATAAAAGGCAAGAACAAGTGAATGATTTGATATTGTAAAGTTTTCAAACGTATACATTAAATAGGTTTAGATCTGTCCATTCATGAAAGTGATATTTATTTATTTATTTATTTATTTATTTATTTATTTATTTTTTTTTTGGGGGGGGCAGTTTGGGGTGAGTATGGAAAATAGTTTTATATATATTTATATATGTTTTCAAAGTAAAAACGTAAATAGATCGACTATAAATACGAGTCATTAGATATTTAAGTTAAAGACAGTTTAATTTTCAGAGCTTGGACTTATAAAAGCTGCATTCTGCTTTGTTTATTTCAGTTTATATTAAGGATGAAATGATTGTACTTTATTTTGTCAATGTTTCCGTTCAAAAAATAAATAAAATGCAGTGGTCATATGATACAGTTTTTAGACCTTTAAATGGAATAAACATTAGTTTTGGATATTCATTTTCATAGATTTGGCATTCCGTTTTGTCTGTATTAGTTTATAACGAAGGCAAATATGGTTCAAGTTTTATCCTTCAAAATAAAAGCCACAACAGTAAAAAACAACAACAACAAAAACCCACCCACTTGGTACTCTTGTGACAGTGTGTTCAACAGTATTGAATAAAGTTTACATGTAAGCATTCATATTATTAGTGTAAAATGATTTTACTTGAAACCATAAGATTTACCTTTTAAAATAAAATATGAAAAACTGACAAGTTTGGAGCAACGTTATCAATGATTGGGACAAATGGAGCAAATATTGCCTATTTTTAAAGGTGAAATATTATCATTTTAAAAATAGGACCTTTGTTTGATGCCATTAAAGTTAGCTGATGGCAGATAGTTAGTGTCAACAGTGGGCAGACAAACGCTTTTGTTGCCTCAACAATGAGCTGTAGTAGATATTGTTTGCCAGAGCTGTCCACGGTTCTGAACACGCACAGAATCTCTGGAGCAGCACTTTGGAGCTGTCCGCAGTGCTGATAGCAGCGAGCGATTGTGATTTGAGGCCTTTTCTCTCTTCTCTTTTACCGCCAGAAACCCTCCGTGTGTCTCTAGTTCACACCTGACCTACAGGCCTCAACTTTGCGACACCGGTCCACCCTGTGCTGGATCATGGCCCGGGATATTTCCTATCCCCCCCTCTCTTTTGTTTATTGGGTTGTCGATGGCGTTGTTGTGAATCCCTTCTCTCTCTCTGCGTGTCTCTTTCTGCACACCACTGTCTGAAATCATACTGATGGCGGCGTGCACGGCCGGTGATTGATTTCAGCTCCAATGCATAACAATGGGATTTCACAAAAAGAGCCTGCTGCAAAGAGATAAGAATTTAATAGAATTTCTGAAAGCTGAAGGTTGGGCTTTTTGAATATTCCCTACGTGCGCGGCGTGGAGACAGCAGATAAAGGATGGCATTTGTGGGGACTATTCTCAAATGGCTTGTAATGAATGGTTGTCATTTCCACTAATGGTTTCAAAACGGCAAAGCAAAAAGCATGATGTGAGCAACATTTGGGAGTGACTCCAAGTTGCTCTGTTAAGACCGGCTGTTTGTTGTTCGGAGCTGCGGCGGTCAGCCTAAAAACGATGAGCAGATCAGGAAGTGAGAGTGATTAGAGAGAGTTGTCTTAGTAAACTCCTGCTTCTCTTTTTATTCAAACCGATATCACACTTCAGTCCTTTCGTCGCCTCCCCTGAGCATAAATATTTTTTATGCTCGGGGGAGACATATAATCTCCCTCTTTGCCTATATGTCGTTAACCCCCACCCCCTTCTTCCCATACGGAGGAGTTATCAGATGCTGTCAGCGCTGGGCGCATATCCAGACTCTGCTACTACATCAATTCACGGTCCTCGACTAAAAAAAAAAAAAAAATCCCCCTGAATGAATTATTGGACGGTACCACTTTCCGGGGTGCGTTGGGGGTGGTGAAGGATTACAGTAATGCTTTTGGGGGACATCAAGAACTTGTCAGCGGGTGAAGTGTATAAAACATGAGCTAATTCTGGTGTCTAATATTGTGTTGGAGCCCAGAGGCGTAGAGATGCTTCACCAACGATTACACGCTGATAATGGTGTTTATGGGATGTTTGGAGAAATGGAAACTTTATTTTCATATGTGGGAAATGGCGCGCAGTTAGAGTCAAATCTGGTTTAAAGTTGTACGTTTCGCTGGCTTGAGACATGATTAGGAGAGAGGAAGGACGAAAGTCAGGGAGGGGTGTGTGTGTGTGTGCACATATGCCCATTGAGTTAGTGTGTAGTAAGAGGGGACTTCAAGCCCTGCCCATCTGATGCTGGAGGTTTTACTACAGCTTCCGTGATGTCATGGCAAAGGGCGGAGGGAGGAGTTGAAAGGGGCGGGTGGGGAGTTGAGAGGGGATGGGATGGATGGAGGGAGGAAGGGAAGGGTGGAGGGAGGGGGTGGTACAATGGCTCATGAGGGAAAGGTAAGTCAATATTACGTTTTTTCTCCCCTCCTCGCTGACAAAGGCAAATGAAGCCATGTTTTTTGCTTACAAACAAGTAACATCTTAACGCCCGGATACGGAGCCGTGCGCCGATGCGCTGCGCAGGAGAGGCCGGTGCAACCTTCAGCTCGCTCTTCTTATTTATCACATCTGGACGTTTGGAACGGGATAGACGAATGCTTTTTACAAGAAAAAAACAAACACAGAGAGCTTTTACTCGGGATATCGTGCCTCTTTAAAGAAAACTACTTGGCCTGCAACTCTGAAAAGAGAGCGAGAACGCGGCGCCGAAACCACAGAGGAAATATTATCGGATACAGGTAATCAGAAATGTTTTGAGTGTTTAGATCTGTGATGATTCATCTGGAATTACCCAGCCTTTGTGCGTGACTTTGACTCTGTGTGATATTTAAAAGCATCCCCCCACAGCGCGATTTAGCACCGGTTTAGTGTTGATGTCACATTTTTATATTTCCTAATTCCCCGGTGTGGATTAAAACTTACCCACAGCTGCGATCTCCCCACAGTTTGACCTGATTTTTTTTCTTCTTTTTTCCATTTATTTACGTTGTCAGCTGCTATTAGTATTTTCCGCTCAGGATGGAGATGAAGCTATATTTTAGCCCCTTCCATGCTGCGTGTGTTTACACCGGCGCCGTGTAATAAGTGGGATTAAACCAACTATGGCGCTTTCTCGGAACCTCAGTTGATGCGTGCACTTCTCTGCCACTCTGCCCGTGTCGAATAGTTCATCATCAGAGTGTGGGGCTTGAAGAAGACACACTCAGTACGATGCTCCATCCTCTGCTCCGTCCTCTAGTTTCACCTTCCTGTCTCCAGGAATAAATTTGCTCGTTTACTGTACCACGTCCCACCCTTTCTAGTAAATTGAGATATGTGTGCAGAGTTTGTATTATTAGAAAGGTAGAGCAGCAGGAGTCCTGCGTGTGTTTGTGTGTGGACAGATGGATGGATGGAGTGAGTGTGATTGGGAGAAAGAGAGAAAGGCAAAGGGAAGGATGGAGGGAGGGGTTGACCATTTGATCCTCTGCAGCAAAAAACAGAGATGCTCTCTTCAAATGTCAGCCGCCTTTAGTAGTGCGCAGATGAAAAAAAAAGTCCTCAGAAGCGCACTGAAAATAGACGCCGGGGAGGGGAGCCTCGAGTGGCACGTTTCACTGGATCTTTTCGGACTGTGGCACGGTGCAGAAAGCGAGCCCGTGCGTCTGTGCTGTTGTTGTTTTTTTCTTGTTTTTTATCCCTCACACTCCCCACTCCCTTCTCTTGCTCACCCCACCTTCTTGCCTTGCTTAGATGGCCGCGTGATGTGTGCGCCTCGCGGCTTGTCAAAGCACCCGCGTCCTAAGATGGAGGAAAGAGATGGGGCTGCCGATGATGGTGATACACAGAGTGTTATGTCACCCGCTCTTTAAGTTTCTCCCCACTCCTCTGTAGCAGTAGTAACCTCAGAAGAGAGTGGGAGAAACTTGAGCTGCCCGTCAGGAAAGCTTTCGGCGTTACTTTGCTTCCTGGTTTTCGACGTTGGAAACGCGGACTCTAAACGGCAGAATGTCTCCGCTGCTTTTAAATATCTGCGGCTTTAAAATAGTTTTTACAATCTTCCACTGGAGTTGGTTAAAGCTCATTTAAATGCATGGAAAAAGCATCCGCAGGCCTATTGTTTGGCTTAATGTAGAATAAATACCGAGCCACACATGTAACGCATCCTAGGCAGAAAAGATAAAACACCTATTGTTTTTCTTCTGTTTACGTTTCCAGTGAAATGTAGCCTAGTTTTGGAGGGGGATTACCGAATTAGGTTATTGGTGCCTTATGCTGCTACAGCAGCGTATAGAGCTGCGTGTAGCAGCCTCTGATATGACCTGCTCCTATGTGTGTGTGTGTTTGTAGTTACTGTGATAGGAGGAAACCTCGCTATTTATGAAGGGTTGAATAGGCGATGGTGAGGACAGCAGGTGCCGGAGGAGGGAGCGCAATAAACGCACTGGAGGAGCAGCTGGGGCCAAATTGCACCCTCGTCATTCAAAGCCTATCAGAAATCTAAGCAATACAAGCAAAGGTCAGGGTTGGCCCTGGCTTTCAGTAGAGAGGAAGCATTTCAACTGAAAGGCTGGAAATAATGAATTTCATGCCTGCATTGAAATGGGAAATAAATAAAAAAGAAAAGTGAAAATTAATTAAAAAAAGCAAGACAAAAGTGTACAGATTCTTCGAGAGAGGAACGCAACTTGGAGAAGTGTTTGGAAAACGGAGAGGTACAGATTTTCAGGTGTGCGGCTCAGTTTAGTCTTAGAAGCAGCGGTTTGTGTCATTTTCTCAGAGGTCAAGGTGACCCTCAGGGGAGCTCCCCCCTCCTAAAAGCTAGTTGCCATGGTGCTGTTGCCTTTCCATCCAATCCCCATCACTAAACTGATAGTAGCATCTTGCAAGCTGCCCCTCTTTTGGTCACCTTTCCTGTTTAATTTGCCCTTCAAGCTAGGATCTTTAAATCACAAATTTTCTTTTCACACCTGCCTCATAATCTGGAAATTCTCCTTTCTTTTGTGCTTTGACACAAAGAAACCAACAGAGTAACATGAAACCACCCCGCCGGTGCACAACTTTTGATTTCTCGCTCCCGTCTGCTCAGCTCGCTGTAATCACACTAAGTTGTCTCTAAATCCTGCTTAACAGGGGGCCAGGGGTGTACAGCTGGCCCCAGCGCTGTACACACACTAATGCTGTTACAGACAGTTCACCCTGGTATTTAATCTAACTATGGATTTAGACCTCTTTGCTCTATTGTCCCAGTACAGTAAGCCGCAGTTCTGTAATGGTATTACTTCAGCCTAAACTTTGTTTTCAGGTAAAAGGTTTTTTTTTTTGGATCAGGTATTGATTCTTATCATTTATTTTCTTTCTGTGCAGATAACTGGCAAATCTGCCCCTCAATAACAAAAAAAACCCAAGCTAAAATCCCATTCATTTTGCATTCACTCCCACCTACCGTCTCACTTCTGATTAACCAAACGTCCCCGGTGAATGGCTAATTGTCTCATACTCCTCCAACTTTTGCTGTAAAATAATGAGCTGTGAGTCTTTTAGGTGGAGAAAGAGCAGCATGTGATCAAAGAATCAGAGAGAGCAGATCCTGAGCACGCGAGGTTCAAATTAGTTTTCTAATTTCCTTTTTTTTGTTCTAAATTTAACACAAGATGCCAAAGAACGGTTCATTCTGACACCTCTTTCTGTGATGAATCGCTTCAACTTTGGTTCTAGCTGTATTTTCTCTGTGTGTGTGTGTGCAGCACGAGGTCAGGACTAAACAGAGTGAACGGGGGGCTGCTGACACACGGCCCCAGGCTATGTGTCTTAATAGAGTGCTGTTATATGTTTGGCATTTAGGAAGGGCTCTCAGCTCCTTGGCCCCAAAACTAACAATACAGGATGGATGCTCACTTCACTTCACTTTAAAAGGAGGGAGAAAGACCAGAGAGGAAGCAAAATAGGCATGGGAGTTTGCCTACTTGTGTGTGTATGTGTTTGTGTGGAGATAGCTGAGACAGAGATAGAGATGCAGACCTAAAGTATTGCTGCTGTAATCACTTTTTCACTCTGGGGTGGGGTGGTGGTGAAAGTTGATAAACAAGCATTTTGTAAATGGCTGAGCTTTGGTGTGTCAGGGTGTGTGTGTGTGTGTTGGGAAAGGGGAGGGGGTGTTCAAGGGGTCTGCTTCAGGACCCCTTGGATGCGGACACACAGCCTTTTGTTGTCTCGTCCACCATTGCTCTCACTGCTTTTAGTGCGCCACTCTCACTCATGGGTACAGGACAGTCAAGCATGGAAATAAAGAATAAAAAAACTTAAGAGAAATGAAAAGGTAGGGATGTAGTCAATAAAGGCCGAGGATTTGTTCAGAGAGCTTTAGGTTTTGTTGCCTCAGAAGACTGCTGGAGGTTATTTGTAAGAGCTGCATTAGTTATTTAAAAAGATTCTATTTTGAATTCCCACCACAGATTCTGAGTTCTGGGCATGATTGCTCTCAAGCACCACTGCAGCTTCCATTTACATTTTCAACAGAGTGGCCCAAATGCCTGGTCATACAGTCAGTCTAAGCTGAAGGACGCTTTCTCTTTCAGAGTGTTCTGTGTAACCAAGGTGAAAGCTAAAGGTTTTATTTATATATATATATATATATATAATATATAATATGTGTGTGTGTGTGTGTGTGTCTCTATCTCAAAAAGGATCAGATTTCACTGTACCAGCTCAGCAGTGCTTGAAAACCGAGTGGGAGAAAGAGACAGAGCTGAAGCGACACGAGTTGCAAAGTTCAGCCTTGAGCACTCCCAGAAAAAAGAAAAATCTACACTTTATTTCCCCGCCTGATCTTGAAACTACGTCTCTGTTTTGTATTTAACACCTGCACTGGCATCGCTATGAGCACAAAGGGATTTGTAATACTGTGTTTGTCTCAGGCCGTCATCACAAAGATAAACTGAAGAGCTATTACCTTGATGAAAAAAGAGTGAGGGGGGGAGGAAGAAGAGCGGTTTGATTTATGTGCGATTCATTATATGCTAGCCATTCTTCAACCTCTCTCCCCTGACATTGCTCCCCAGCACCACCACCATCACCACTACCACCACACCGTTTCTTCATATATACGCTCCCTGAAAATCTTGGTAAAAATGCACAAATTTGATTGATTCTAATAGTAGACTGACAGGGATCCCAGCTGGGGCACTTAACTGTGCCTCGGTGTATGTGTGTGTGTGTGTGTGTGTGTGTGCGCGTGCGCCCACGAGATGCATACATACTTGTCTTTTAGTTAATAAAGGATCGTCTGCAGCACGCTTGAGTGCCCCAGCATTCCCTCAAAGTAAAACCCCCACCCTCTTCTCTCTTCCTCTAACCACACACTGCCCATCTACTGGCGCTGATGATTTCACATGACAACTCTCTCTCTTTTTCCCTTCTTTTTCTTTCTCCCAAATCTGTCCCCTCTCCTAACCCATCCCTTTCTCTTGCCCCACCTCTTGCTCTTGTTTCTTCCTTTTCTACCAACAGAAAATGAGTTTCGGGGCGAGCTGGTGAACCAGCGGTGGACACGAGGCGAGAGGACCAGCAGCCGCTGTCAGGCCTCCCAGAGACTGCAGAGCCGTCGACCAATCATGGTGAGTGACAACACAGCCCCCTTGTACATCCCCACCCGCTTCATCACTCGCCACCACACCCCTTTCCAATCTGATTCTGCTTCCTGGGCATTTCCCTCCAATCCCCAACTCAGCAGGGGAAAGTCAAAAAGGGTGGAGGCAGATGGAGCAGAGGGCAATAAAGCAGGCTGTGTATATGTATGTGTGTGTGTGTCTTAGGGTGCAGGGTATTTTAGACAGCCATGCAGGACAGAAAAAACATGAATCAAACAGCACATCAAATCTCCCGCTTGGCCCTGCCCATCTTTTGCCTCGGCCCCACTCAGCTTAGTTAAGCTCAGCGTGGCACAGCTCAGCGTTTTCCTGCTACTGCTGAGTTCACTTCACAGGGTTTTTTCCCTATTGAAACACAATAAAAAAAGAAACTCAAAAGGATGTCCTTGAGCTGCTCATACTTTTTTTAAGTGCATGATATTCTGCCTTATCAGCAGAGGAGAAAAATGCTCCCTTCCACCAACACCTCTTTTCTTCTCTTTAACCTGCTCTGCCGTGTCTAAAACTTCTGACCTGCTTTGCCATCCTTTCAAGGAGGTTTCTCCATTCTGAAAACAACAGTCTGACAGTCCTCTCTGAGATTTTCAGACACAGCCCAAATAAATTCCGGCAAGGACTCCCATTCTCAAAGCAACTCTGAACAAGGAAGGGACTAAAACGTTTACATTTTGAAACTGATAGCCACTGTGACATCACTGATGGGTTCTGGACCTGCTGTCGTAGTTTCCTGGAGCCAGAGGTAAATGAATTTGGATGAGAGGTTGAAGTTATTAGCTAGAAAGCCTGGTTTGAAAGCAGCATCTATCTGTGTGACTGAAAAGCACAGACCCACACGTGAAGCAAAACTGTTGCTATTAATTGCTTATTTTGCACAGAGCCCCCTTCCCGATTTCTTATTCAAATCGCAGTTTTTATATCCCGATTTCATTTATTAATGGAAGAAAGCTATCCAAACCTTCCTGGTGCTGTGTGGAAAAGCGATTGCCCCCTAAACCTAATAACTGGTTGGGCCACCCTTGACAGCAAAAACTGCACTCAAGCATCTGCGCTAACTGGCAATTGTCTTTCACTCCACTGTGGAGAAATTTTGGAGTGCTCTTCTCTGATGCCAAGGCATCTCAATTGGATTTAAGGCCAGACCTTGACTTGACCACCTCTTAACCTTTTTTTTTTTTAGCCATTCAGAGGTGGACTTGCTGTGTATTTTGGATTGTTGCTCTACTGCATAAGTCAGGTGTACTTGAGCTTCAGGGCAGACTTTAGAATTTTCTGGTAGAGAGCAGAATTCACGGTTCTATCAATTATGGCAAATCACAGCGGTTCTGAATCAGCAAAACAGCCTCACAGCATCATACTACCACCACCATGTTTGACTGTTGGCATAATGTTCTTCTTATGAAATGCTGACACAAGCCTTCAATAAGATCATGTTATCAGTTATAGGGGACATTAGTCACTGATATTGCATTTGCTTTGACCCCAGGTGCTCCTGCTGCTCAGCACTTTGTCTTGCTGCCGTTTTGTCCTTTTGAAAAACTCCCGAGTCTCTTTAAAGCCCCTTTTTGTGCTCCTAGTAATTTTCTGCTTTGGAAGCTCTTTTGAAAAAGATGCTTTTGAAATAATTTTTACCTTAACTGGGTTTTAGTCTTTGAGGGGAAATACCTAGAAAATGTCATAATTCTAAGAATTCTACTTTCATCATTAAGACCAACTTTTAGTTTTTTCTTTGCACTGCAAATGAGAGCGACAATTAGATGGAACGAGATGGAAGAGAGTTTGAAGGAGAGAGGAGCGGGGGTTGTTTCCCCCTGGGCCCAGTAAAAGTAGTTTTGCTTCCCCCCTGATGGCTAGGGTTCATCTAAAGTGATGACTTTTATTGATTTGGTTTGATTTCTGCTACTGAAGGAGTGACAGAGAGGAGGAGAAGAGAGATGTGCTGCTTTCAAACACTACATCACGTGAAGAGGCCTCTGCCACTTATGATACCTTCTTATTGTCTTTTTTGACTTGCAGTAGAGATAGATGAAACAGACTGAGCATTAGCACCGAAAAGATGTTTAGTTACAAACCTTGAAATCATTCGAGGATGACTCACACTGTAAATGGCAAACCTTTGACAGCAGCTGACCCATTATGCAGTCAGACATGCTCAGTCTTCTCGCGTGCTCCTTCCTCCCTGAATCATTAAAGTGGAGCTGTCAAGGGGCTCGACGTGCGACGGTCCAACATGGAGGCCATGCAGAGGGAACTGTAGGCCCGCCTCTAATTGGCAGCTTCAGGTGATTTTTGGAGATGTCAGTCTTCTCTGTCAGTTGCAAACGCTTTTCTCCAACTCCTCTCCCTGTGTCGCAACCCCCCACCTTAACCCCCTCCTTTCCTCATCTACTCTTGTAAACCTGAAAATGAATAAAAGAGTCATTTATGTGCACCAGGGGACAGAGGATGACCTTCTCTCTGAAGTCATTGCCCCCAGCCAGCCATTTACATAGAGCTGTCAGAATGCAGAGCTGAGCTGAGGTCCTCCTGCACACAAAGAAGGACATAATTGATAATGTATAACACAGCCTGTAGGGAAGAGCCTTCCTCCTCCTCTTCCTCCACCTCTTCTTTTCTCCTTCTTTTGCTGCCACATTTCATCATTTCATACTAGTTAAACCCAACATCGCACACGCGCGCATATTGCCGCACACTCACAGCCTGACACACTATCTCCTTCTTTTTCATTCTCTGCCTTTCTCTGTTGTGCATAAGACATTACTGGTACTGTGTAGGTCCACCTACATAGGTGCAATGTTCAAGGAGTCTAATTAAAAGAAAGCAAGGTAAAGGACAAGTTTTGAACATACCTTTAAAAAGGACCTTTTGAAAATGATTATAAAAATCAGGTGAATGCTTGCCTGGCTGCATCTGGATTCATTTGCAGTGACTTTGTGTTCATACAAATTTAATGAGCTGGAATTGAGAAAAAGGACAGGAAAGAGGGGAGAGCTCAGATGTGCTTACCTATTTAAATGTGCGTAGCTATGGTTACACAAACATGAAAGCAATGGGAGCCCTTTTCAGTCCAGGTTTTGATTCATCCAATGCCTATCAATATAGGGAGGAGGGAAAGGAAAGAGGGGGGAGAACTACAGGGGTAAGAGAATAGTATATCATCTTTTCATGAAGGAGGAATGTGTAGTTCAGTCTCATATGCACATATTCTGTATCGCATCTTCACAGACATCTTCTTTCCTTTCCAATAAAACCCAGTCACATAAAACATAGATCACATAGATCTGTTTTCATATGTTAGCCTTTGATTCTTTGATGCATCTACTAAATCTCTTAATCACATTTAAATATAACTTTACCTTTTGTAACTGTGAAAATCTAAATTGATTTAGAGGTTAAACATTTATTAGAAAGCTCTTTTTGTGTTTCATGTCTTCTATTTTTTCTCCAAATTGCTGCCTTGCAAACTGTCTGGCCACTCTGCTTCACTGGTAGAAAAAGTAATCATATCATATTGGTTAAGTAAAAGTAGCAATAAGAGCTGAAACGAGGAATTGATTTTTCAATTAGCCTCGTTGTTCAAAGGAAAAGGAGTCTGCAGCTGTTTTGATGACTGATTAATCTTTTCAGTCAATTTTCAAGCCAAATCAATTTCTTGTCATGTATGTTAGCAAACTTGGGTGTGGATAAATAAACTATTTTAGTTTGACATTTGGGGCTTTGGGAAAGCCATTTAATTAAATTATAGGTATGGGTGTTAATATTACAAGGTTATATGCTGTATCAGTAATAAAATCTAAAATACCAACAAGAAAAAGTTGTGTTCATACAAGTATACAAGCTGGTTATTATAAGCAAAATATATTTCTGCTCCACCACTTTTCTCTTTGAGGTATCGTACTATATGTCTTAACTTTTAGCTATTTTATCTCTTTAGCCATTACTTCTACCTAATATTTACATTCATTTTCAGATTCACTTATCTATTACTTTTACTTTTTTATTTAAAATACTGAGCTAAAGTTTTTAATGTTTAAGCTTGAGGGCTCACCTGGTTATTACATTTTCTCAGCACATGCTGTTTAGCTGTTTAGCTGTTTTAATATTTGACATTCATTGCTATTGATAATATTAATTTGTGCTTAATATTTCAAATTAGACAAGCCATTCCACATTTTTTCTAAATCTAGTGGGGTTAGATGAACAGTATTCTCTTTGAGACAGAATGAGAAGGAGGAAAACCCCCCAAAAACAACAACTCCGAAACATGCAAGTGAAGTACAGGCAGCTTGCAAATCTATTTCTTATTTTCCATGTCTGCGCTTCCATTCTAACAAGTGCAGACAATTGAGTGTAAGGAAATGGATATGAGCTATATGCAGGCAGGCACGCACTTGTGTAGGCTAAAAGAGCATACACACATGACCGAGAAGTCATTACTGCACACTCATCCGCTCCTCTTCCCACACAGCACTGAGAGTGGAGCACAGAAGGAGTCAACTGCTCCCTTCAGGCAGGGCACAAAGCTGGTGCTTGTTGCATGACTTCTACACTAAGCGCTTGATCAAAAGAGTTGAAGCCAGAGTGGCAAGAGACAGTCTGTGTGTGTGTGTGTGTGTGTGTGTGTGTGTGTGTGTGTGTGTGTGTGTGTGTGTGTGTGTGTGTGTGTGTGTGTGTGTGTGAGGGAGCGAGAGGGAGAGAGAGAGAGAGGAGCATAGGGCAAGGCAAGGCAGTGGATGCTCGCAGAGGAAGGGAGGGGCCTGTGCCTGCACCTGTACCTCCGGCCAAACACTAAACATTAATGAATGAAGTGCACCCTCTTCGGGAGACAGGGGGAAAGAAAAGCCCTTAACAAAAACAACAACAGCGTGTTTCATCCTCCTCTCATCCCTCTTTCCCTCCTTCTTTTCATAAGTAGTCTATTAGCAGGAAAGGGACATTGCCAAATAGAGAGAGGAGGAGAAAAAGACTACAAGAAACAGGGACCCCGTGTTTGAATCCCACTGTGGCTCTGCCAACTTGACTATAGAGAAGCAACAAAGCAGCTAAGTGGCTGGGCATGAAGAGGGGAGTACAGGCAACCGGGGGGATAAAAGGGTGGTAGACGAGCATAGGATGGAGGAAGAGTGAGACAGAAAAAGGGGTAGACCTGCGATTTAAAAAAAAAAAAAAAAAAAAAATCTACCCAGAGTCCAGTAATCAAAGCTAATGGCTCCATTGTGTCTAAAAAGCATCTGATAGCTTTAGAGTGCATTGGGAGCAGTGTTCAGTGTGGAGAGGTAATGCCGAGGAGGTGTGGTCAGTGTGTGTGTGTGAGGTAGCAGGGTTAACACCTGCTCCTTTGTGCCTTAAAAGCTGAGCCAAGAGTTAGTGGCAGACCCAACACACACACACACACACACACACGCACACACACGCACACACACGCGCGCACACACACACACACACGCACGCGCGCGCACACACACACACACACACACACACACACACACACACACACACACACACACAAGTCCCCTTCTTAAAAGGGTTATTACAGTGGCTTTCTGGCTGCCTGTGTGTTTTTGCTTTATTATTATATTCAGCATAGTTATGATTGTCAGTCCCTTTGCTTACAGGGGCCATGGCCCCTCTGCGTTCACCGCCTGTTGCCTCTCTACAGACTACAATCATGAGCACCACTCAGATGCAGGAAATTACAGGGGGAGTGATAAGAGGTGTGTGAGGGGTGAGGGTGGGGAGGGAGCTAAAAAGTAGCTTGAACAACCAAGTTTGTTTTTTCTTTCTACACCATGCTGCCCTTATAGTAGCCTAAATGAGACTGATGTTGGCTCTAGTGGGTTATAAGGTTTTTAAAGCATACTAAATGAGTGAGGTCGGGCGAGCAAAGGAGAATTAAAGATATGATCATCTCTTTGTGTCAGAGCTACCTTTGGTGTGTTTTAATGGGAACTTCCTGAGCGTGGGTTACTATAGTCATTGTTTTGAAGGAAGACAAGTGCAATTAGCTGTAGATGTGTGGTGGAAAATAGTGAGAGCATTGAGAAATTACCTCTGATGGTTTCTTTCCCCCTCTCCTTCTCCTCTTCTTTGCTCTCTCTGCTCGTGCTTTCTCCTTTTCTTCACAGATGAGCGTAGAGGGTGACGATAAGCGAACTCGCACTCGGTCCAAGGGAATCAGAGGTGAGTGTCGGTCACTCAGGCCCAGTCTGCAACAGTTACATTTACAAACACTCCTTCACAGCCAAGCATCTCTTCTGCTTTTTGACAAGCGTGTGGATTCGTGAACTCAGAATGTATGTTTGTCTGTACACATAAACATGAGTGACAAAGACGGTGAATAAAAAAAGGCCTCTGCGTGTCTTTACTCAGCAGTATGTACACACGCTGCTCTCCAACATCAGAGCTTCTCTGTAGTATTGGATGTAACACGTAACACGTGGAAATGTCTGCCCCAATATTAGCAAAGGCTAATTTGCTCCTCTAAGTAAATCTGTACATGTATGTGGCTACTGATTCCTCAAGTCTCTGCAACTCTTCTTTAAGGATGAACACCGTTCTCCCAAAACATATTTGGTGCTGTAATAACGGTGTTGGAGAGGGCTGTCTTAACACATTGCTCCAAATCCTACCATAGGTGTTCAATTATGTCGACATCTGATAAGACCAGAGCACGATTCTAATCATTTTCATCCTCATTATAAACCATTCAAGTTGAGCCCTCATACCCAATGTATGACCCTTCTCTCTAAGGGCACAAACGAATGAAAGGAAACCTTGTAGCTTTATGTGTACGTGCTAATGCCCACTGAACAGATCAGTAATATCGATGCTTACTTTTGAGTCATAACTCCTAGAATATCACAAAAACCACAGCCCTTGCTACTCCATATTTTTTAGTCCACATGTACGTATGGCTGTGTGTTTATGTGTACAAACACATGTAAATTTAATGTGCACTTGAATGAATGTGTAAATATCCATATTGATATGTGTGAGTTCCTTGGTGTGTTTGCATTTGCACGTGTGTTTGATGTTTAGAAACAAGACAGCAAAGCAACAGTTCACAGGGCGTTCAGAAGGCGTCCAGTCATTCCAACTGCATGATGAAAGACTGAGAAACTACGATGTTGCATGCGCGCACGCACGCACGCGCACACACACACACACACACACACACACACACACACACACACACACACACACACACACACACACACACACAAACAAAAAAACTTGTGTGTGTATGCATGTGTGCATGTGTCTTAGTGCTCTCAGTGTATCTTGATACCCAGGCTATTTCTGACATGTGATTAATGCATGTGATATTGGAGGCCAAACTGAATTCTCCAGGATCCTATTGTTTTTTCATTTTGGCTTCAAATGAAAATAGGATATTTCTCCAAAAACTCGTTCTATCGCTCAACTCCCAATCGATGCCCACAGCCGGCAAGTGTGCGCGTGCTCTATGGGAGCAGAGCGTGATTTATGTTTTGAAGGCAATTACTATAAGTTGGCCCTGAATGAAGTGCTGTTTTCTCCTGATGAAGGCAGTTTTCCTTTTAATTTCTTTTCCCCAATTATGGTAACTAAAGTGTAACAATTAATCATGTTTTATTGCTGAAGTCTGCATATAACTGTCACTTTTTCTGAACGGTGCTGTGCAGTTTGGCTGATTTAGCCTTTCTGTTTGTGTGTGCGTGCCTTTTTTATGCAGCATGTTTGCTTTACTCTTGTTTGTTTTACATGTAGATGTGTATGTGTGAACCCAGGAGCATGTAGGTGTGTTTTAGGATTTTTCGGAATGTGTGTGTGTCTAAGCCTCTATGAGGAATCCTTCTGGGATTCGTATACATTTGTGATTTATTGATCTGAGTTTCTTTTAGCAGCGCGGCATTCTGAGCAGTTGTTCACCTTTGTTCTCTCTCCCCATGACCCCCCCCCCCCCCCCCCCCCCCCTTTCAGTTCCTATTGAGCTTGTAGGACAAGAGCTGAGGTAAGGAAACACCTTCATCTTTGTGCAAATCCCTTTCATAAAGTTCATTTATATATCCCGCCAAACCCCCACCTCGTATCTCCCCCACCCTGGCACTCATACACTCACTAACGCTGCGTCTTTAGATGACGCTGTATATTATTCTTTTCCTATTACTCATTATCAGCACTTCTCAGTTCGTGGTCAGTGCCTCCAACAGGCTGCTATTGATTTCTTGCAGCCTTTTGCTTTTTCCTGCTATGAACACATACAGTACATCCAATGAAAAAGGTGTACGATCTTTTTGCAGTCTGATCAAAGGATGCAGCACAAGAAGAGAGGACTGTGAAGGGCTATTATTTAGTTTTTTCTCCCGCCCTTAGCTCCTCTCCATAGTTTCCCACTCAGGGACCAGCTTTCAGGGTCCACAAAAGCCAGTCATCGCCCTTCCTTGCCCTCCTTCCAAATGATTTTTTCATCCTCTCTCATTTTGTCACACTTCACCTCTGAGCATTGATCTCTACTCAGCACTCCAAAAAAATACTTGAGGTTTTGGGATTAAGAAGAAAAAAAAAAGAGGCCAGAGAGTGGCTGAGTTAAAATGCAAATGCAGCATTTTTTAATAAGTGAAATTAATAATAAGGATAATTGGAGTAATAAAGGGCAATTGCTGGGGGAAGTTAATGAGAATTGAAATGAGCCATCCTGAGGGGTCATAGCAACCTGAATCAAAGGAGAGAGAGAGAAAGAAAATAGAGTGAGCGAGAACTGATGATGATGACTGGTGAAGAGAGCAGAGCAGGGGAAATTACAGCAGGCCTCGGCTGATCCTTATCTCTCACAGTAACAGGATATAGGCCAGGGTTGATGTATGACAGAGAATATTATGTTTTCTCCTGCATGATACCACCTGCATTCATGCATTATGTGTGTCTGGTAGAAGAGTGGGGACACGTGCGTTTGTGTGACACATGTGCTCAGATTGCATGTCTGTGCTTCACTTTATTTTGTTTGCCTTAATTGACCTTTTCTTTTTTATTTACTGCCTGTGTTTATCATTGCTACTGCACAGGGACTAAAATGCACCCGTGCCTTAAACATATCTCTAACCTCCATCCATCCCATCCAGCTGCCCCACCCCTGGATGCAATGGCTCAGGCCATATCAGTGGGAGATACTCACGACACAGAAGGTAGGGCAGATTAAAACCCCACCCTCTGTCTCTCTGTCCTTTGTCTCAGTCTTGTCTGTCCTCTCTGTTCTCTGTCCCATATCATCTGCTTTGTGCTTTTATTCGGCATTACTCGCTGTAATACTGAGCGTTAGACGAGAACATCATTACTACTTTTATATCTGTGCGCTAATTATGAAGCTCAAGCCAGCAGCTGGATTTCTAGCTTAGCATAAAGAATACAGATGAAATGTAAAAAAAAAAAAAAAATTAAAAAAGCATAAAGAACAGAATTGAGTGAAATAGCTAGGTTCTAACTATAGGTAGCCATGGCTATATCCACCCAAATTCTTCCAAACAGCACTTTGGAACCACAGTTCAAAGTGGTGGTCTTGGGAGACTTTTGTCCTCACCGTGACAACAAGATTCCAAAATCTATCTCCTGGCATAAAACAGTGCTACACTGAAAAAAATATGTTGTTGGATTTACTTAATTCAATGGTGGACATTTGTTGCACACAGATGTTTTGCTTTGGCAGCAACTTAAACAATTGAGTTAAATTAACACAATTTATTCATGTTCAATAAACCTGTGCAATTTGTGTTGATAAAATGTGACTTAAACATGTTTTGATGAAGTAATTTGAGCTCTTGAAATATTTTAATCCTTCACAATTTTCTCACTTTATCCCAACACGATTCAATAACTTTTACCCAATACTACTTGGTCACTTAAATGCTACATGTTATCTTCAAATTACATTTTGCTATTATATTCTAGTATCAAATACACAATTTTCAAATAGAGGCCTTATAACAGATTGTATTGTTCTCTTCCAAGATGGTTGCTGGCATCCACCAGTAACCTTTCAAAACAAAATGTCTAATTTCACTGCATTGACAGTAGGTAAAGAATTAAACTGACATTACTCCTCCACTGAATCTACATAAATCAACAGTTAAATAATGTCAGTTCTTCCGTGTTCTCTGGAATCAATCACAGCAAAGAAATTAGACTGTTTCTTTTGAAAAATGTTACAGGACAATACAAAACATTCTATTTAAGGCCTCTGACGTCAAGATTCAGTTAAACAACAATTATAACTAAACAATTTGAGGTAATGTTAGTTTCCATTAACATTAAATTAGGTTACTGAATTGGCAAACACCTTCCTATTAACATTACCCATTTTACCCCAATAACTAAAGAAATTAGCACTTGCAGGTCAAAACCTTTATTCAAGAGATGCAAAAATAACATTGATACAGTGACTGTCAAAAATTACAGCACTGATCATACTGTGACATCTTGGTTCAAAACAGCACACTTAGAAATATTCAACGTTCTTTACTTCAACTGAATGAAACTGAAAATACCATTTCACACGACCCATATGGGATATTTAGACTGCATAACTGTTCATGCTACATCTCTTCACTAGTAAAAGAAAGAAAAAATGCAAAGAGAAATTTAAAAATGCTGCCAAAATGCTGTACAGAGCAAAAGGAAAAACAAACAACAACAACAAAAACGGCTCGTCCTCATGGCAGTTGCAGAGTATATAAAAATGAACCCTGCGATCTGTTCCTGGAATTGAGCTTCAAAAATGCAGCAGAACAAGTGTGAGATTTAAATGTCCTCTCACCTAGAGCTGATCAGCTTGCATGCATAACAGTGAGCTTTCCTTGCAGGAGCAGTTTTGTCTTAGTTGTGAGCTTTTCTTGAGAGCTGAGTTGCATCCAACTCCATTACCACCCTTTGAATCACCTCAAAAGTGTAGCAGAGCTGTGATGGGTAACTCATATTGAAGGAATAAAAAAGGTCCAAACAGCATGGCTACTGCAAAGGTCACGTTATCCAGATCTTGAAGAACTACTATACCCTCGATGATGATGCCAACATCAGTAAAGTCATTGCCTGGTGCATCCTCTGGAGACAGATGTTCATTGTGGTTTTCTCAATCTGTGCAGTGGCCTCAGTCAAGTCCTGGTTAAACACAAAACATTTCTTTAAGATTCCTTTTTAAACTCATCTCTTTTGAATCTACCAGTTCTAATGTTAGAGTAATTTAAACCATAGTAAATAGCTATAGCCAAAGAGTTGCCTGCCATGCTGCCATTCATGGTCTAACAGAGTTTCTAAGACAGAGTGAAAAACATAATAATTTCAAATGCTTTACATTAGTTTTTGTTAGAAAGACACCAGCCCATCAGAAATCCAGGTTATGTCACTCAGAAGATGTTAGAATTTAGACTTTCAGCCCCACAATTTGGTTAGCTGTTGGTCATTTTTTTTTTTCAAACAAAAGCTAATGTAAATATTGGTGGGATTTTCCTTTGTTCACTAGAATGACAAATTTAAAGTTTTTTCACACTGATGTGACCCCTAATATAGGGGGGTGGGGCCTCAAGGGGGGGCGGCCGAGTTCACTACCAGGCCTCATGTGAACTTCAAATTATTAAAGAGGACTACTGGTCCTAACCAGTCCAATGAGGATCAAGTGGATAACTAAATGCATTTTTAAATGTTGCAAAGCCACAATCTACTCATAAAACACTCACCATGAACTCCTGCACCAAGATGTTGCAATTGTCTTTCACACAGATGCGGAGCACTTTGATGAGACTCCCTTCGAGCATTAATGTCATCCTAAAGTATTATAACAAAGAAAACAGAGATTTGTGAACTTTTCAGTAGCACAGAAGAAAATGATCCCAGACAAAAACTTAAACCAGTCAACATGCAACACCAGCATCTACAAAGAAATATCAAAAGTTCCTGTTTGACATCAACTTTATGGATATATAGTTTCCAGAACATTTATTTTTTTAAAAAGATAAATTTTTCTCAGTGGGCCAGTAAATGCATAATGAAAATTATGGCATCCTTTCGGTGGAATCAGTACTCACGGGTAATAGTTGACTGTTTCAATGGATGCAGCATAAAAATCTTTTACTGACCTAATGCAATACATATACACTTTGTAGTTAAAGAATTTTAAAGTTCTTACTGTCATCATGGCAGCTACATCCTTTAGCTTTGTGCCCTGTTCCCCCGATCACTTTGCAAACACTTTCAGCAGACTGTCAGAGAGAAACTCAGCTCCGTCAGAAACCTTGACTGTAAAGGCATGGTTGGGATGCACTGGAATGCTGCATTTTATCTGAAATGACATAAAATTATTTTGAAATAACAGCAGGCACTGTGCTTGGTTAATCAGTAATGTTTTGTTGAATAAAAACTGTGTTTCCAGATCTTATGGGATTAAAAAAATACAAAGATGTTTGTTTCTGATTTGCAACCCAACAACCCACAAGTTACAACCTCATTTCAGTTCAAGTGTGCATTAATGCGAGTCCAGTAATCACCTTTCTGACAATACATACAGGTTAAACCTATGGCAGATTTTGGATTTCTCAGTTGTATTAATAGGGTGGTCTATTTGAGTATGCATGCACCTAATAATTATAAAAAACCTATTATAATTAAGTTACAGAAACCTTAAGCGAAAATAGAATATACTTTCTTACCATAACACCTTGAACCCACAATCCATCAGCTGACTCCTGGTGAAATGCAGAATAGAGGTCATCTCTCAATGTGCAGCAAAAAAAAACAAAAACAAAAGGACAGCAGGTGAGGGCAGGAGGGGTAGGGGTGTAAGCTAGCATAATGCCACTGATGATATTAGCTAAAGCTGTTCAATGTCCAAAATCTCACTAACACCACGGTGCAGTAAATACACAATGTAACTGAAGAGTCAGTTGGCAAATCTATTCACACAGAAAACCAAATTATGTTATGAGTGCCTCGTAATTAGGTTTAATGTGATATTACGGCTCTTGTGCCAAAGACAAATTCAAATGAAAAAGCGCCAATTCTTTGACAACAGATAAAACAGCAAATAAGCTAACGGCTCTTTTTTAGCATGTTACATGGCGGCACTCTAGACGTTTAACTACATTTGGCTGAAATATGGTAAACATTAATTCAAAAAATCAAGACATACCAAAAAACGTAGAGTTGGCTGCTCGACTTGACTGAGATGGATGCATTTTTTAAACCACGATCCAAAGCCCGCGAGATGAAATCACGCGTGGTTTCACGAGATTTAACGTTGCTATCTTATTGACTTACTTCACCTGAACATGATATGAACAATTTAATACACCCTTTCTGCATATCATGTAGTTTTTACACTATATAGTTACATTTATCTTTAAAACATGAGGCAATTGTGTTAAATACATGCAAGATGCTTACATAAATCCAAGAGATGGCCAGTCCCTTTTTTTCAGTGTATTCACATTACAGACAAACAAATGATTTCTTGATTAATGAGCTTTAAAGATTCTTATCAACTTAATTACTTATCTTTGGACAGCCAGGCTAGACGTTTGTTAAGCTGAGGTAAGCTACATCTTTTAGTTTTGTAGTGTTAATAGTATGATGTTACTGAAGTCAAGTCATGAGCAAAATGGTCCTCTTTTGCAGTGCTAATGGAAAAGGATGTAGCAGAGAGTTAGTTGTTTACATTCAGATCAGAAGAAATCAGGTTCAACAAAAGTGTTTTTGACAAGAGAAAAAGCACAGATTAGAGGGAAGTTGATTGAGGATACGTTTTTCTGCTTTATGTCCACATTTCCTGCTTTTACATCTCCCAGTCATAAAATGAATCTAGTTCTCCCACTCATTGCTATCCTTATAATCCCTTCTGATTATTTGTAAAATAAAGATAGAAATAGAAAAAATAGAAAAACCAAATGGTAAACTGCACAGCTTCTCGGGTTCCTCAGCACCATTTCGCTTCTTTGTTATTTAAATCGCAGATGGAGACAATGTGAATGACTTTTAAAGATACTTACTGAATCAGATTGCAAATAGAGCACATTCATTATGTCACATACCAGACTCCCAGAGCATCTAAATCTAAACCTAAGTAATAAACCTTTCAGTGGGCAGTGGTGAAATGTGATTTCTTCAGGTGTTATTCCAGCCTCATTCCCCATCCCTCCATTCATCGTCTGTGTCGTTCGCCCTGGGAGATCCTGGGAGACTCGGGCCAGCTCACTGGCTTGTGACTCGTCTTTATTGAGGGGCAGATATTAGCTATCTGTTTACATGTGTATTTGTTCAGCAGGCAATTTTGAGATGCACTTTGTTTATAGATCGTTCCTCAGACTCCCTCAGCGTCTCCCAGGTGAGCGTAAGAAGGAGTTTATTGGATTTCACCCTCTGCTGCATCGCCCGCCCGCCTCTCCATACGAGTTGTTCATTAAACGTTCCACTCAATTGGCTGAGATTGGTTGTGATATCTGAGTCAGCTAGCATGGCGCCCCCCTCAGGCGTGTTGATTCATACTGGAAAAAGCAGCTCCATCCTGTTTCATGTCAGAAAAACACCCTGCCTCCTTCTGCTGTGGTTCTGTTAGACGTGTCAGGTTGTTGTTTCACTTATAACCCAGCTTGATTTTCTTAATTTTGTTCTCTCCCTTTTCTTCATGTCTTGTCCTTTTCCCCCATCACAAGCATTCTGGGTTGCCCAATAGCGAGAAAGCGCCGTCTAGACGAAGCAGAGGCAGAGCAGGAACAAGAACAGGAAACAGAACGGCCTGCCTCCAAGAGGAAGTCCCACCCCCTGAAACTAGCCCTAGATGAAGGTTTCAGTGCAGAGAGTGACGCAAGCAGTGAGGCTGAGGGCGATGGAGAGAAAACAGAAGGAGCCAAGGTAGAAGAGGAAGTGGAGGAGACAGACACAGGTGTGGAGGAGGAGAGAGAGGAAATGACAGAACTCACACAGGACGGACAGACAAACGGTCGGGAGGAGAACACACAACAGAAAGAGGAGGAAGAGACGTATAAGAAGGAGGAGAACTTTGCAGCTGATGAAGGTATGAAACAGCTTGTTGGTAACAAAGAGGGGTACAGTGAAAAATAACCACAGCATCAAAGGAGCACATTTTCATCATGTACTTCAATACTGAAGCAGATTAAGGCCAAGATACCCGACTGTAATTGCTTGATGGGTTAAACTCCCAAATTGGTTGATCGTACGATTCCCACTGGAGTGTCTTTTATTTAGACCCCACTCAGCTTCCTCACTACCTGCTTCTTCATTTGAGTCAGGACTGCTATAATCAAGGAAGACTGGTATTTCCATTAGCAGAACTGATATATTTAATTGTATCGCTATGTTGGCTCTAGTCAGTGTTGGGAAAGTTACTTTTAAAATGTATTCCACTACAGATTACAGAATACATGCCCCAAAATGTATTTTGTAACGTATTCCGTTACGTTACTCAATGAGAGTAACGTAACGGAATACTTTGGATTACTTAATATATTATTATGCTGTTTTACAACTACATGATTGTACTATGCTGTGTGATTTATTACTATTACTGAAGGTTACTCACCATACCAATAGCAACTAGATTTTTAAATCTTAATATAAATGAGTAACAGTAGGTGGACATTAGGTAAGGCTGCACTTCTTGCAGCGATCTCGTATAGAAAACTATTCCTCACTTATATAAAACAGGTCCGCGGCTCCGAACCGTAGTAAAGGGACCTCTGGCCAATATGTTGGGTTCCGTTTCGGGCTCATAGCCAAAAACTAGCTTTACTTTGTTGTCTGGGTCAACTTTGCTAGCGAGAGACAGAGAGAGGCGTTGAAAGGTTGCTCCAATGGAACTTATTGTTTCGGAGCAAAACACGAACACAGTGTACAGTCAAGTCTTAATAGCTTACTTACAACTGGGCTTGTCAGACACTCTTTTTAGCTGCAGTGGTTATTATTATATTTACATGCTTCCATCTCCCATTTCTGGTCGGTGACAGCTCTACTTTTCCACTCTCCTTTTTCTCCCCAACACTGGCTCTAGTGAGCAGCAGCATCAGCAGATCTCCAGTCCAATAGAGAGCAGGTATCAGAGACAGTAGATGTCACTCTTTACCAATAATCATTTGCCAAACTCTTTGTTTGTATATATTTCAAAATTAGGAACTTCTTGTCTTCTTGTCCATTAGTCCATGAGACTCACTGATTGTGATAGATTATAGCCTTTAGAGAAAAGATGAAATCATGGCCACTAGGAGCACAAGGACTTTGTGAGTGTCTTTCTCTGTCAACAAACTGCTTTACGGCTACAGTTTTGTAACAGTAGGTTCTTTTTATGTCACATATATAAATATACACAGTGAAAGACTTAGCAGGCATAAAAGCGATACAAGTGAAGATAAAGATATTGCTGACAACAGCCTGAAGTCACTACGTGACTCATGTTTTCCTCTGTGTCACTGTTCTGACTTCTTCATCTTTACTCCAATAGAGGAGGAGTGTGTGATCATCGAGCCTGAGCTCAGAGCAGCGGTACCTGCAGCTGAGGAGTGTCACTCTCCCTCACAGAGCACCGAGGAGGTGGCCAGCTCTCTCCTCCACCTGGGCTGTGTCAACAACAACAATGCTCCAACTGTGGCCATTCAGCAGACTGTTGCTATGGAGACCGAGAAGGATGTCACATTGGCCATTACACAGGGTGAAGAAGTAAAGGAAGAGCAGGAGAAGGACACGAACGAGGGAGAAGAGGAAGATGAGGAGGTGGCACATGGAGTTCAAGCACTGAAGGAGTCATCTGCTCTGCAGCAGGAGGCAGCTGATGTGGAGGATGAGCAAGGGGAGCACGAAGATATGAGCAACCACATGAGCCCACAGCATCTGACTAAAAGTGACCAGTGTGAACAGTTCATAGGTAAAGACAATGAAAAAGAAAAGATAGTAGTGCCAATGCAGCAGAGGCAGGGCACTTCAGCAGATGAGGAGGAGCACAGGGATGTTTTGCCCATTTCTGATGTGCCAACTGCCATCCGCATCATCACCAGCACCGCAGCAGCTCAGGGAACACACAAGGCTGAAGACCACAGGGCCAGTCCTCTGGAGGACTACAACTCATGCGGGGCAAGTCCCTTTGAGAACAGAGCCAGTCCACAAGACAGCTCTCTTAAGGCTAGCTCAATTCAGAACTATAAGGCCAGCCCTCCTTTAAGCTACAGCTCCCACAGGGCCAGTCCACTGGAGGACTACTTTCCCATTCCCAGAGGGGAGAACTACAAAATCCACAAAGCTTCATCCTCAGCCTCTCCTGACATTATCGAGGTACGATCCGATAAGTCGGAGGACAAAGACTTTGACGATGTGGATGGAGATGACGAGCGCGATGATGAAGACAGCCTGTCACAGCGCTCGGCAGTGACGGACGAGTCAGAGATGTTCGACATGACCCGAGGGAACCTGGGCCTACTAGAGCAAGCCATTGCCCTGAAGGCAGAGCAGGTGAAGCCAGCAGGACCCAGAGAGCTGCTCCGCACACCAGATATCCACCACCAGCGGTACTTCACCATGGAGGACAGGCCCAAGCACCTGGACGTCATCCGCAAGAGCTATTTCAGCAAAGGTATGAATTAGTAACCAGGGGAGAACAGAGCTACAACATATACTGAGAGGGTATTGTGAAAGTTGCCTGAGGGAGACAGCACATCAGCCACATTTAGTCCGTTTCTTTTTATATCTTTGTTTTTTTAAAGCTACATTAGCTGCACATGGTACTGAAATACCATGTTGCAAACTTATTCCTCATCCAACAATGTTTTATAGGTTTACCTGGAAAATTTACATTTTCCCCGTTCTATGAAATTTTTCTGAAAACCCCAACACAACTTCTATGTGATGCACTGAGCACGTCTTCTGCACCCACCTGTTTTTATTCGCCTTAAAAACAGAATGGTCCTGTGTTAGGGGAGTGTTCTTGTAAATCTTGGCATCACTTTGTGTCTGCCCACAGTTCATACAGTGGAAGAGCACCTACATGTCACAGGCTTTAAGTACTTTACTCTGAACAGAGCTGGACTGATAATCTACTGCAGTATGTTTCTCACAGGCTATAATGTGTGCAAAACAGTATGTAATCAAAGTAACTAAGTTTGACTAATACAATTCTTAGTGAAACTAGACCCAGATGTCATTAGCATTTGACAGGAAGAAACAGCTGGCACGTTTTCATCCAGGCCTTAAAAAAAGCCTAATGAACATTTGCTATTTTTGTTTAACTTCTACACAAACCAGCAGTTTTCTGCCGCAAAAAAACAAAAAAACATCAGAGGCAAGTGCCAGAATTTGACAGTTTTACTTTTGTTAGGTTAGCTAGCTTTAAGGGGGCAGTTGCCCCCTGGCTTTATCCTTATATTAAAAATACAGGCCAAAGGTGCTCTTTCATTATTTTCTCTGATACTCTGCAAGACAGCAAGTGCTTTTTTAAATACCACAACAATATCAGAGGAATACAACCAATAAGGGAGCACACAGAAAATGATGTTCTGAAGTTTTGGCAAATGTGCTAAATGTTATGTTGGGAGCAGAGGGTACAAATAAACACAGTGTACCAAATAAGAGATGAGTCACAGAGCTCTGTTTGGATCCTCCCTTTTCTATTGTAATGGGGTTGAAGTGGTTCCAGCTGAATAGACTTCCATGAAGAGCTGGGAGGAAGTACTCAAAGAGGGAGCGAGAAGGGATGACAGCATGTGACAGAGCACAGGAGAAACAACAACATATCAACAGAGAAAAAGGAGGAGTGCAGGTTGTTCCACAGTCAGCCATGGAGTGTTTGTTTACATGCTACGTGTGTTCGGGCCTTGTATTACACAGTTGGCACGCTGCCCGCTTGTCATGCTTCTCACAGTATAGCAGCAGTGTGATTACATGCCCGGTAGTGCTGCCCTCTCCTCGGCCTTAACTCCCTCCTGTGGTGACGTTCCTGTTCTGCTCGACGCTAATTAGGAGATGCGTGTCTCGTTAACATTCAATTTGAAGGCCAATAGAGCATCACACCATCCTCTTGCACCCTTCTCCTCTCTCCAGTGCCACTGATACTGCCTGGCCTGCCTCCAATAGGAGAGGGGAGGAGCAGGCATCTTTAATTATGTGTAAATTATACAGTGGTGCGAATTTCTTCTGATGTATTGTAAGGTGCTGCTTTGTCCAAGATCTAAACAAGGTCTTTGAAAGTGTTGTGCAAATGTAGCCATGGGGGGAATATCCAGCTCAACAGGATAAGATGGTGTAGTTTATCATTTTTATAGTATTTTATCTTTAAAAGTATTTAAATAAACATTTAGACAAATGCATGGAATACCTGGTGTATTTACAGGCATGTATAAGCCATGAGTCGGGGGATACAGATGGTGTGGGTTTTGTGCAGATGTTGGGAATATGTCTGGATTTCATGCTCAGCCAAGCACACTGTCTGATGACATTAACCACTTGCTTTTGTGCACCTTATTCATCCCACCTTCCCCTTTCCTTTTACTTGGCCTTCCATCTTCCTGTCCTCCTTTCCGTTTTCTTCTACATTCCTACCCAACTCTGACCCAGAGAGCAGCAGGCCAGAGAAGAGGGAGAACAAGTGTCCCACACCAGGATGTGATGGCACTGGTCACGTGACCGGTCTTTACCCCCACCACCGCAGCCTGTCAGGCTGTCCGCACAAGGACAGAATCCCCCCAGAGAGTGAGGTTTTGTTGTTGTTCTTTGTTATTCCAGCTGCTTAGCATAAAAAAATAGTTAAACAGTGTAATTGTTGTGCCATGAGGTTTTCTGAGGTCTCGGGAGCCACCGATTCCATGATTTGGTATATATGTTTGGAAGAAACCAGTCCTTTGATTTGCATCGGTCAAATGCTGTGAAATTCAGTCAAAGAAATGCCCTCAAATACGTAATTTAATTCTAATTTTATTCTATTATTGGGGATTTTGGGGTTATACAGTCTGTGCAGCTGTGTATTCAAATCTATTTTTGCAGGAAGACCAAAAATATTAATATGAGAAATAGAAAATGAAAATCACTGAAGTGGGATTTGCTTATTATTAAATTTGTTTTTGAGTTTTCTCTGATCACATGATTGTGCATCTTGTCAGTTCTGGCCATGCATGAAAACGTGCTGAAGTGTCCGACTCCTGGCTGCACAGGTCAGGGCCATGTCAACAGCAACCGCAACACACACCGCAGGTATATTTATATACATTGCACCTTTATACTGTATATCTATATATGAAAGTTGTGTGTGTGTGTGTGTGTGTGTGTGTATCTCTGCAGGTTAGAGTGTTGTGCACTTTGTGTATTTGCAAGCTCGTATATTCATGTATGCAGGGCAGCAAATGTGTCAGCCCACATCAGTACTGTGATGTAGATTTACACAGTCAGCAGTATGTACTTGTAATATTCATCTGCTTTGCTTCCTTTATCCCTGCAGTCTTTCTGGTTGTCCCATCGCTGCTGCAGAGAAGCTGTCTAAGAGCCACGATAAGCAGCATCTCTCTCAGTCAGGGAGCGAGCACCTCAAAGGAAGTCCCAATGACAGAGTGCTGAGGTGGGTCATCAAAAAAGTACAAACTCATAGTTCAGGTTTTTTCTGCTTTATTACATTACATACTGTAGATATGGAGCCCTAATGCCCTCACGAGAGGTCAGTTATACAAACGTGACAGTTATTGACTTTGGCCAATATCATTACATTGACATGTAAAGATTTTATCTATTTGATAATTTAATTACAAGTTATATGCATAGAAGGGAGCTTTTTGATTCCTATATTGATTAAAATTTTGTAATTAACTGTATTAATGTTGCACAGTTAAGGTTTATGTGGCAAAAAAATTCATGCCTTTTGTCCTTTTCCAAAGCCCATCATAGATGACACAATGAATAGCAGAAACTAAGATAGACTGGGCTCAGTGACCCTTTCACCTACATAAAAGCTGTCTCCTCCAATCCAAACCCCTCACAGCTGAGTCCTTGTCAAGGTTAGCCACTTTACTGCTGAGCCACATTGAAACCGCAGAGAGAATCCTGACCTTGGTTATGGTACCCTGCATGAAAGGTGGAGCCTGGCCTCTGAACGGCTCAATAATAACAAGAAAGTCTTGAAACATCCTGGCTGGCAGGCTAATTATTACTGTCACCTCACATGCTAAGATCTCTTTATCTACATTCATCTCACCCGACCGGCCAGATCCCGGCCAAAAGAATGATAATTAGTGCAAACCAGACACTGGTATTATGCTGTCTGTGCTCTTCTTCATTGGTATTTTAATTAATAATGCAACCGATAAGCTAATTATGCAAGTTATAGGGGCATTGCGGGGGGCTAGGAAAAATAATTGCTTTCCTTGAGGAAAACCTCATCAGTGGTTGGACAAAGCATCGAGTATTAAAACATAATAAGGCCTGCTTTGTTTTTCTGTTATAGATTGTTATTCAAATGAGCTTCCTTGCCTCTTATATGTGGAGCTGCAGAATTCTTCGTTTTAATGGAACAATGTTGAATTAATAAAATGGAAAAAAGTCACCTGTGATCAGTTGTAGCTCTGCTTTGCACACTTATTATTAGTGGGCTTCTATGTGATGGCCACCCCAGCTGCAGCAGTATGACTACAGGCCAGGTCTTGTAGACTATTAATGAAAAACACTGAGGAAAGGCTTCGGTGCAGAGGAGAATAAATAGGGCTGGGCCAAAGTGGGTGGAGGGCTTGGATAAGATGGTTAGGGGATGCAAAAAAAAAAAAAAAATGAGTAAGGTCACTTTGTTCCTCCAGGCTCTATACCCCCAACCTACCCCTCCTCTGTCTCTCCTCTTTCACCACTCCCCCTTCTTTGGTTCCTAGTCTTCTCTTCTCCCCCTTCTCTCTTCTTTCTCACTCCCCACGCCCTTCCACCTCCCCCTGGTCTATCAGTGGATTTACGCCAACAGGTCTGACAAAAGCCCGGGCTCTCCAGAAAACGAGAGGGCTTAAAGCTCATAAATTCCATGCTGTACAACATGCAAATGTGCCCTCTGCTGATAAGAGAGCTTTTAATCCTGCTGCACTCCTGCTAAGTACACCATTGCTCCTGTCTTCACTCTTTCTGTTTCATTCTACCTTTTTCCCTCATTCTTTTATTCTCTTTTTCTTCCCCCGTTTTGCTTTTATGTGTGTGTGTCTTTTTATTGCATCAATCCTCTTTTTATTTCTCATCTCTTGTTTCTGCTTTTATTTTTGTCTTTAATCCCCAGCCCCACCCTGACGTCCTCTCCCTCTCCCCCCTGCAGACCCATGTGTTTTGTGAAGCAGCTAGAGGTGCCCCAGTATGGGAGCTACAGGCCCAACATGGCACCTTCCACACCTCGCGCCAACTTGGCCAAGGAGCTGGAGAAGTACTCCAAGGTGTCCTTCGATTATGCAAGCTTCGATGCTCAAGTGTTCGGGAAGCGCACGCTTGCTCCAAAGATGCCCACCAGCGAAACCTCACCTAAAGCCTTCAAAAGTAAGAGGGAACGTCGGGCTTCTTCTCTATTGTGCATATTTATTTATTTGTTTTTCTATAAGGCAAACCTGTGGCTAGGTTACAGCAGCTGGATTCACTGTGAGTTAGAGTCTTTGGTCAAAGCCATGTGAGCCACACAGAAAACTGAAGATCTGGGCCACGTTATTTACTAACCATTCACTCATTGCTATGTGAGATAGTGTGATATGTTCATTTGTGCTAATTCTTGCACTCAGTGCTGGCCTTTCTAAGGCTCTTGAAAATGTTACTCCAGCATGGCTCTTTGGCTGACTTTCATTCTTCAAAATGAGTGAAAAGAAGAGAGAGACAGATGTTCGAATTTCAGTTACTGTTTCACTCAGTTTGCCATTTCTGTCCTGTCTGCATGCATAGCAGTGGCTGTGACTCAGTGGTGTGCGGTGACTTTTACAAAAAGGCAAGCAGAGACAATTGCCACACACAAACGAAAACATCTTCCTCTGCTATTTAACTTTATAACAAGATAAATTGGATCAGATTAAAATGTGCCATTTGTGCTGTCTGTCTGCACTCTGCGTGGACGTATTCTGCACTCCTTCATGGCTGAAGAATGGTAGCTGAATAAATATCTGCTGTTTTACCAAATGACAATGACAAGTGGTGGATACTCCTTTAAGAAAAGAAGCAATAAAACCCAGTGAACGCACCTCAGTACACATAAAACTGCATTATTGGAAAACTGTGCATGAAGTAGCAAATTAAAAGATTATTATTCTGCAGAAAAATGTTCCTCGTCAGTGTTGGATGGTTTAATATTACTTCTGCATATTTTTAAGGCTGAGCTCATTTTAAGTACTTTTATCTGTTTAATGTCTGGCATCATATTCTATAAATCATATGTTTGTATTGGCTGTCCTGTGAGGAAGATGTATTTCTGAAAAATACAGAAACGTAAGATGATTGATTGATTGATTGATCTTTATTTAAAATATATTTAAATATATTAATTTTAAAAAAAATCAGCTAAATTAAAATGCTTCAGCATTGTGGGGCAGAAAATAATCATGAAAAATGAAGGTAGAGTGTTAGCAAAACACAAAGGTTCTCTTGAGCGCACATATTTTTTTCAATCCCCTTTTGTTTTAGTACTTTCCCAGAATATCAGCCAATTTGGGATTTGTGCCTTTGTCCCCCTGCAGCTAAGCCGTCATTCCCCAAGTCATCATCACCTAGTCTCAGCCTCCACGGTTATGGGAAAAGCTCCTCATTGGCCTACGACTACGCCCATGATGCCGAAGCTGCTCACATGGCTGCCACTGCCATCCTTAACCTGTCTACTCGCTGCTGGGAGAAACCTGAGAACCTTAGCACCAAACCCCAAAACAAGGTAAACCCATCATTTTTTCAAATGTTTTTTTCCCCAGTCATTATAAAGGAGCACAGTTGGAATGAAAACAGCACAGTCGGTTTCATCATCACTTGGTAGTTCTTCGATGATCAAAAATGTACTCAATTTGAAGGGAGTCAAGTACAGATGGTTTTACTGTCGTAAAGTACTGCCTTGTTCTTCTCTGCAAAACACTTAGAGAAAGATTTTATTATCTGATTGTAGTGCAGATGAAACATTGCAGGCCACAGCTGGTAAGATGAGAGGAGATAGCAGTGGGTGTGCCTTTTCCACCCCTCTTCTCTCCTCTCCTCTCGCTCATTTTTTTTCTCCATCAACTCTGCATGAATATATCATCAGGAGGCATTGGTTTACAGCAACAGGATGGTGTTGAGATTCAGTTGCATCACCTCTCCCATCCTCTTTCATCGTTTCATCCCTCCATCCCACACACTTTTCATGTTGTTATTGAATTTGGCTGACTGCCAGTTGCCTGGATTACTTTTCCACCAGGTAGCCTTTTTTCATTATCTGCTGGACGGATCTCCCACTCTCTTTCTATCATTTTCTTTCTCACATGTCCTTTTACCCTCTTTCTCTCTTCCTCCCTAAGCAAGCCTCCCTGTTCCTCGCTCGTTCCCTATCTATACTTCTGTTTCTCACTCCCTCACTTCCTTTCTCTTTTCTGTGCACAGGAGGTGTAATAGGAGCTCCACTTTCCCCCATATTGTGATTTTTAAAAGCCTTTTTGCCTCACAGAGGAGAGAAAGTGACTGCTTCATCATTTTTCGATTTCTGACATGCTTTTAGGAAGATAAAAAGTGAAAATTAATGTCTCTGGCAGCAAAGCAGAGCAAGGTGTTCAGCAAGGCACAGATCCAAGAGCATGCCTTAGCTGCGCAGATCAACTGGGGACTTATCTGGAATCAGAGTTGGAGCCAGTTGAAATCCAATATTGAAACACTGGAACACTGAGCTCATCAACCTGGGACATTTCTGGGAACTGTTCCCATTTTCTCTCCTCTTCTCCTAACCCTTTGAATTTTCTGGCCCTTGACCAGCCCATATGAGCACCATTTTACATGAATGCTGAAAACATTGCTCTTTTCACCCTTCTGTTTCTCTTCACCTGCCAGAACTATAATAAAGCATGGAGAGATGGAGCACAGTGTTCGTGCTGTTGGCACCAGAGTACATTAGATATCATGACTAACATGCTTAGGCGATGAGGCTGGTGTTCTGAACTTGAGTGTGTAGTGCTCTGAAAGAGGCCGTCACTCTGGTGCATGACTGTGAAAATGCTTGTTTGATACAGGCTCGAGGGCAGTTTTACAAGCAGGTGGAGAAGTGAAAGCAACATTTCTCCACATGAAAGTTTAGTTTTTATTTAGAATATATGAAATTAGAATTCAGGCAGATATGTAGCGCTGCATCAGAATCTGCTCAAGAGGGTAATTAAAATAATCCCAATCATCATCACACAGGACTGCCTCACATATACAGTGAAGTGCACCAGAGGAGACTGCATTAGTTATTCACATTTGAGAATACTTAATTAGATGTATTAGTTAGCTGTGTTTCTCCATTAATTTTCTCCCAGATTATGCACTGAGCTCCAAAGTTTTTAACAGGAAATAAAGCATAATTGCATTCATATACAGAGTGAGCTGCAATAAAAAAAATATATTTTAAAACTCAAGTTTCAAACAGGGCAAAAGTTTCAAATAATGACATGAATGTGTGTAAGACTAAGCTCTGTATGCCCAAAGCTAAATTAAATTCTACTGTAATGGTATCTCAGTGCAGATTTCAGCAGATAGTCTTCTATTTCGTGTGTGGGCATATAGTGGGCATATATGGATATTATTATTCATTTTTCATTTAGTTACTTCACTGTCACTTGTCTAAAATTATTTATTTGTTGAAGTCTCAAATTGGGGCTCTACAACTGAAAATTACAAGGATACTTATAAGCAGGTAATAACATAGGCTCAGCTATAAATTCCTGTTGCATTGTCTCCAGGAAATGGACATTGAAGTGGATGAGAACGGCACCCTGGACCTGAGCATGAAAAAACCCATTAAACGAGAGGGAAGTCTGTCTGGGACGAGCCCCGGCGTTCGGTCTCCAGACCCTTCCTCCTCCTCTTCCTCGCTGCATCATGGTGGAAACAGCGGGATGACATCACCAAGCATACACACCTACAAGCAGGAGGACTGGGAGGGACCTCTGGATTACACCAAACCTAACCGTCAAAGAGAGGAGGAAATGGACGAGGTCAGTACAATTAGATGGAACAAAAGTACGAGCTCCAAACACGGTGCATTTCCTCAGATGTTACTCACAGAGGAGATATTGCGACATAAATAACAACAGACAAAATCCCCCCTAAGCCTTTTGAATGAAAAACTCTTAATTGTTTACATCACTTTGTCTTTGTGTAATTCCCTTTTCTTATTCCCTGTTCCCTTTTCCTCTTTGTATTATTCATTTATTTCACTGAAATGTGAGAGTTACTGTACAGTTAAAACATTGCACTGTGTAACAGAGGTAGTGTGTCAGGTGCATTGCACCATCCTGGATTTGGCATATGCTAATTTTTACTCCTTTGAACTTTTTCAAAAGAAATATAAAGGGCCTTGAATGTTAATTTTTTATGAGGACACTCTGCATTTGGAAACATCACTTGTCTGCAAAAGAATAAAAGAGGATTGTGTGCACATGGTGTTTGCAAAGTTTCTTTGCTTGCATTCAGATATACAATAGCAAACTATTACCTGGAAGCAGATATTTAAAAAACTAAATTCAGATAATAGGTCAAGCCACAATTTAAAGAGCAAAAGGCCTGCAGTGGATTTACCAGTGTGTTAATCACTTTTCAGATGGAGCATACCGGCCAGTCGTACGTCTCATCCGAACCAGAGGACTGTGACATGATGCAGGATTGCCTAGAGGAGAGGAAATACCCAGGAGAGGTCACAACCCCGAGCTTCAAGGTCAAATTTCAGCCCAAAGATAGCAAGAAGGAGTTGCTCTCGTAAGTATTAAAGCAATGAGTTAGAAGTCATTCTTATATCCTGATGGGTAACAAGATTATATGTGCTTAATTACATCCAACCCAGGTTAAGAAATAATCATAAAAAACTAATTTAAAGGAAAAAGAAGAAGAAGATTTTATTAGACATGATGTTGAGATTTGGTTAAAAAATGAAAAAGTTTTCTCTTTATGTTAGTAGAGGGAATCGATACATACCCAACAATATCATAATATCTCAACTGAACTCAAGGTTAATTCAATTCAATTCACTTTTATTTATATGACAACAGTCACCTCAAGGTGCTTTACATTGTAAAGTACCCTACTTTAATACATACAGAGGAAAAAACCCAACAATCATTAGACCCCCTATGAGCAAGCACTTTGGTGACAGTGGGATGGAAAAACTCCCTTTTAACAGGAAGAAACCTCCGGCAGAATCAGGCTCAGGGGGCAAACGGTTGGGGAGAGAGAAGGGAGACAGGATGAAATACATGCTCTGGAAGAGAGCCACAGATTAATAACAAGTATGATTCAATGCAGAGAGGTCTATTAACACACAGTGAATGAGAAAGGTGACTGAGGAAAAAATACTCAATGCATCATAATTTCAGCATAACTAAGGGAGGAGTCAGGGTTCAGTTACAGTATTACTGTGATTTTTAACATTTTGCATCCTGATTACTGCAATAACATATACTGTATTTTATCACCTTTTTAAAACTACAAAATATTCCCTCAAATTTACACTTTGTCAATATCTGTTTTATTCAATATGTTTTTTCTTTTTGCAGCAAAACAACACTGTCACTAAAACCTGCCATAAATTGTATTATAAGAGTCAGTCTGCTATCAGTCTGCTACCAGTTTGCAGTTGAATGAGGTCAAGTTGGCAATGACATGAAATCTGTTTTTGATAAAACAGCAATTAACTGTGATAAATCACATATCCATTTGCTGTCTAAATAGACAGAAATTCACATTTAACTGTAACGTTTCTGTTTCACAGGAATATAAGCAGAACAAAACCAGAGTCGAGGCCCCGCGCCTTGACAGACTCATTCAGACTGATGGCAACATGCTGGCAATCTGTCTGAATTTATAAATGTATACATTTAATAGCAGTTATTTGCAAATCTTTGACAATCTCTCTGAGAGTGATTGCAGACTGCTTGTAGAAATGTAGCCTCCTATCAGGCAACCTGTGCAATCCAATCACCTTGCAATCAACACCCTCAAGCCATCACGATGAGTTGCAACTGATCACCAAATGTGACAAAATTCACTATAGTCACAAGTCACTGATCTTTTTTGTAGATGCACAAAGGTTGATGTTGTATTTTTACTCGTGTGACTAAAACCATAAACTTCCACTTCATTATGAGGTAGCTTTGTCAAGCTAAGTGGTGGTTTTCAGTTTTAACATATCTTCACATTTAATCCGCACTCTTGTTCATAGTGCTCCCATGGTATTTTAATTAATTTCATAAAAAATATCAATGTTTAATGTTCCTATATCGATACTGTGCTGTAGTGATTTTTTTGCCACCCCTACAGTTCAGTACAAAGATCAGTGAAAAGGGATGTAGAAAAAGACATCCTTTTAGTTCTAAATAAAAGTTAAAGAAGAGATTTCTGTTGACTAGCAGAACTTTCTCATGTTGAGCCAGTAATACTCACCACTATACCACCGTTCTGACTGTCCAGAGGCTCGCACAAAAAAGCTTGCAAAAAAAACAAAAACAAAATATATATATATATATATATATATATATATATACATATATATGAGAGAGAGAGAGAGAGAATGTTGCGTGATAGTCTGGCCACAATCCTTTGTTAATCAATTATTAAAGTTAGAACACACAGACACATGTATTTGCTCTGGAAAAAAACAAACAACCTGCTCGGTGTGATGTAGAAATCTACTAAACATTGACTCTTGAACCACATGTAACCCTGTTTTAGCATGTACCATTTAGACGTCTTTTAAAGCTCTGATAAACAGAAAATTGCTCAGTGGGCTATTAGTGAAATTAGGTTGAAACTAGTTTGTTGTAACATCCTGAAAAGATGACTTTTCATATTGCAATTTTCAACCACATTTAGATGTTCTGTGGATGTGAGTTTAAGGCCATGACCAGCCAACCGGGATAAAAATCATCCCTGAACATCTGGTGCTTTGTGAGAAGGGTAGTGACACTCTGATCGTTCCATCAGAGTGTGTACAAATGTACTACCCCCAGGTATTTATGGGAACCTTACAACTAATGACCTTCTATGTAAACTCTATGTACATATTTGCCGTAAATATAGACAGGTGTATGGTCAGCCTCTGTTTTTCCTTTATAAAAAATAACTTTGTACATCTAATCCCTAAAGTTGACGCTCTCTCCTTCTGCCACTGCTAACTGCGTGTCTGTCCCCTCTGCAGGTGTCCAACACCTGGCTGTGATGGCAGCGGCCACATCACTGGGAACTATGCGTCCCATCGCAGGTATGTAGGCTTATTCGGGCACTAGTGTGCACTGCTGCTTTCTATATAAGCTTGTACATGAAATGTTAGATCTACTGAGACTCTCCCTCTGCTTCTCACTCCAAAGCCGGCACACCGAGACTAATTCAAACATTTTATTTGATCCTGACATGCCAGAGGCAATAATGTAGCGTAAGCCCAGGAAGAAAAGACGGTCATTGACTTTGATATGCATCAGTAATTTACTTCTTGCTGTCTGTCCTCTTCTTGCTAAATGACCTTGGTATGCCTTGCATTCTTGATTTCCCTTTACTCACATCTTTCTCCTCTCTCCTTTCAACCCCCTCTCACCCCTTGCTTCCCCCCTTTTCGTCCTTCTCTTCCTCTGCCTGTCTTTTCTCTCTCAGTCTGTCTGGGTGTCCTCTCGCTGATAAGAGCCTTCGGTCCCTCATGGCGGCCCACACCCCTGAACTCAAGTATGTCTGCTCTACACCTTCACTGCCTTTTCGCTTCCACTTCAGCTCACTGCTACTGACACTGTCCAGCACCACAGCACTTCATTCTGCTGACGTTAACTTATCTATTGTTGCTGGCTGCTTTCTGTGCTACCGCTGCATCTGTCATGGTGTTTTTTCCTATGTCTGTGCTTGCTTTCACTTCAATTACTTCATGTAAATGTGAATGAAACTTACAAAGGCTTTTCACAGCTCAACATGTACAGATACCGGGTGTGTTCGAATGGCAAAAAGCCTGGAAAGCTAGAATAACTTTTTCATATAGCACGGTGAAATCAGAGCTTACAATACAATACAAAATGCAAATTATCAGTGTAATTGATAAATACTAAAACAAGCAATATATCAATTATAACACAGTTATACAATTATACACAGGTAAGCTGAAAAACAGCTGACAAAAAAAAAATTGTAGATCTATAAAATCCTAAAATCAGTTCTAATACAAATATAAGGTGTAAATGGCTGGCCAGGATTGGGATGATATGTGTTCAATGATGATCACTAAGAACTAAACCAGAGTCCAGAGAGAGTTTTTTGTGTGCGTATCAGAAAGGAGGAAACTGAAGCCTAGAAGGGAAAAAAGGGCTGAGTTTATTTTATTTTATTTTTTTAAGATCAGTGGATTAATTTTGACCATGGGCCTTATTTGAAAGATAGGACTAGACAAGATCTTTGGTGTTTGACTGAAATAGTCACTTAGATGAAAAGAAACATTTCTCCCACTGAAAACACAACATCTATGAACAGAAGCAACTTCTTGGTCATTACAATTACATTTATATAGCACCACTTCACAGCAAGTGTTCATTATTATTGTAAAGACAACAACAACAACAACAACAACAACAACAACAACAACAATAATAATAATAATAATAATGATAATAATAATGAAAGATTAGACAGAGAACCTCAAAGATCAGACAACTATGTGTAAGCACTTAGAAACAGTGGGGAAGAAGAATTCCCTTTTAACATGAAGACGCCTCAGGCAGACCCGGTCTGGAAGGGGCGAGTGGAAAGAGAAGAGAGAAAAGAGGGGCGTTGATGTGTGGTTCTGAAACTATACTCTTCCATGTTAGCAGATTAGGTCACTTTTAGAATGAAAGTTGGATTGCAATGGCTAAGAAATATGATTTCTGATTTTGTGAGGCGCAGTTGAGAAAGCTGTGTGCCATTCATGAGCTGACGGTACCAAGGGAGTCTAAAACAACAGCTAGACTTTTAGTGTCTCAAGGTTTCAAGGTGGGTGAATCTGGGAGACACCTCTCTCAGCCCCTCCCTCAGCTTGGTTCTGCCAGAGGTTTCTTCCTGTTAAAAGGGAGTTTTTCCTTCTCACTGTTGCCAAAGTGTTTGCACACAGGGGGCCATCTGATTGATGTGGTTTTGCTGTATTGTTGTAGGGCCTTACAATATTAAGGGCCTTGAGGTGACTATTGTTGTGATTTGGCAGTATATCAATAAAACGGAACTGAATTGAATATACACATTGTGATCATTTGTTTAAGATTAAGCAGATAAATAGTAAACCTCAGTTTTCAGTTGTGAAAACTCCCTGTGTTAATTTTTTCTGCCTAACTTTGAACATTGCTTTGTTTTTTTTCCCTAGATGCCCCACTCCCGGATGTGACGGCTCAGGTCACATCACAGGAAACTATGCCTCACACAGAAGGTAACAGAACACAAATGCGCGTGCACACACACACACACACATACACAAACATACATATGTATAGCCAGTCAGAGAGGCCTAGCGACAGTTCACGATAGATTAGACAGGCACCACATACACATAATCCTATTTTCATCCATATTAGGCGTTTTCAATGGATTTGGTTTGTCATTTGGTTGAAGAACCTCTGTAAAATTATTCTTCCTTACCATGTTCTCTTCCTTTATTAAGTAATCACTTCACCAGACCTTTTCTTTCCAGCCCTATGTTATCAACTCCATACTTTCTGTTTTCAGTCTCTCTGGGTGCCCGCGTGCCAAGAAAAGTGGAATTAAAACTCCTGCCAAGGACAACCAGGAGGACTCCGAGCTTTTAAAGTTCGTACCGCTCAGAAAGTCATAACGTCTGCTTTTAGCATGACTGACGGTAAAACTAAAATGCAATAAAGGAAAGAGAGAGCGAGAGAGAGAGAGACAGAGAAAGAAAGAGAGGAAAGTCACTGTGAATCATATGCAGAGGTAGTGATCTGTCCCCGTAACTGAATCAACTTACTCATGGGAAAATACACTTACTGCAGATACTGATTCTGAAAATAATTCATGGTAGACTATTGCAGAGTACATTGTTATTACATAAGAAATACATGGGCTTCATATTGCACACAAAACTGTTAATATAACAGTATGTGGAGAAAGCATGTACCAAATTGTAATAGCTCATTTGTCAGCAATATCTTGCATTGTAATAATATGTCCAATACAGAATTTAGCAAAACTGCTAAAAACCTTTCAGTTTTTAAGATAAGAATTATCTCAGTTTTCGCTTTACTTTCATTTTTGCATTCTCCTTGTCTAACCTTTGTGCCCCGTCATTCTCTTTCTTTCCGTATCTGCTTCCTATCTTCCATACTTTTTCTTCTCCTCTCTTCTTCTTCTTACCACCTCTGCTCTCTGCAGATGTCCGGTGCCGGGCTGTGACAGCCTGGGCCACATCAGTGGAAAGTACGCCACACATCGTAGCGCTTACGGGTGCCCGCTGGCGGCCCGTAGACAAAAGGAGGGTCTTCTGAATGGCACGCCATTCAACTGGAAGGCCTTCAAGACAGAGGGTCCAACCTGCCCCACCCCAGGTTGTGATGGCTCTGGACATGCTAACGGAAGTTTCCTCACGCACCGCAGGTAAGCTTAGGCTTTGATCAGTATCTTCAAATTTGAAACAAATCGATTAAATGAGGAATTCAGATTTTATAAAATGCAGCCAACGGCTAAGTATCTCTGAATCTCTCTTTTTTAATGTGTGGATATTTTAGTTATTTAGTTATCTCTTTTAAAAATTTGTCACAAATGCTAAAATGTAAAGCTTCAGTTTGATACTATATTTTTAAATCGCTACGTCTGACCAAAAGAAGAATACGCAAATCTCTGTAAACACCCCATAAGTTGGTCATTTTCAACTTTAAACTGATCTAGGCGAACGTAGTCAAGTCTTTATTCTAAGTTAAGCTAATTTACAGCTTGACAGTTAAAGATGAGCATTTGAACACTTTGGAAATCTTTATTTGCTTTGTCGAAAGTTAAATAAGAATATTGAGATGTTTTCACCGTGTGTTAAATAGTCTGTCTTGCCGTTTCCAGTTATTTTTCTAGGCTAAGCTTTCCCCCCATAGCAGCAGTACATAACTAACACATGCCACTGTAATTTATAATGTTCTTTATGTAGATGTAATGTTAAATTTGACCCTCTCTGAATTTCATTTCAGCCTCTCAGGATGCCCCAGAGCTTTGTATGCTAAGAAGAAGGCCAAGTTCCCTACAGAAGACTATCTGAGCACTAAGTTCAGAGCCAGTGATGGTAAGATGATTAATTGAGAAAAATCTATGTGTTTACTGAGTGGAAAATCCCCCCCCCCCCCCCCCCCCCCTTTGTTACTGAGTCAAATAGTAAAAATGCCAATGTTAGAATAGAGTTTTTTTCTGTTTTCTTTTGGGGTTTTTTTTTGCAAAACGTGCTTTTCTCTTCGCCTCTCCTTTAGTTTTGGACAATGATGAGGACATCAAGCAGCTCAACAAAGAGATTAATGACCTTAATGAATCCAACAATGAAATGGAGGCTGACATGGTCAACCTGCAGACTCAGGTGTGTGTTTGTTGTTGGGGTTTTTTTTCCCTTTAGTGTGATCTTCAGTCTATGCTCTTGTTTTCTCGAGGAGCTCCAGTTTCTCCATGCAACAGCAATACTGCCTACCTTAGCCAGTCTCTTGCAAAAGAGATAAAGTAATTATTGATCACTGTCACCACCTTATGAAACCTTGGTTTCATAAGCATGACACTGTTGAGAATGAATAGAGAGCTATAATTTTAGGAGGATATTTATCTGGAACGTCTTTTACCAGGATTACAGTTTCTGCAGTTGAGACTCTAAAGAGCACTGCAGGCAGCAGGACACTTTAAAGATGGGTAAAAATTGTCCAGTATCAGTATTGCATCTGACCAATCACATTGTTGTGATGTGTGATGCATGGTGTTTCCACATCCCAAAATTATGTCATCGCTACAATCTGACTGGTTACTTGCAATGTTGAACTGGAACCAACATTAGATTTGTGGACCCAGGAACAATGAAGATATCAGATGGTGCGAGCCACTAGAGAAGAAAAAAATGTCTGTATAATGTCTGGACTATGGCCACTACATTGCCAGTCACCACAGCTGCTATTAAATAGATATGAATTTCTAGTTGAATATTAAAGCATTTGCTGATGGTCTGCTGCTGTGCGTTGCAGATCTCCTCTATGGAGAAGAACCTGAAAAGCATTGAGCACGAGAATAAGATGATTGAGGAGCAGAATGAGGCTCTGTTCATGGAGCTGTCTGGTCTGAGCCGAGCCCTCATCCGCAGCCTGGCTAATATCCGTCTGCCGCACATGGTAAGTCCGCATTCACACCCTGTTGTCATTGATTGTGCATTTGTTTGAAGGCAAATCTGGTGCGCTGAAGAGCGCGTGGAGCCTTGTTTCTGTTTGCCCCCCTCAGTTGAGATTGGTTTTCATTTGCACCACAGCAGGAGCCAATCACAGAGCAGAACTTTGACAGATACATCAGCACCCTGACTGACATGTACACCAACAAGGACTGCTTCCAGAGCCCCGAGAACAAGGCTCTGCTGGAGAGCATCAACAAAGCTGTGAAGGGCATCAAGGTTTGAGGCTCCACACATACAAATGGAGAACGCAAACTGTCCCAAAGTGCGGAGAACACGGTGGAGGTGGAGTCAGGAAGGAGAGAGGTTGAAAAGCTCTATGATATATCGAAATATGATTCAAAAACAAAAAAAGGGAATTCAGGTTATTTAAGTAAATGGCAACTTAAAAAAATCAACCCAGGGAGCACTCTGTTGAAGAAAAGTGACGCGGACCAAAATCCACATCATGCTGCTGCTGGGATTCAAAGGAGGAACCAGAAGAAGATCCATGTTACTAGAAGCTGTATCTGGGGGTTTAAATATACTGTATGTTTACCTGTTGTCTCTTTTGTGTCCTTAACTGTTTTTTGGAGAGGGTTTCGCAACTGGTCAGTCAGTTTTTTAGCATTTCTCCTCGGCCGGAACACTGAGACAGGCGAGGCTCGAGTATTGCTCGCCAGAGCCCGGAGACAGGAAGAGGAACACTAACTGGAGCAGAAGACTCCCAACGCCACTGTCTCCTGTAGCATTCTCTATGGCAAGCATCTGCGACTCTGAAAATCTCTCTGATCCACAACCATACTCGCACCACACCCCCCGGCATGCACCAAACTGAATGTGCGTTTGCTGCAGCAATCATCAGTGGGGGAAAAAAACCTCATCGAGCAAGGTCGCGAGTTAGATTTAAACGCTGCAGCCCCCCCCCCCCCCCCCCCCCCCCAATAAAATGATAGTAATAGTGTGCACACATTTCGAATTCAGTTAGTCATATCTATAGTACTTATCAGCCTAGGAATTGCACTTCATTTCAATGACTAGTTTTTGTGGTACAATAATTATTGTTATATATGAATTATTTATACCTGTGAACTTTTAAATTGTAACTTATTGCCATTTATGTTATTGAGGTTTATTTATTTGAAGCAATCTATTTATTAACTTTGTTTAGTGAAACACACACATACAAATGCATCTTTACTGATTATCAAGGTCAAAAAGCAATTTGCAGATGTCGTACGTCAATATTTTAAAAGTCTATATAGATAAATGACAAGGCATAGTTTGTTTTGGAGTACTTTTTAAAAATCCTTTTTAAGTGCAAATATTTTATAATAGACTCAAATTTTTTTTGATAATTTTACAGTAAAAAAAAATATTTTTTTGGCTTGTTGCTCTTGTTTTCCTCGTTTTTATTTTGTTTGTGTTCTTTCTGTTACATTAAAAAAACACAGATGAGGAGATGAAAACAAAAAGAAAGTATGTATTTATTATTTATTTAATATGAAAGAAATTGACTGATATGGCTGTATATTTATTTTGTTATTTATGTGCGTGATGTGACAGTTGAGTCTGAGTAGTCTTAAAGATCCTCTGCTAATATTTAAATAAAGAACGAAAAAATAAATAAAATCAATACAAATACTGTTTGATTGCTTAGGCATAGATGTACCAGCAGCTGATTGTTAAAAAACAAAACAAAACAAACAAACAAAAAAATACTCAAAAGCAATCACTTTCACTATCCGCTCTCTGAGTATTTGCTTTTGTCAGGTGATGAGAACAATTTGTAGAGGAATTTAAAAAAATGTTACCTCTCCCAAGCGCTTTGTAGCAGCCAGAAGTGGCTCACCCACAATCTCTGTGATGTACCATGGCTGTTTAAGTAACGGTTTTGAATTCTTTACATCAGTGCAGTGGTACATGTGTAGAGCTCTATTCCAGCAGTGTTTTAGTCTGGATGTACGAGTCTAAAACACACACAGCGACATATCCAACCCTCGAGGATACTGTAGGATGGCCTCCTTTGACAAACTTTTATCAGATAAACATACACACCCTTGTAGCCTTACTCTAGATTTTAATTTTTTGATGCACAAAGTGCCACTAAAAAATAAATAAATAAAGGAGAAGAAGAGAACTCACTTTCTTTCCTGACTCTTCGCATTTCTGCAATGTAACAATGTCTGGTCCTGAGGAGACCACAGCATCGAGAGAGTGGTGATTGTTTCAGATGCCTTTATTTCTCTGCCAAGATGGCCATAAGTACACTATATATACATTCTGTATAAATAGATTTTAAAGATGCTATATATATACATATATATATATGAATATAAACATACATATATTTTTACAGTGTAATTGTTGACTTGCTCTTCTTCTTCTTCTCTTGTATATCCTTATCAAAAGATCACTAGCTTATTGGAAAGAGAAATGAGGAGGGATTATCAGTAGGAGGCAGTTACACCTTAATTAATATCACTAAGACCTGCTCAAACTGTGGCTTTAAACATACCATTGAGTCAAAGCTGAAGGCTATGATACAGTACAATACTTTGGAAGTGTTCTCATAGGATTCCTTTTTTTAAATTTTCTTTCCTTGTCTGTCCCTGATCCAGAAATGTCAGAAACATCTACTGTATGTTGTACTACTGAATCTGAGAAATGAAACCATCAGTTTAGATGGTTGGCTCTTTGTTCCTAAGTGTCATGTGAGTTCATGTATGAAATTTTTTTTGAAAAAAAAACACAAAAAAAAGACGATGATGATGCCTCTGAGTAATGCGCATAGTGTTTAGCAACATTGTGCAGTGATTGTGTTAATAATGGAAACAGCTCACGCTCTGTGAGCTTTCCGATACTGAAGTGAGCAAGTAGAAGACCGTAGTGTAACCTGCCTTTGCGTTGCACCTGCTGTGGTGTACACGACCCCGTGTGTAACTCTGATGTCGAAGGCATGTTTTCAATGTGCTTTTAGCCAATGTAGAATGAATCTCCTTTGTGCACTTTCTCAATAACTGTTGAAGATGCCAGCATTTTAAGTCTTGACTTGTAAGAAACCCAATAGATAGATGACAGGCAATTGTCCCGCCTGTTTGTCACATAGAAAAAAACACACAAAAAAACAAGCCGTTTCATTCAGGGGGTTCAAAATGTATTTTTTAAAAAAGGAAGTGGTACTTTCTTTTCCAAACAAACGGGAAAAAAAGAACAACCAAAAGAGACTGATGGGAAGCAGAGTTTGGTTCTCAGGTGATTGGGGAGAGCTGCTAAAGCAGAGCAGAGCAATGCCATAGGTCAGCCGGTCAGCTGAGGCTAGAGGCAACAGCAGCGGCTGGATCAAGGCCTAGATGAGTGTGTGGGAGTGGGAAATTGATTTGCCCGGCTACACAATCTCCCCTTTGCTTTAGGAGGAGGCGTTTGTTGCATAAATACGAGCCCGTCACTCAAAAGAATGTCAGAGCCTTTTATGACTTTTATACTCCCCACACCCTCCCCGCCAAAGCCCCCACACCATGACCCCCCTCATTCCTCATATTTTGTGTAACCTCTCCCCAGGAAAAATAGTTTGGATGCATTTGGTTAACAAAGTAGCGTATTCCCTCTCTTGAAATGCACGAGAATACTACCCGAGAGTGTTAAGACTGAATATTCTCCCAACTTATTTGATAAGGCATGACCCCTTTTAAACTGCTTGATGAAACTGTCTACTGAGGTATGTAAATGAATAACACTGAGGCCATGAAAGCATAGCATTTCAAAAAAAAAGAAAAAATGTCAGCTGAGAAAGCAAATGCAGCCCACGGTTGGTTCTGCGCCCACACACTGTATGTTTTCTTATTTACATAAAAGTACCGAGTGATGGAGTGAGCAGATTTATTATTCTAAATTGCAAAGGAACAACAAAAGTGGTCAGGGCTCAGTTTCCCCCGAAGCACCTGGGACGAAAATTGAATTGAACCTGATGAAACGTTCGGGGGAACCAGAATCTTGTTTCAGAGGGGTCGGGGGAGGGGAGCGCATTGTCACCTGGCGAGAGCAGGTTGATGTGCACGCGCGCACACTCTACACTGAGAATAAGAAAGAAATGTCAAGCTGAGCAAAACCAAAAGACCCCCAACATCCTCCCTGTTGTAGTCGCAAGCTGTGTGGTCTTATCATGTGTGCCTTTCTCGCTGAACTCATTTTGAGATAGGGTATGTTTACACCTGGTTCAAATACTGCTGAAAACATTTGGTCTGAATCTAGATGTTTTACGTTCAGGGGCAGGGTTAGCTTTGGGGAGGGGCTGGGGCCGATCATGTCGAATATATGCGTTTTCACATCCAGGCAGAGGCCGTTCTGTGACAGAGATGGCACGAAACAACGAGCCTAAGGAAACTGTGATCCCATTCTGTCGATTCAGGTACCAAAACTGCATGGACAGTTTCTGTGAAGGAATCTGAAGAACATCATCATCATTATCATCATCATCATCATCCTATCCATCCCTAGATAATGCATTAGTGTGCAGGGCATTATTTTGAAACAAGTGGAAGTGTCTGTACATATTTGTATTAAGAAGAAACAGTGTTATTGTTGTTGTATCGAAGACGAGTTGAAAATGGTTTTAAAAAAAGGAAAAAAAAAAAAAAGAAAATAGGTTGTGACAAAGAGAAAAAAAATCCGCAGCCAAGGGTTGTCCTGCTAGCACATTTTTACACAGATGAGCTATTTTTACTGGTGATTTTCTAGGTATTGATACTGATATCCTTTTAAAGTACAAAACTTCCAAAATTACAAGCACTTCCACAACGATAGATTGTACGGTGGTTTTTGTTACTTTTGTAGATGTGGTCGTTCCTTTGCTACAGCAACGTTTTTTAAAGTGGGACAGGCCTTGGCTGTGTGTCCTTGGGGTCTCCTGTTTGTTTGTTTGTTTGTTTGTTTGGGTTTTTTGCCTAATTTGTTTTTGTTTGGGAAGTAAAACACTGTAGATGGGCCAATTTTGTGACTGATTGTTTGTGTACTTGTGTACGTTCCCCTGTTCCTGTGTCAGTGTTATAAAGCAGAGAAGTGATGTCAGTTATTGTGGGAGTATGAACCATTTTAAATGTTCTCTATGAAAAACACAAATAAAGACTCATAGACAAGTGTGACTTTGTTATATCATTTTGTGCGTGTGTGTGATCTTGTATATCTGTCTATGTGGGGAATTTTACACCTTGTGAGGGACATTTGTTGATCCCTGCCTGAGGAATCAGGTTCAGATTAGAATGGTTAATCCATATTGTCTTTGAGGGTCCCCACAAAGTAAATACATGTGTGTTTTCTTCTTTCTGTTGTGATAAAAGAAAAATCTTAAACACATCTCTCCAATGTATGGATCTTTTGGCTGGTCCTAACAGCATCACATGGTTGACTGATGATTAAGATTTGGTTTTAGAGTAAAGTTACAACAGTTTAATCATTCGTCCCTTCAGAAACCAAAGTTGATTGCCCACAGCTGAAAACTTTTTGCCAGTGTTGAGTAAAGTTTATTTAAATTTTTGGAAAATTCAAAGTCATTATGATTTATTTTTCAAACTAAAGAAATGCTTGAGCAAAAGTGTCTGCATTTCTTCTTATTTTGCTTCCAAGGAGCCAGATCTTCTTGTATTTTTTTTTAAGAAGTAGCTCTTCAGGCCTTTTGTTTTTCTGCTTTATCCACCCATTTTAAATATATTCCGTTGACAATTTTCAAAGGACTGTTTTTGTTTGTTCGGCCCCTTCAACACTGACCTATGAATCAAGCATAAATAGGGCAGTTTGTTACTAGCAGGCTGTCACAAAGGACCTAATTTGATCCCATTTCATCAGATGAGTCTATGAAAAATGACAAAGATAAGAGTTTGATGGGCACACACTTGTATTTCTGCACCAACAAGGCGATTCCCAGAGAACTATTAGCTGAAAACTTTGCATAGTGAGCAGTGTGTCCTTAGGAAACACTGATGAAATTGGAAAAATAGAGTGCAAATGATGAAGAAGCAGGACTAAAAAGCTGTGTACAGCAGATCATGTCATGTCCTTAAGAAGAAAATCCAGCAAAGACCTTACACAGATCTGGAGTGATGCCTCTGGCCCTTCAGTTGATCCATCTACAGCATCATCAGTAATGCTTTAAGTGGAAGGGTGACTGTCAAGGAAGGAAAATGGGGAGGAAAGGCTGAGGTATGCTAATTTACACAAGAACTGGACTGAAAATCCATTACAGCATGTGGTATAAGTGATGAATCCGAAACTTCAGTTCAACTTGTCACCAATATTTACCCGGGAGGTCAGAAGAGAGGGACAGAACCGGGTGCTTCTACAGCATCTTTAAAGGATCTAGAGGCTCTCAAGAGTGATACTGAAAAGCTAGTTCATGTATTTATTACTTCTAAATTCATTACTATCAGGAGGCTCTAGAAACTACCTGCAGATCCAGAATACTGCATAAGAGTACTGACTAGTAGGAGAGAGCATATGTCTCCTATATTGTCTTTTCTTCATTGACCTCCTGTTAAATCCAGAACTGAATTTAAAGACCTGCTCCTCACATACAAAATCTTATATAATCAGGCTCCATCACATAAGACCTCATACTACCTTTTTGACAGAGCACTTTTCTTACAGACTGCTGGCTTGCGTGTGATTTCTAGACATTTCACAAAAAGAATGGAATGCAAAGCCTTCAGCTTTTAGCCAGTTAGTAATATACGACACACTGTCTTTCTACATATTAAACAAAATTAGGGATCTGAATTGGCTAGATTCAGATCAGATGTAGCTAGATTATTTATGTTTTCATCGCTCTATTTATATTTTGAGCAGCACTGCCATCTAGTGGATCATTTTCTGAACCTTTGTTGTATGAGATATGTTTTGAACTTTATACATACTTCTGAGAATTCCAGGAATTAATCATTCCTGGAATTCTCAGAAGTATAGATAAAGTTCAAAATGCATAAGTGAATGAGACCACAGTACCACAGTAATATACTGTTGTCATAAAATGCAGCGAGTTACCATAACTGTTGATGCGGTTTAGTGAAAAGAAGAATGCTGTTGGTGTTCTGGTTTAGCCAATTAGTACTCATTATTATAATACTCCGTGATTTTGACACCATATTTTTAGAGATGCTTTCTTTTTTTAATTTTAGCTGTTTACAAGAACAAGTTACAGGTATGTGGTGAATATGAGCTTAAAGTGCATACTCTTAGCTTTTATTTGAGGGGGTTGAGAAAAAGTTTATTTATTTATTACAACAGAGATTGAAAGGTAAATTCCAGCTGGGCTAATGCAGTATATGGAGTATGTTAAAGAATTCTGTTATGACTTCAGTTATGTTAAAGAATAATAAATTCACAACAAACAACTGCAGATCCATCACCAGTCTTTACTCTTCTTTCTGGAATCCAACAAAAAGTTGACAATAAGATAATGAAAGAGCACATTTGTGCATTCATGTTAGTGTTTCTTTATAAAAAATAAATAAATAAATTTAAAAAATGTGTGTCTTTGAAAGAGTCCCATTCACTCAGTGAGCTGTGAGCCTTGACACCTGGATACAAATACAAAAAAAACTAATTTGCATTTATTATCACATACTGAGAGAACGAGTTTCTAAGGAGCCAGGTTTTCTTTAGTAAAAAGTAAAGTAATTTTTAAAGTGGATCTCTGAGGTTTCTGAAGATCTTTCTTTGAAGTTTTTCTTTGAACATTTGCTCATTTCAATACAGTCCTAGTACCTGAACATTTTCGGGGGGGAGGAGGGGGTAACGCTGACTTATCAATGTTCAAGCATAAAAAAAGGCACCTTATTCAAGGGATAGACCAGCATTGTAGCTACGTGTACAGACAATTTAGCAAAGAATTGATTATAAATTGTATCTTTAGGCATTGTGTTACTAGCAGCTTAATTTGTTCCCACGTCTTTTCAAAGATAACAGCTTTAAAAAGGTAAAATAGTATTTCTCCACCAACAAGGTGGTCCCCAAAGACCTATTAACACAAAACATGATATGTGTCCATAATAAAATGATACTGGACAAGCGGAGGACAAAAGAAGCATGAGGTCTAAAAAAAAAAACAACCTACCTACACTAGATAAACATTTTCTGAAAGTCATGTCCTAAAGAGATGGGGAAAGCAAAGACCTCACACAGGACCTGAGAGATGAATCTGGCCTTTCAGTTAACCCATGTACCAGTCATTGAAGGAAGGAAAATGGGTGGGAAGAGAAGGCTGAGAAATGCCAAACCACACATTAGCTGGACTGAAAAGCAGTGATAACAAGTCTTGTGGGGTGATAAATCCAAATATGAAAGTTTTGGTTCAAATAACTGTCATTATATGTATGGAGAAGGTCCATTAGTGTCTACCGCCAGGCTTCTTTTACCTTGTGCACAGTACTGCATCCAAGTAAGGTACTGACTTGACTTTTAACCTACTGACCTACAGATGTTGGAACACAGCAACTACCAAAGCGACTGTAATTCAGTAATAATTAGTAAGACGGTGACAGGCCAATCAGAGCGAAGACATGCTTAGGTGGGCGGGAAAACAAACAAACACACAAACAAACACTGAGCAGCATCGAGACTCAGTTGGATGAAGCTGTTTTCCTCTCGCTGCCGCTCACATTTGCGTTCTCCGTCGGTTTCCACCCGCGTCTGGCCTGTTCCACTTCCACAGCCCACACTGCTGAAAGTAGGCCATCCCCCTCTGGCCGTTACTCTGCGTGTGTTACGTCTGACGTCAGAGCGTCAGCTGGCCGAATGTTTACATCCAGCAGTGATGTGTTTCTGACTGGATCCCCCACCAACAAAAGGCTGAGCACAAGGAAAAGCGCAGAGACAGAGAATATCAGGCGGCGTTAATAAGAGGTACACGCTTCAGCTGGTCCGTGTTGTGTGTGGAGGCGCGCTGTGTGGCTGCAGACCAGCAGCAGCTCGCTGGGCTCCTTCTCTCGATTTTCCTGATCTTCCACCGAAGATAAGAATGCAGTTGTGTTTCTGCTTGTGTTGACCTTGTCGTTCCATGGAGGTTTGTTACGAATGCATTGTGCTGTTGTTATCCTTTAGGCTGGGTGATTATTGGCTCAACCGAGCTCCATTTATTTATTTATTTCGAAACTGGATCACCTGAGTGGCGCAAATGGCACCGCAGCACAGCAGCGTGCAGACGGGTATGCTGGAGTTGGAGGTCCCGGCCGGAGCCGGACTTTAGACTCGACGTGAAAAGCGTTTTTAGAAAGGAAAGGGCGTGTTAGCTGATCACTAAATCAGGAAACAAATAGCCAAGTTCAGTTGGCACTATTTTGCATGAAGCGTGTACCCTACTAGCCTACTAAACCACTTAGATACTAAATTACGAAAATGACCGGCAGCGCCGTGCTGTGGCCATTTGTGTCCACAGCCCAAAACAAAACAAAGAAAATCAAAAAAGAAGAAGAAAAAGGCGGGTGATCATACTCACGAGGACATAGATTCCCATTGTATGCCAAAAGATAAAATAAAATAAAAAAATAACGAGGCAAAAACCTTGTTCTTCTCCTCCCAAGAATTCATGTTCCTTTAGGGCTTCACCACCTGACACTTTTTTTTTTTAAACGAAGACAGTACATCCTCTGTTATTTAAATGCACTCAGCCCTTTCTTCTTTTGTAGCCTAACGAGGGTGTCCAACATTTGGCAGACAGTGCACCCTGCAGTGATCTCTGTCCTTTGGCACTGCCCTGTGGTGTTTTTAACAGAGTTGGTCATATCCTAGTCACATTCTGCCGCTAAAAGCCACACCTAACCCTCTTACTGCAGTTTGATCATGTAATTGGTGCTGAAAGTCTCCCTGGGAAACGTTCACTACTAAGATAAGATAACCTTTATTAGTCCCACGTGTGGGAAATTTGTTTTGTTACAGCAGTGGACAGTATAAAAGTTGCACAGAAAAATTAGAAAAATAAAATAAACACTGGAATAAGATATCAATAAGATACTGTGTGCCATTAAATTTATCCAGGAGTTGATCCAGATGCATCCTGTTGAAGTGAGAACAAAGGAAAATTTTGAATACTACTCTGCTGCAATGCAATAATTCAGTTCTTTTTAAAAATTTATATAGCACCAAATCACAACAGCAATTGATGGCTGTAAGGGTACTGTTCATGTGCTAATTAGTGCTGACAAGACTAGTAATTTGGTAGAATTCCACTCTGTCTGCTCCTTACAACAAGTCATATTATTTGTAATATAATTCCATTAAAAATGCTCCAAAAGGAAACAGCAGTAGCAAGATGAAAAGGTCCAGTTCAGTGGCCTGAATCAACAGAGGTGAGTCTTAGTAGACAGCTGGAGGCCATGGCTGCCAGTGTAACAATCCTTAAGAAAAAACATAGACTATGTATCAAAGTGACTATTTTAACATGTGAGTCTATGGATATTGATTGACTTTTAAAGTTAACCTTAAGAGGACATTAGAAGACCTGGACATTTTGGCACTTCTGTGTTTGCTCACTTTCAGCCATACAGGTTGATAATCACCTTCTATTCACTTCATCCATTTGAGGTTAAGAAAATGAATCGATGAAGCTAGCTTTACCTAGAAAAAAGATCAAATATAATACAATGTATTCTGCCTCTTTGTTGAGCCAAAGCTTGATGGCGTTTGTCTACATGTAAATGAAAGTAAATGGTTCTGAAAGTAAGTTTAAAGCTGCCAGAATACTGTTGAAATGTGCAGGGCAAGGAGCAGTACTTAATTTGCTTAATAATTTAATCAGATATGTTGTTCAGCTTCAGTTTAACTTCAGTTTTTTTTAGTTTAAGATAGCCTGCTAACCTGTTTAACTTTATGTGTCTGTTACAGATTAGTTTTGGAACCCACTGGCATATTTTCTTATTTCTTGTTGTTTTTGACACTGTTTGTTTTGCACACAAACCAGAACAAAACTCTAAGATATTTAATGTTTTAAGGAAAACAGCCTATCCTTTCACTGTAGAATCCTGTCCTAATGCCTTCTATTTGTTTCAGATTTTTTTCCCCACAGGGTTGTGAAATTGACACTAAAAGAACAAAGACAGTGTCATTTGGAAACCTTTAAAGTGTGTAAACTTCTGGTGTGAGAGGGCACCAGCCTAGAAGTCCTCCTTTAATGAATGAACTTAAAAAAACACTGAAAGACTTAAAAAACAAACAGACAACAACAACAACAGCATGAACAGCTACTGGAACTGTGTCTCAAAGTGAAACCGTGCCTTATGCTTTTGTCATCTGGTCTTCAGTCAGGATGGGTGGAGCTGTGAGTGCCGGTGAGGACAACGATGACTTGATTGACAACCTTAAGGAGGCTTACTACATCCGCTCAGACCTGGTGGAGCGAGCTTTCCGAGCTATCGACCGTGCAGACTATTACCTGGATGAATACCGGGATAACGCATATAAGGTCAGCACAGCGAAAGTGTGTGGAATCAGCCCACAGGGGTCTAAGCTGGTAAATGTACTATATGCTGTTGTTGCATTTAGGATCTGGCATGGCGGCACGGAAACATCCACCTATCTGCTCCGTGTATTTACTCGGAAGTGATGGAGGCTTTGGATCTCCACCCTGGACTCTCCTTTCTCAACCTTGGCAGTGGGACGGGCTACCTCAGCACCATGGTCGGCCTCATTCTGGGTATGCAGCTCCTTACTTTTTCAGCATATATTCTTTGGTTATTATTTAAAGTACACCAAATTAGCTATTAGCAGTTAATGCTTTTAGCGTACCCAAACAATGACAGCTGTCACTGGATTACTTTACTCAGCAATGTTTTTGATGTAAAAAGAAGCATCATTTTCTTGTGCTGTCTGTGAAATTCTTTATTCACAGTAGAGATGGATAATGGTGTTTTCTTAGTTGTCAAAAATATCTGCATGTTCACAAAAACAGTTAATAATAACAATGGTTGTTTCAAGGCTTTTCATATTATAAGATAAAGACCCTACAACATTTTTAATACAAAGACACCTTTGGCAGAACCAGGCTCAGGCAGGAGCAACCACTGAACGGTTAGAGAGTGAGTGTTAAAATATAAGAAAGGGAGAAGGAACAAAAAGGCTACGGAAATTTGGTTTGATGAATAACTTTGTGTTGATTTAATTTCTTGATTTATCATTGATTTCTTTTCAAACTGTTATATAACTTATTTATCAATGCTATTTATTTTCTTGGTTAAGGATTTGATTATTCCTATGGGGTAAAGGATAGGATAATTATAAGCCACAAGGCTTCAGCCTATTTCTTTTTCGGTTACTGTATGATTGAGTACTTTTATATAAAATGATAATCTGTGTTGTTGTTGTTGTTGTTGTTGTTGACCGAAATAAAAATTTCACTTCTTTCACTTCACTTCAAAAGGACAAAATGAATCCAGTACACTGAAGATGTTAACACTGAAGATACTCTGATATTCCTTTAGTGGTTGGATGTTTTACTGATAGTGATTTTGTGGACTGGTCTGCTTCTTAATGTGAGTAAGATCAAAGAACCGGTGGTCAACTTCAGAAGAAAAAGGACAAATGCAGGCATAGGTGTGTACGTGTGTCTATCCTGGGACAGGATCTGGATGTGGTGGAGGAGTACAAGTAGCAGCACAGCCACGTCAACAGCTTGAACACTAACACAGATGATGTGTACAAAAGGGGATGAGCAAGCTCTATTTCCCAGGAAAGCTGAGCTCCTTTAGTGCATGCAGGAAAATGATGAAGCTTTTCCAGCTGTGGTACACTGCAATCAGGAAGGATGGCTTTGTGATTGGCTGCAAACTGAACACTTTTGAAGGCCACCAGAGAGTCTAGGAGATCATCTAATTATTGGGGTTCTCTATGTTATTGTAGGGTCTTTAACCTACAATATAAAGCACCTCGAGACACCTGTTGTTGTGATTTAGAGATATATAAATAAAATTGAATTGAATTAAATATTCATAAGGTTGATTAGACACTGTGCTGTGCTGACTGTTACAGGTCCCTTTGGAGTGAATCACGGCATAGAGTTACACGCAGATGTGATAGAGTACGCCTACCAGAAGCTCGACTCCTTCATTAAAACCAGCGACAGTTTTGACAAGTAGGTTTCTTGACTTGTCAGCAGCATTTTTTTAATCTCCTCCATGGCTTGTTGTGCATTGCTGCTCTCTCACTTCAGATTTGAGTTCTGTGAGCCATCCTTCGTGGTGGGAAACTGCTTGGAGATCCCTCCAGAGAGCCGTCAGTATGACAGGGTGTACTGCGGGGCCGGCGTGCAGAAAGAGCATGAGGATTATATGAAGAACCTGCTCAAGGTGGGGGGCATCCTGGTGATGCCTCTTGAGGAAAAGGTTTGTGGTCTGTCTGAGTCTCCATGGTATTTTATGTTACTTTTTAAAATATAAGTGTAACTGGAAATATTCAAGAGATAATCTCTATAAATAAATATCTGCATGTAGTAATGTCACCCTCGCTTTTGGAACTACAGTAGTGATTACAGGAACTGCAGTTTTTGGCACACAAACTGATAGTATGAACTCTTCATGTTACTGAATTCAATCAGATGAAAAAAAAATCATTTATACACACAAACGTATTAAAGGACTACCCTTCTGTTTTATGCAGTTGACCAAGATCACTCGAACGGGACTGAACAGCTGGGAGACCAAAAAGATCATCTCTGTGTCCTTCGCCCCTCTGGTGCTGCCCAAACACAGCACCAACAGCAAACCCAAGACTGTTCCACTACGTGAGTGTCATTTGTCCTTCTTTCATTTCTCGCCATTTTCATTTCCCCGATGTTGACTTGCCATTCTCAACATTTCAGCCAAGTTTGAGGTGCGATCGTTACAGGAACTGGCCCGTATCTGCATCCGCCACACCCTCAGAGTGACCACGGATGGAGGAGACAGCCACTCCCGTGGCCGAGGCTCCTCGTTCAGCGTTGGCCGGGGCCTGGCGGTGGCAGGGCTTCATAAGTATGGGCCTCGTTTCAAACGCAGGAGGGTCCACCGGCGGCACTGCAACGCCCTCGTCCTGGCCACCCGCCAGGTCGTAGCCAGCAGTGGGATTGGTCCTGCTTCCTTGGACAACAACAACAACCAGGGGGCACGAGGAGCGGAGGAAGAGGAGGAGGCAGGAGAGAGGGAAGTGAGGCAGCAGATGAGAGGGGGCAGGAGGGTGGGGAGGGGATCTGGAGGCAGGGCAGTCGTGGTGGAGGAGGAGGAGACGGTGGAGGAGGAGGATGAAGAGGAGGAGCAGGAAGAGGAAGAAGAGAAGGAGACGGGCGAGCTGCTCCGACCCCAGCCCGCTGTGAATGTCCTGAGAGAAAGGATCCTGGGCCTGCCGCTACCCGAGCCTCTGAAGATGTACCTGCTGTACTACAGAGAGAAATGAGCTGCAGCCAGGTCCCGAGTCAGAGTCCAGAGCTGGAATCTTGCAGGGGCTAAAGCCTCTGTTCCAATCCCACCACCTCCTGTACAGGCAGGACGATACACCTTACTGACCCCAAGCTCCGCCACGGGTCTGTTTCTCTCTTTTACCTGCCCTCATAGTCTCCATCATCCATCCTGTTTCTGCCCCCTCTTTTTCCCGCTGCTCTTTACTCAAGTCATTTTCTGGTGCTGTGAAAAGTCAGCTCCGTACGTCCAGGGGAGGGGGAGGGAGGGTTTTCCATTTGTAAACTTTGGACCTCCTTTGGGGTGCAAAAAGACAGAAATTGGTATGAAATAAACCATTTATGAATTAGCTCTGCAGCTCTAATATTAGAAACAGCAGTTTAACAGTCCACTGTTGCCTGAGTACATAGCTTGTACAGGGGCATCTTAGTGGCACTCAGAGAAGATACAGTCACAGGGTAAACAAGACAACCCAAGATCAAAGACTGTAGCAGAGGGATCGGTTTAGCCACAGCCTGGAACTGATTACAGCTGGAGAGTACAGAATGATGAAGTGGAAGCCAGTTTGTCCACAAGCAGCTGTTATCATCTCACTGGGATGATGTCATTTTACTAAAGAAGATTCAGATTAAAGGGTATGAGAACTAAATAGATTTTCTTTGGTGATGTTGTAGCTATAGCAGACAACCGCAAGATAGCGTGGCAGGTTTCTTCCACAGATTTCTAAATAAAATGGGAGCTGTGCCTTTAGCCCCCAGTCCATGATGTAATTTAAGCCCTTAAAGGATAATTGTGGTTTATTTGTTTCTGTTGTGTCTTGACACTAACAGAGATGCTCTAAGAGCCATTTCACTTGCTGTTAATCCCAGTGTAGAGAGAGTAGGCTGCTGCAGAGGATGCTGGTCAGCTACTAGCTTTTTTACACCTGCTTCTAGAATAAAAACACAACACTGATAATATGTCAGGCTGGAAATCAAATTGTACTCGTCTTTTTTTTTCTGTTTTTTTTTTTTTTTTTATAAACAAGGAAACTGGTTCTAGTCTTCTGCTAATACATGCTAATTGGTCAGCTGAGCATTTCTGCCATGCTTCCTTGATGGATTCAAATGTTTACAAATGATAAGTACATACTAGAAGTCTGGGCTAGCATACAGCTGCCTGTGTTGGCACAACTTTCAGTCAAATCAAAGTTGGAGCCCTCGCTTAATTTTTCAGCCTGAGAGGTTGCTGCTTTGAGGAACCCACAGAACTACAATAACCAGGGGAGCACAGCAAATTTAAATAAAAACAGAATTACCCTTTAAATTATCTTATTTTTAAGGCTGACGCTCGGTCATCTTTTCCCTGTGTTTTAAGAGCCTAGTTGACGATCTACTGGGCTGAGTTTTCCTTTATTTTTTTTTTCTTCTTTCTTTCTTTCCTATGCATACGTTTCATCATGTGAATTTGTCTTCGTCTCCTTGGAGATGAAGCAGACTTTAAGCCTCACATGTGCATCCAAAGGGCAGTCTCACTGTTTTTCTCTGCATCCCATTAACCAAAAGAGAATGACCATAAAATATACTAATATTCCATTTTACATATAAAAAAAAAAAACAGCATGATAAAAACACACAAGTAATTATTCTGATGACTGGGTGTGTGCTGTCATGTTCCTTGTAATATTTAGGTTTTTGTGAATGAAATCATTTTTTGAGACTTGAAGTGGTGTGTATGTATGAAACTGTTGTACTTTTTGTTTTGTGAATCATAAGAAAAAGCAACTTTAAACAGGTACTTTAAAATAGAAGATACTTCTTTATTTACCATTTTTCCCACTGTGGACTCTAGTTTGATGGGCATTATTCCTTTGTACTTTACACCTTCTTCTGTGCCAAACTTTAGTTGCATGGACTCAAATCTGGAGTGGGACCAGCAGATCAACAGCAAGTCACTCATCACAAGAAAAATACATTTCTAAAACTACACCACTTCCACTGTTTGGTATGTAAAAATCATCTAAAGCCTTAGATTTTTTTTTTCCATTTGAAGGTTGTTTGCATTCGAAGAATCTGTTTTGAAGCACAAGGCAATGCAGAAGGCATCAGTAATACAGTGTATCAGATAAATCATGGATGTGACCACAATAACGGGAATCAGAGAAAATAGTTCCAAGTGTAACGTCACGCTTCACTGTGATTTTTTTTTTTCTACTGCTTGATCTACTTTCAAGTACTGTATGTGCACCATTCCTTTATTCAATACAAATACCATTCTGCTGTGCTGTTGTGCTCCTCTGCTGAATGTATACGATCACACACTTTTTTTCTCCTTTTCCTATTTTGGTGAGACTGACTTGCTTGTTTTTCTGAGTTGAGCTGTAATATTGACCTGCAGATAATAAAGTTCATTATATAAAAGTTGACAGTTTCTTGTGGTTTTGTCAGGTGAGTATTGAGCTTATTTTTTTCTTAGAGAATAAATGTGAAATATGACAATCCCAGAGATAACAGGTTTGCAAATATATGAATTTATATAATATATAATTTAAAGGCGACATGCTAATTTATTGGGGGATTCCACCAGAGCAGGTCCAAAAAACCCTGTTTTACAATCTGAGGAAAACGGGTCACAGCTTTTAATTTAGGGCTTTTCAGTCCCTTTGCTACAGAATTAGAAACCTAAGCACCTATCCATGCAGTCTGCCTTTACAAACACTGAAAGAGTGTTTTTCTAAGAGCTCACTGAATTTCAGGTAATACGATGCCACTATTGCTGCAAGTCACAAGTGAAATTTCTTCCCCTGCTTGACATCAGCTGTATTATTCCAAAGTGGACACATGCAGCAATCACAGTCCACATAAAGTTACAGAGCAGAATCACTGAGTTCTGAGGCTTAGACCATTGCTGACTAGTCAGCAATGGTCTAACTCAAAAATTGCAGTTCCACGCCTCCTCTATAATTAACATAAAAACTGTTAGCCTCATGACACAACTTTCCATGGCTGGAGTAATGCATAGGCCTTGTACTGTTGTCTATATAGTATAGTTGCACTGGACCTTTGTGAGAGGCCACAGTCCTTCTGTTTTTCCTGGTCTAAAACAAGTTTTAGCTTTGCCTTTTTAACCCTTCTACTGATTAACCATGTTTAATTTGCATCTACTTAGCATGTGCATGTGTGTGTGTGTGTGTGTGTGTATGAAAGAAAATAAGGAAAAGTAGAGGGAAGGGTAGGTCCTAATGTGTAACATCACACATTCTTAAATACCCTCAAAGACACACCACAGTACTCCCATTAATTTCTCTTTATTAATGTAAAGACACTAAACAAGTAGAAGACATAGCCAAGTCAGATACATAAGCGCACCAGCAGAATCGTCATATGGCTACAATGACAGCATGTAAAAATTGATCGCAAACAGTCTGGGAGTTTGGATCCAGTGATGTAGCTAAGTGATACAAGATTTTTCAATTAAATTATACATTCACATTTTGTTCACTAAATTTCTATGACCGATGAACACAACAAAAACATGTTACTCAAGCATGCTAAAGTCATGCGTATACAGCATTTCAATGTTAGCTCTTATTTTAATATTTATGTTTGTGAAGTACAACTTACAGGTACTGTGCCAATACTGAACCGTGACTCTCTGCACAGGCCCACATCAATAACATGACCCATGCTTTCAACATCCATGTGGAAAACTCATCAACTAAGTGGGGAAAACAAGCCTGTACCTTGCCGAATACAAAGACACATAATATATACGATGAAGAAAAAAAAAAAAAAAAAAAAACAACATTTCAACATTAAATTACAGAGCTCCAAAAATAAAATAACTATTTTCAAGAAAAAGAATGAATAAAAAATTATATCTACATCTGTATATAAAAACATAGGATCGTAATAAGTTAGACTTTTTCAATATGGAAACTCATGTGTGTTTCTTACAGATCTAAAAGTGACTAAGGATTGCCTTTAAACAAGTTATATTCATTACAGTATCTAAATAGATACGCAGGCATGGGTCAAACAGCAGAGAGATCCTTGAGGTACCCTGTGAGGTCGGACCCCAACTTTAAGTCGGTGGTTTGAAAAGAGAGGGGGGGGGGGGGGGGGGAGGTTTTGGGATAAATGTAAATACACGTTAGTTACAATTTTTTTCTTGTTTTCTCCCCGATTGCCACGACTTAGGAGAACAATTTTCAAAAAAACAAAAAACAAAAACCAAAAGTCACATACTTTTATTGCACAAAGGTAGAGTTAGGGCTACCTAGACCTCACAGGGATTGTTAGAGACATAGCCCTGATGGTTTACAAGTCTTCAACTCACAAACGGCACACATCACAAGTATTTTAAAAAGATTTAATTTGCCACTTGACCCACGCTTGCTGAAATGACACAGTGGGTTGGAAAACCCTGCATGGTAGCAGCGAGCAGAGAGCGCACCCCTTCACGGTTAAGAGTATGGGGAACGGAGAGCAGCAGAGAGGCAGGCTGAACCATGACGGTTAAAACTGCATATTGTCCACCTGGAGGCAAATGTTGAATGGTGTGTCTGTGGGGGTTTAATGTTCTTTTACACTCACACCAATACCAAGGTAGATAAAAATAAAAATCACAAGGAGAATATGTTGACCCTTCATCTGCCCAACTTTGCAGTGGTGCTTATCCAAATGACCCAGGATGCCCCCGACTGAACTTCACGCTCTTAACAATTCTCTGATCCTGGAATGAATTTGTAGATGAGCCGACGAAGACTGGGAGGCCTGTGCGTGCACGGCTCAAATGAAGGAGCAGAGACTGAGGATGCAGATTAAGGCACCATGGAACCCTGACAAATCTGAGGCACATTCCAGGACAGTACTTTTGATGCGACTCAGGCTGTAGTTCAAGCTGATCTCTGGCCTGGTGGTCTGGTGGCCAACTGCTATGTCATGCAACCTAGAAACTGTCCACAGAGGGTACATGTGTCGGGCTCTCCCCCCATGTTCCCCACCTCCCTTGTGTGTCTCAGGAAGAACAGCATCTACTGATTACAGCAACTCGTGACTGAGTCCAGATCTGGAGCATGGTTTATTTCCTGGCCTGCACACTTGCAATCATACAGACTTAAAGAAATAGTCCACCATTTGAGAAAGTTTGCTTATGTATTAGTTTCTGCTTGTGGTTTATGTAGCGTACAGATTTCATACTAAGAAGCTTAGCTTGGCTCAGCTGAAGAAGAAAAACAGTTCTAAGGTACTCAATCATAATATGTCGTGTGTATTTTTTTCCAATAAATATTTCATTTTAAATGTGTTTGTGCTCATTTAGAAAGAGTGACATCACATAGTTTGAGCTCTGACTGCTATTAGTAAACCTTTCAGTACTGTCTACAGCACATGCAGCTTTACAGCTGAGGGATGCGGATTGTTCATGGTAAGCTACCAACTAGCTTGTGAATCATCACGACATAAAGTTAGCCACAGTATGGCAAAGGTACTGTGGCACTGCATTACAAGGGAAATGTAACTATTTAATAACTTTAAAAGTGATGTTATTGGATTTGTTACCCAGTCAGCACATTTTAAGGGAAGTAATCAAAGCAAAAGGCTACAACCATTTCCTCTTTTGACACTGGTCGCATTTTCACATGCAAACAGGCTTCGCTATGTGCATGCCTTTGGTTTTAGAAGAGAAAAACATTTTGGTGAGATCCTACTTAAAAGCTCTTTTTGGCTTGAGAATTCAACTTGACTAATAATTTACTTGTTCTTATTGCTTTTGTGTTGTGCTGAGCTAGATTTGACACCGATATTCAGGTTGTACAGAGTAACATCCATTAGGTTGACTGGATTTACCAAAAACAATTAAATGTAAACACCAACATTTTATTTGGTAATTGTAACAGACTAACTGCTTTGCAGTTTATTGTTTAGTTTATAATTTATTAACTAGATTCTATGTCTGCATTTGCATAGTTTTGCCTTTTCAGCTGAGCTGACATGCTGCCTATTAGAAATTTAGTACGAGAATTTTTGAAATTCAAATGGCAGTTTCACCAGCTATGTCTAAAGCCGATCACTTTCTGCTTCACACTTCAGCGTAAAGGTGGTAAAAATTCTTATCGCTTCTCTTTTGTAAGTGTATTTGCCAAAATGTGCAACTATTCCTTTAAGACTGAAGCCAGCACATGCAGCCACACGCAATCTTAAAGCGCCTCTAAAGCAACAATTAAAGTCGTGGATAAAAACAGAAAACAAACAAACCTATTCAGACAGTGATTCAAAGATGCACAGATATGCAGCCAGATGTACAACACCACATTCACACACACACACAACTATGTTAGTGCCAGGTTCAACAGAGCTCTCAGCCCCCTCCCCCCACTACCACACACACACACACACGTCACACACACACACACACACACACACACACACACACACTTACAGTAACATGAAGGACACCTAACACACATCTAGGAAGATATGAAGTAGTGCAAGGGAAGGTTAAGCCCACCTTTACTTTTTTTGTACGTTAAGAACATTGCGATGCGTCTGTGTGTGTATGCACACACACACACACACACACACACACACACACACACACAATTACTGACATTCATCAATATCTAGGGAACTGTAAAAGCAGTGCAGTATAATGTTATGCACAGCTGCTATTGTTTTGTTGTATTCAAGAGATCAGTTAACAGTGGTGTAGTTAAAAACTAGAAAGCAGCATTAATCTTTTTTTATACCCATCCTCTAAAGGTAATTCCCAATGTAGACAGGTGCAAAACAGGTTGGCAGGCAGTGACAGTAGCAGTAGGAACCATCACTTTGGCACCAGGCCACGGGATTGGGGATAAAGAGGGGATCCTGGGCTGGAGGGGCTGTATGAAGAGGTCGGGGTACTCGACTTCTTGCCTGTTCTTGGTCGTCTAAAGGAGAGAAAAGATTGGCATAGAGTTAAACTCACTGATGGTGTGACACCAAAAGGTTTTCTATGCTGTTTACAGGGTTCATCTGTCACATATCAAAGATTTGAGGAGTCTTTAACAGGGTAAATCATTTACTCTGAATGCAAATTTACAATCTGCTGTCTCTTTCCTTTTGTGTTGTGTTGTACAATTCTGGACAGAAATGAAACAAAGAGGAAGATATTTTGTACAACAAGCCAATGTAAAGCTGTTGCAACATGGTGGGTGTAAAATATTACCAAAAAAGCACTAGCTTCTTAACCAATTCCATCAGCCCGACAACAGGATGCGGCACTCGAAGGTGAATATAACTTGTGGTACTGTTGCTTACCCTGACTTTGGCTTCTTGAGGCTGCCGCTAGCACCAGCAGCAGGCAGCATTTGTCCCAAGCTGCTGTGAAAGCTTGAGGCATCTACCTCGATCTCATCCTCATCCCGAAGAGCATCCTCCAGAGCTGCCGCCAGCTTTGGGGCGATAACTGGCTCCTGGTACTCTTTAGAGGTCCGTGCAGGAATGTCCATATCCAGCATTATGATGTTCTCAGCCTAGAACAATGACACAGAATCACATTCATCTGGGAAAATTCAGTTATATACAAATGTGGTCAGAAGATTTACACAAGTTGTGAAGGTCTCTTAGAGACTTTTATAAACAGCTGCAGATCATCAGTTCAAACTCCTGTATGCAAGTATAAATTTGCCAATATCTTGAAGAAGACCAGCTGTTTAAGAACAACCCAGGAACCACCATGCCTAGGGCCTACTGTGAATTGGAAACTACTAGAGCACCAGTGTGAAAAAAAATATGTTATATAATGCATTGCATTATGTTTAATAACCAGTAAAGTATTTGCAATGAGCTCAATCTTAAACCTGTGCAGCAGTAACGTTAATCTTTCAAATACTGACAACTGCCATTGCTACGTCTCAGCCTCCTAAAAATCTTATGAATACCAAAACTTGATGGTGCAGAAGATTAGAACTCTGACCTCGGGGTCAAGGTCTCTAAGATTTGAAGTTGTCCAAGATTTTGGCTTTGAAAATCCTACACTGCAGCATTCGAGTTATCACATTCACAAGATCTTCAGAAAACTGGACGTTTGATTCAAGCTCGTTTGATGCACCTATGGTATCAATTTGTAAATCCTAGTTGACTTCTCAACTATGAGCAGGGCTCTAGATTAACTTTTTGCCACAGTTGCACTGATGCACTTTTTCTTTAAGAGTACCAGCACAAAAGTTAGATGCACCCAAATTTTTCAACCTTATCACTTAACCCCCATGTTTTACATGTTCACTTTAACTTAACTTTTTTTGTTAAGTTAACGTAAAGTTTTTTTTGTTAGTAGCTGTGGGTAATCTTTTCTCATTACCCACAGCTACATCTACTTCTGTCGGGGCTAGGCTACTCACTAGGGCTGGGTATCATCACTGATTTCTATATTTGATTCAATTCCGATTCGCAAGGTCCTGATTTGATTCTATTCAATTTTGACCCAGACAATCAGAAATATTTTAATGCTGATCATTAATCAGCACTGACACCTGTGAGACTTCGTCAGAGGTGTAAGAATCCCAGCAGATGCCTTTGTGTCAAAGTAATTGAGGATAAAACTCAGAAAAACATGGAGATTTTCCTGGCCTGGCTTTTTAAATAAATACAATTTTATTTATATAGCACCTTTCTAGACAGAATTACAAAGTTCTGCACATAAGATAACAAATAATAAAAGGGTAAAACAGTTTTTGGTTAAATTTCTGCCTGTTTTATATTGTCTGTCTTAAAAAGGTGAGTTTTGAGTTGTTGTTTTTTTTTAACAAAAAAAAAAAAAAAAACAACAACAACTACCGAGTCCACAGTTCTTAATGTATGAGGGAGAGAGTTCCACAGTCTTGGGGCCACAGTGGCAAAAGCTCTGTCACCCTTTGTTCTCATCTTAGTCTGTTTTATAGCAAGTAAGCCCTGATCAGATGACCTCAGGGACCTGCTAGGGACATAGGGCTGTAGCAGATCGGAGATGTAGGATGGTTCCAGTCTATGCAAGGCTCTAAATGTCAAGACCAGGATCTTAAAATGTACTCTAAATTCAACAGGAAGCCAGTGTAGCTGAAATAGCAGTGGTGTCACATGTGAATACTTGGAGGATTTTGTCAACAGCCTAGCTGCAGCGTTTTGCACAACCTGCAGACGATCTAGAGAACCTTTGCTTAGACAAACAAACAGTTACAATAGTCCAAGCGTGAGGAAATAAATGCATGTATAGCTATCTCCAGTTCAGGGCGAGATAAAAAAAAAATGGGGCTTAACTTAGCCACATTTCTTAAATGATAAAAACAAGACCAAACCAGAGATTTCACATGCCGATCCAATGTGACAGTCTAAAAGTGACACCTAAAATCCTGATAGAGGATTTAACATACACAGAAAGAGGACCAAGGGCTTTCACTATCTGAGATACAAGTCTGTCCGGAGCATATATGAGGACTTCAGTTTTCCCCTTGTTGAGTTGGAGGAAATTTACAGCCATCCAACGCTTGATGGAATCAGTCATTTAAAAGCTGAAGCTTAGATAAATCCTGGGGGCTTAAAAGAAATGTACAACTGAATATCATCAGCATAACAGTGATAAGAAATGTCCTCAAAAGAGCCCATTATATGCTGGAGGGGGAGAAGATATATTAAGAACAATAAAGGCCCCAAAACCGAACCCTGAGGGACACCACAAGTAAGGGAGGTAGAGGATGACCTACAATCTGAGACCACCACAGAAAAAGATCGGTTATGTAGATATGAGGAGAACCACCCTAAGGCAGTACCCGATACAACAACCTAATGCTTAAGCCTTTCGAGGAGGATGTGGTGGTCAACAGTGTCAAAAGCCGATGTTAGGTCCAACATAAGTAGGACCGAGCATTTTCCTACATCATTATTCATCAAAATGTCACTTGAGACCCTAGGAAGGGCTGTTTCTGCGGAGTGAGCTCTGCGTAAGCCGGACTGAAACTTATCGCAAATGTTATGTTTGTGAAAGTATCCAAAATGACAGGGCGTGATGAGGTGGCGATAGACATAACAGGTGCTGAATGAGAAAAGTTCATTCTTATGTTATTAATCTTTGCAAAACAAGACCCAAAAAAAAAAAAAAAAAAAAAAAAAAAAAAAAAACACCAGCGTCTGACTGCGCTGTAAACAACGGTAGACTGGTGAATAATAAGCAAGCAAATTAATGCAGATTTAAGACGAGAAACTGTTCTCGAAGTACATGGAGAGAGAGAGCAAGAGAAAGCTGTGCAGAAAGTGTGATTTTTATTGTGGTTGAAGCAAAGCAGCAAAAGTAAGAGAGAATTCATGAAGATGTTTATCAAAGGTGAAGTGTAGTTTTGATCTTCTTTTGATGCTGGTTCAATGAGTTTTGGTTGGAGAGAGACAAAACTTGCAGCATCAGAATCTAGCGCAAAAAAAGACGTAAACACAAAGCGTGGACCCGGAGCATCAGAATCATTGAGCTGTCAGTTTTCATTTATACAGGGAGTGCAGAATTATTAGGCAAGTTGTATTTTTGAGGAATAATTTTATTATTGAACAACAACCATGTTCTCAATGAACCCAAAAAACTCATTAATATCAAAGCTGAATGTTTTTGGAAGTAGTTTTTAGTTTGTTTTTAGTTTTAGCTATTTTAGGGGGATATCTGTGTGTGCAGGTGACTATTACTGTGCATAATTATTAGGCAACTTAACAAAAAAACAAATATATACCCATTTCAATTATTTATTTTTACCAGTGAAACCAATATAACATCTCCACAGTCACAAATATACATTTCTGACATTCAAAAACAAAAAAACAAATCAGCGACCAATATAGCCACCTTTCTTTGCAAGGACACTCAAAAGCCTGCCATCCATGGATTCTGTCAGTGTTTTGATCTGTTCACCATCAACATTGCGTGCAGCAGCAACCACAGCCTCCCAGACACTGTTCAGAGAGGTGTACTGTTTTCCCTCCTTGTAAATCTCACATTTGATGATGGACCACAGGTTCTCAATGGGGTTCAGATCAGGTGAACAAGGTGGCCATGTCATTAGTTTTTCTTCTTTCATACCCTTTCTTGCCAGCCACGCTGTGGAGTACTTGGACGCGTGTGATGGAGCATTGTCCTGCATGAAAATCATGTTTTTCTTGAAGGATGCAGACTTCTTCCTGTACCACTGCTTGAAGAAGGTGTCTTCCAGAAACTGGCAGTAGGACTGGGAGTTGAGCTTGACTCCATCCTCAACCCGAAAAGGCCCCACAAGCTCATCTTTGATGATACCAGCCCAAACCAGTACTCCACCTCCACCTTGCTGGCGTCTGAGTCGGACTGGAGCTCTCTGTCCTTTACCAATCCAGCCACGGGCCCATCCATCTGGCCCATCAAGACTCACTCTCATTTCATCAGTCCATAAAACCTTAGAAAAATCTGTCTTGAGATATTTCTTGGCCCAGTCTTGACGTTTCAGCTTGTGTGTCTTGTTCAGTGGTGGTCGTCTTTCAGCCTTTCTTACCTTGGCCATGTCTCTGAGTATTGCACACCTTGGGCTTTTGGGCACTCCAGTGATGTTGCAGCTCTGAAATATGGCCAAACTGGTGGCAAGTGGCATCTTGGCAGCTGCACGCTTGACTTTTCTCAGTTCACGGGCAGTTATTTTGCGCCTTGGTTTTTCCACACGCTTCTTGCGACCCTGTTGACTATTTTGAATGAAACGCTTGATTGTTCGATGATCACGCTGCAGAAGCTTTGCAATTTTGAGACTGCTGCATCCCTCTGCAAGACATCTCACTATTTTTGACTTTTCTGAGCCTGTCAAATCCTTCTTTTGACCCATTTTGCCAAAGGAAAGGACGTTGCCTAATAATTCTGCACTCCCTGTATTTAAAAGTCGATTCAGGATTTAATGAATCGATATCGCTTCATTCAAGCTACTCACCTCTATCCGCCTGCACTTTCAAACGTACACACGCTTAGGACTACAGGACTATCTGGACCATGGACAATCAGAGAGGTCTTGCCCCTGACTATCTCTGATTGGTTTAGACCTCGATATAGGCATAATGTGTGTCTATTGTTGACCACACGGAGACTTTCAGAGTTGCAGAGACTTTTTGTACGGCTGGTCACACTGGTGCGACCTACGAGTTTTTTAGTCGCACCATTGAGAAATTAGGTTGCATATGCGACCAAATTGGTCGCACGCTAGAGCCCTGTATGAGAGTGAGGTGAATTTCAACGCGTTGTGCTCCCATGCACAACCTTTGTTGTTCCCATCAGCTTTCTACAGCTGAGGGAAAATACAGTTTTATATGCAGTGATAACTTAACTATAATAACAACACTATAAAGGAGAGGGAGAAAAGCTTACTTTGTATCTCATGTCAGGCTTCAACATCATGGCCACACGGGCATGGTGACTGAGGGGCCTCCAGTAGCCGACTGCAGACCGAGGCCTGCTCATCATCTGATGGTCACTGAGAGAGAGAGAGAAAGAGAGAGAGAAAATGAGTATTACAAAGCAGCATGGGAAATTTGCTTCTTGCTTTGGTGTTTTACAATAAATCAGTTGCCAGCTCTGCCACTCTGCAGCACTATAATGAGCAACTGTGTGCACCGTTTGCTAGAATTGCATGCCAAACAGCATCTATTGAAGGGACTTTTAGTTTCCCTTTCCTAATAAGGCACAGGTTCCACAGCTGGTTCTCCAACACTTGTCTGTTTTAGCTCTTTTCCAGTAGAACCTATTAGGGTCAGGTCGGCTCGGTTTTTAGGGTTTTCCATTAGGTGGCAGTACCTGGTACTAGGTACTTTTTTAGTACCTACTTGGCCGGAATTCCAAGCGATCTAAAGTGATCAGAAAACATGACGTCAAGACTGCATGCCACCAATTGGCTAGTCAGTGATGTCATTCGATAAGTCTCCTTCACAAGAATCAAAACTTCTACTTATGAATCCCTGCAATGAGGAAAATGGCTACACAAAAAACAACAGCGTGGTTCCCGACTGAGCAGCAAGTATATCACCGACTCAATGTGATCCTTTGTTGTGGTGTTTATAACGACCCCACGTACATTGGGTGGTACTCGATTGTAATGGACAACCAAAACAGAGTCGAGTAGGTAGTAGAGGAAAAGCACTACTTGTGAACCTATACAAAGAAAGGTAAATATAAGCTAGTCAAGCAGAAAACATTCTAAAAATGTTATGATTTGATATGGAAAGACCCACTCTGAATATTCCCAGACTTACTCCTCAATACGTGTGATGGGCTTCATCTTCCATTCCTCAGGCTCCTCATCGAAGAAAGCCCTGTTGACTATTTTGTTTTTCTCCTCTAGAGGAATGAAGTTTTCAATAATCAGATGCCTGAAAGAAACACATGAACATTTAATAGACAGACAGGGAGACAGAGACAAAGAAAACTCAGACATGTTATTAAAACAGGAAAGGTTGAAAGCATTTGAATGTAATGTATCTGTTCCTCATTAAATATTTCATTTCCATGCACTACAGTGAGAAAAAGTCTTAAAGCACAAAAAGCTCCACTAATTCGCTAGCAATCTTTTTACGGTTCGTAAAAAGATTGCTAGCGAATCTGTGCTGAAGTATGACACATGACACAGTCTTGACCAGAGATTTGTGTCAGGCCAACATTGATATGCAGACTTCATACTTGAGTTTGAGGTCCCTGGTGAGTTCGTTTTGGATCTGCTCCATCTCCTGGCGCTCGTTGATGTGTGCCTCTTGGAGATCTTGGATTTCTGCCTTCACTGACTGCAGCTTGGAAAACAGCTAGAGGAGAGAGAAAGAGAAAACTAGAGTGACCAGAAAAAGACTGTTAGAGCATTCAGCCTTAAATGTTTTTGTTTAAATGCCTGATTGTCATGAGGAATAATGAACAACCCAAATAGAACACCACAGACAATACCCGACTTAAAATAGCAGTTGACCTACTTACTTGCAAGAAACTTTATTACCCGACAAACCAAAAACACTGTACCTTCAACAGTGTCATTATGACGACAAGGTATGCCATCTTTGTCAATCTCAATATTAGATTCTGATCGTTTTATTTATTTCTTATTTTTTGTTAAATGAAGGTTATGAAATTCAACATTTTTACCATCCAAATCCATATACATGTTGATATAGTTAGTTTTTTGCATATTCAGCACAATTATTTTCATATTAAACAAATTTTAATACTAGACAAAGATAGCCCGAGTAAATATGAAAGGTTTTGAAATGATTACATCATTTAAGTAAGACAAATATGCAAAAAAATCTAACTCAGGAAGGGGGCAAATACTTTCACAGCATTGTAAATGTTCAGTTCAATTGAGTCAGCTCACAATCACCTCGAATTGCTTATATTGTAATAAAAAAAAAAATTCTATAAGGTTACTGAGATCTGGTAATAATGATGGGAGGAAGAAGCCCTTTTAACAGGAAGAGAACTCTGGGGAAAACGAGGCTCAGAGATAGACGGCCATCAGCTGGAGATTAGGGTAATGGCTTTTGAAATGAAAGATACCACGTTTGCACTTTACGTAGAATGAGGTAAACCTGCAGTGTAGAGTTTGTTTCCAGCCAGTCTGGTTTATTAACGACTCTATACTCTGCAATGCTATCATTAATCTTTGGTAACAAAGCAAAACACTTTTCACTTGTTTTCACTTTCATTAATTTCCATTTCTATATTCATTTTAAATGTCAGGGGCTGATATTGTAAAATCATAGCCTCTAAAAAAAAATGTACTCTCAGAACTCAGTTCCTCTTTTTCTTTTGTGTCAACATGAAAACAAAAACTATTTTGACATTTGGGAATCAATTCAGAATTCTTCCATACCCATGTGAACCAAATTTGTTGATAATGCCTTGGGCAAATGTGACAACCATCCTCACCTTTTTCAGCTTCTTGGTTTTAATGTCAACTTCCTGTTGCAGAGAAGTGTAGGTCTCCTTAAGCTCCAGTGTCTCTTCATCACGACTTTCCATTTGCTGCTGCATCTCTCGCTCTCGCCGTTTCTGGACACACATAAACAAACTTGCATGTGTTCACAACTTTTAATGGGTTCTGTCTCTGAGGTCAAAGACAATTTACTGGCTGAAAGAGGTTTTCGTCTGGTACTAAATGGACAAAAATGTTCACTTTCAAAAATCAGTGCCTAGTCTGCTGAAGAAGTCTGAAATGCCTAACAAGGAATTTGATGAATTTGGAATCATAAGTACATGGGATAGAAAACTGCTAGCAGAGTAATGTTCTGGTAATATAGAAAGTATTACCCTTGTACTTGGCGCCAACCCCTTTACTATACCTGTTCAGCAATCTCCTGCCTCTTTTGCTCCAGCATTCTTTGCTGCTCATTGGTGTGATCCACAATGTTCTTCCCCCCTACTAGGAGCTTACTCTCCATTGCCTGGATGCAAATAAAAATTAGGAAAAGATCTCTTTAAGTCACACAAGGGATAAAAGAAAATGACTCCAAGCACAAGACCAGTACAACCTCAAAGAAGCTATGGTAACTTTTGTGAGTGTAATTTAAATAATTTTGAGCTTGAACGCTTCCTTTTGTTCAAAATTGCTTCAACAGATAAGTAGAAGTTCCCCACAGCACATAGGTGCTCATGTTTGATTTGACAGATTTGTGTTATTTTTAACACACTGGATACCCTTCTTTGTGTCTACATCCAGGGATCTTTTGTTTCTTAAGTGAATGTGTAAACCACTGCACTACGGAGCCACTGCTACTTCTAAAAGGAAGAACATCTATGCCAGAGTCATTTTCATTGACTTTGTCTCAGCTTTTAACACGATCATTCCACAGCAGTTTGCAGGGTTCACGCCTAATAGAATCAGCTTTTCCACAACCTCCAACTGGGTTTTCAGCTTTCTGACAAAGCGGCAACAGACAGTCAAGGTGGGCAGCCACACATCAAAGACTATCTTACTGAGTACAGGCTCTCCTCAGGGGGGTGTCCTGAGCCCGCTGTTGTTCAGTCTGCTCACACATGACACTAACCAAATTGTGAAGTTCGCAGATGACTCAACAGTGGTTGGCCTCATCACTGACATGAGTGATGAGTCCACTTATATAATGGACATGGAGCAGCTTGAAGTGTGGTGTAGATCTCATAATCCCACCATCAATGTGTATAAAACAAAAGAGATGGTAATTGATTTCAGGAAGTCTGGCAGAGTTCACAGACCTCACCATAGATGGTGCTGCTGTGGAGAGGGCCAGCAGTGTTAAGTTTCTGGGTGTGCACCTAGAGTTAATACCACAGCAGTTTAAATTGAAACAAAAAGAAAAAGCACAAAAGCGCTTCCACTCCCTCAGGAGACTCAGAAAAGCAGGACTCTCCACACTTCACCTCACAACTTTTTGCAGTGGCACCATTAAAAACATCCTGACACAAAGTTTTACATCTTGGTTTGGCAGCTGCAAGTCCAATGAGAAACAACAACTCAATAGACTGCCAGGAGGATTGTTGGTGCCCCTCTCTCGTCTCTGGAAGAAATCTACAAACAGAGCTGCATACACTTAGCCATCTCCATCATCAGAGACTCCCACCACCCCTCTCATAGCCTGTTCTCCCTCCTGCTGTCTGGCAAGAGAAAGAGGAGCATCAGCTGCAGAACCACCAGGATGCTGGAAGGGTTCTTTGCACAAGCCGCGAGACTGACAAATGAACTGTGCCCCCTCCCCATCCATTCCACTATTCACACAGCTATACTGTAAGATCCACAAGCGGACTTTGATAACCCCTATCTACACATGCATGCACACACGCATACAATATACAGCTCAAATACACACACGACTTAATTTAATTACCCCCTTCTGTGAAAGGACTGCTGCTGCTACCTGAATTAGTGTGACTATTTAGACTTGAGTTTGTTTTAGAATTTAGATTTTGTTTTTTTATCCCTGTTTATTGTTATGATTTATTACTGCCTTTTTACTGCTCTTTTTAAAAACATTTTATTGACTATTTCACCAGCTGATGAGTGTTTCATTTCAGCCTGGGTAACACCATACGAAATGACAAACTTCTTGAAACTCTTGGAACTTAAAAATCTGCTTACCTTAACTTTGGCTGCAAGCTTCTCTCCGGCCTCCCTCTCCTTCCGGAAGTCTTCCATTTTCCTCTCTTTCTCTTTAAGAAGCCGGGCTTTCTCCTCAGCTACCAGGCTGTGATCCTCCAGGATTGCCTTTCTCTCCTTTTCCAACTTCTCCTGCTGTTCTCTCCAGTAGTCCCCCTTGTCGTCTCCATCTTCCTCATCGTCCTCTGTCTCGCCACTTTCCAGACCCTCATCATCGCTCCCTTCCCCTGCTCTCCTCCTCAGCCTTCTCTTTTTCTTTCCTGAGCGTTTCTGCAGCTGCGCCTTCAGCCTGGCAATCTCCTCCTGAAACTCCCTGAGCAGGGCATCTTTGGGATCTTCATTGATACGTGGTTTGTTCTTGATATTTTTTGCCCTGTTTGAATAGCGCAGAGTTGTTAAGGTCTCCTCCACATTGTAGGATGCTGGGCCAATGTTGGCAACCATGACAGTGCGGGCATTGCCCCCTAGGGAGTCCTGCAGCAGACGTGTCAGCTTCGAGTCTCGGTAAGGGATGTGGCTGCTCCTGCCATCCACCAGAGCTGATATGACATTACCAAGAGCAGAAAGGGATAGATTTATCTTTGTGGCTTCTTTAAGCCTCTCCCCCTGAGCTCCAGTCTTGGTTTGCCTTTCACTGCCAGCTAAATCCACCAGGTTGAGTTTGCCAACTCTTATGTGGTTCTCTCCATCCACACCCAACTCACTGCACTCCACCGTGATGACAAAAATGGCGTGAGAGCGTGAGCTGTGCTCATTCATATTAGTGGCTCCAACTGATCGATTCTGGTTTCCCACATTCATGACATGCTCGATCTCTCGCACACTCTTGGTAACAAATGATGAAAGATCTTTAACATACACACCCGTGTCGGGCCTCTCCCTGAGCTCGAGACGACGTGACTGATCTTTTGAGAGCAAGTCTCTGATTTCCTCCTGGTAGATTTCTAAGTATGATGCTCTGACAAGGTACTGTTGGTTCTGTGAACGTGAAATGTGTGTGAAGATGTGCTCAAAGGAGTTTGGGATGACCCCTCTCTTCTCCGGATCATTTCTCACCCCTTCCATAGTGTAAGTCTTCCCTGTACCCGTCTGGCCATAAGCAAAGATGGTCCCATTAAATCCCAGAAGAACAGACTCAACCAGGGGCCTGAAGGTTTCATCATACATTTCTAGCTGTTTGGAGTTCCAACCATAAACAGCATCAAATGTAAAGATTTTGGGCAGTTCGTTGCCCGAGGACTCCCTTGGGTTTCTCACAATAATTTGGCCCAGTTTGACATCAACAGACACCACACTCTCATACTTAGCGGCCCGCTCTTTCTCGTTCATAGGACGGCAACGGACCACCACCTTGACTGACTCCGAGCTCTTGCTCTTGGACATGGTGAGGAGCACCTGCCAATCCTTGCTGCTTGGCACCTTGTCTTCCTAAAGAGCAGCTTTAGTAACACTTCAGCAATAGATTGCCCAAATCTGACACTGCTGGGGTGAAAACAATCAGTGAATTACATCTCAGATCATGGTTAAAGCATCGCACAGGTTAAAGTGAAATTCTGCCACCGGATGGCACTGCTTACAAGCAGGTGTTTTGATTTAGGATAAGTACTAGTGCCTAACTTCTTTAAATTTTATGTGTTTTTAGATATCCTCGCTTCTGCACGACTTTGTGGAAGATGATGGTTCCACTAGCTCACTGCACTACCTTGTGTTAGAAAGGGGTATTACAAAGAACTAAATACCAGTCCTAATTCAAACAGCTGGTGTCTCTTTATGACAACATATAGATGTTTTGGACACATGCTAATGACTTATTTCTTCAGTCTCTGTTAACTGGTTTAGTTAAAAATACTTTTAACCCTTCCCGAATCAACTACCTTTAAGGACAAAAAGAGGAACCCACTTGGTTAAGGTATCGGATAGGCAGCGACACCGCTTACCTGACACATCTGAGCAGCCGTTCCCTTGCACATAATAAAACTAAGCTTCCTAAGACTTTTCCAGCTATCACCGTAAAATACCACAGCAACAGGCATAATCACACATCAAGCTAAATATAGTTGTTTAAATGAATAACCGTTTTCCTATTCACATGCAAACTGAAAAAAAAAAAAAAAACAATCGCACTGATACACTGTTCTGTCAGAGTACATAGCAATGACACTACTTTAAATTGGCTAACTGGATTTCAGCTAATTAGGTGAAGAAACCTCACCTTGGTTTAAAGTTGGAATGTCAGATAATTAAATGACAGCCTTTAGAAAGAAATTTGATAAATGGTCCATTTTACGGTAGCAGGTTAGTAAACGTTACCAGTTGATTAGTCAAACTAACGGATCAGCTTTCTAGCGTTAGCTCATTTTAAACACGTCCCATAACGAGACCACAACACTGGGCTAGCAACTGCAAACAAACTGGTAACCTAAGCTACAAATCTGGTAGCACTGCCCGGCTAACACTCTTAGCAAATCTAAAGATTATATTCAAGATATCGCTACGCGAAATTTCGCAAAACCTACAAACACAACTTTACACCAGCCACACAGAAACGTAATTTAACACTAACCAGTGACAAACGTTAGCTTACCCAAAACTCCCACTGCGATGAAGTGAATCGTCGATGGCTAAATTCCTGCCGAACCAGCAGCGGTTCGATTTTGTTGCGCGTCTCCTCGTGAATTTACGGAACGGGTGCTGGAAGTGGCCAAAAATGATCACGTGAAGTCTGGCGTTTAACTTTGTAAGACCCAACCCATCAAAAAAATAAAAAAAAAAAATAAAAAAAAAAATAAAAACGCAAGAAAATTCTGATTTTTTTTTTGGAACTAAGATGTTTATTAACCCTCATAACAAAATCAACTGTTTTTTTTTTTTGCTATATCATGTTGTGTATGACATATTTAGTGTATCGCATTTGATACATCGGGTGTTTTTGGCACTTTTTGGTAAACAATGTTATTTTAGACAAAAAAATAATTTTGTCCATAACATTTTGAAATTATGGCAAGTATTGATCATGTTGATGAGATCTCAGGTCTCAGAAACTGATACTCATGTATCAAATATGATACAAAGGGCATTATAGGGTTAACAGCAGCTGGTATCCTGTATGTTACATTACCGCCCATTTCTAATTCCTTAGGCAGGAATTGTCATTTCATTCTTTGAAAAAAATTCAAAATCTTGTGTGCTCTGAGAGATGTCCTCTTAGCTAAATATAGCTATCAATGTCCAGAGATGCACTCTAGAAAAAAAAATTTTTTTTTGGTCCAAAAGTTTGCCATAGTGAGGTTGGATTGCAAAGCAAAGACAATTTAGTTGAGTTTTGTAAAAGAAATAAAATATTCACTTTGTCTAAAAACCTGGACAAACTACTTTTAGACATTTGCATCAATGCATCTCTATAGGAAGGAGTTACATCCAAATGACTGAACTTCAGTCAGACAGCTAATGTTTGAAATTGGTGTTTTATTACAGAAGCATAATAATAATAATAATAATAATAATAATAATAATAGTCTTTAGGCTTCAAGCTCAGCACTCATTTCTCAAATAAAATCCACATAGAAATTGGGGTGTGACAATCAAGACTAACACCTAGTGTTTTTTTGTGTAAGGATTTTCCTCAGCTGTGTCTTTGTGTTCAGCATGTGTGCCATGACACTGCCTGCTCCAGCCCACCTACCACAGATCACTCACAGGACTACCCGGTCTCTGCAAGTTTCACAAAAGATCAAAACTTAAATCTAGAATGGAATTTCACATTTTTGAGCAAGTAATCAAAGAAGTGATGAGAAATCCCCACCCCCTCAAAAAATTCAATAATCATTCAAATAAAAAATAATAATAATAAAAAAAAAGAAAATGCAAAAAATAAGGTGAGAGTTTAGCTATGGATGATTTTTAAGTTGCTCTTGGAGCTTGCTCCAGCAAAGCCCTCATGTCCAGTAGTGCATCCTTCATATTTTGGATCAGATGACGTGTGTTTAGTCTCTTGTGGGTGTTGGAAGTTGCCATCTCAATGATGAAGTGACTGTTATGTACACTGTAGCACAAACTGTATCCAGAGTTGTCATCAACCTGATGGACTGCCACAGAGCCGGTATTGGATGTCACCTTGTGAAGAGAAATTTAAGTGAGAACGTTGCTTTACAGACCTTTAGATAACATTGTGAGTCCCACCACAAAAGATGTGAAATGAAATGTTAGAGATGCAACTAAAATGCACTACTACTTTAATTCAGTCATGTTAAAAGTGTCAGATGTTTAAGAGCTGCAATGACTTAAACATTTCTTCCAATTTAAATCTTTGTGTGAATGTGAAGAAATCTAGTCATAAATAAAAAGGTTCATTTTTAATACAACATTAAGAATCGGGCAGAAAAATGATCGCTCTCATGGACATGAGAATACTTGCACCCTGCAGCCATCCACAGTTGTTTGTGGGTCTTTCTGCTGTATGAAGTCACTGTTGGGTTTTATGGATGTCTTACACTCCAAACTGACTTCTATATATTATGTTCAATATCAGAGTTTAAAAGAAATGTAAACTATACAATTTTACAAAGGGTCTTCTTTAATGATGATTTCTTCCACTTTAGTACACTTCCACTGGTTGAGTATTTTTTTAATGAAATTTGAAGGAAAATTTAAATAAATGTCCAATTTTGTTAATAACTAAAATATCTGTAGACACATACAACTGATGATTTTTATAATTGTTACATTTTTTTGGACATGACATAATGACCTGCAAGGACTTCTGCTGGGTAGCTATTTAATCCTGGGCCTGCGCCACCGGGCCCAGGCTCTTCCAGCAGCCACCAGGCCCAGGCTCTTCCAGCAGCCACCGGGCCCAGGCTCTTCCAGCAGCCACCGGGCCCAGGCTCTTCCAGCAGCCACCGGGCCCAGGCTCTTCCGGCTCTTCCAGCAGCCACCAGGCCCAGGCTCTTCCAGCAGCCACCAGGCCCAGGCTCTTCCAGCAGCCACCAGGCCCAGGCTCTTCCAGCAGCCACCAGGCCCAGGCTCTTCCAGCAGCCACCAGGCCCAGGCTCTTCCAGCAGCCACCAGGCCCAGGCTCTTCCAGCAGCCACCAGGCCAGGCTCTTCCCAGCAGCCACCGGCCCAGGCTCTCCAGCAGGCCACCAGGGCCCAGGCTCTTCCAGCAGCCACCAGGCCCAGGCTCTTCCAGCAGTCACTAGGCCCAGGATCCTCCTGCTCCACCAGGCCCAGGATCCTCCAGCAGCCACTGGGCCCAGGCTCCTCTAGCAAGGCACCAACAAGTAAATCAACAGTGACTTCAACGGGCCATCACAAGGAAATACTAATCTCACCATTTTCAAATGCCACCTAAAAAAGCTAACCCAGGAGTTGAAGAGGAGTTGGAGGAGATTCAATTCGCTTAATTCTGTCTGATGAACTGAGCAAAGTGGCTAAACAACAAGGTATGCTACATGACCTAATGGATGAAATAAAACAACTAAAAAACCTCATAAAGAACAAGGACAAGAAAATAGACGACTTGGAACGGCGAATCGAGGACCTTGAACAATACACAAGAATGGATGATTTAGTCATAAGTGGTCTGGAGACGCAACACCGAACCTACGCCAGAGTAACAGCTGGCGGAGGTAAAGACTGTGAAGATGCCCCGGTAGAGGAGCTGCAAACGCTTGAACAGCAAGTGATAAAATTCCTTCAAACGAAGAATGTAAGTATTCAGAGCCATCATATTGCAGCATGCCACACGCTCCCCAGAAAAGACAGTAAAACAAAGCCAGCAATCATTCTTCGGTTTGTGAGTCGCAAAACAAAGATTGAGTTACTGAAACAGGGTAAGAAGCTAAAAGGGACTGGTGTGTATTTAAATGAACATTTAACGAAAAAGACTGCTGAAATTGCAAGACAGGCACGCAGCCTGAGAAAACAAAATAAGATACAAGCGACATGGACGAGGAACTGCAAAGTAATGATAAGACTAAATGGCAATCCCGAAGAAGCGAAAGTTGTGATGATAAGAGAACTCAAAGACTTAGAGCAATATAAATAATCAGGAATCTGCTATGGAATCTATTGGAAAAGTGACGATTGGATAATGAACAATGGGTATGGAAAGTGTTTCTGGCCTTATGGCTCAAAAACAATGGAAACAACAACAACAAAAACACATAAATGACAAGTTTGGACACAGATTATAGGTTTCCATTCGGAGATATTGAAGAGGAAGACTTTGATTATGAAAAGGACTGTCAAGGTGGTTATTTTGCCACACACGCTGAGAAAACGAACTTCAAAACGTTTAACTATGCAGAGCACAACATGAATGACCCTGAAAGTAACATTGACCCAGATACCCACTTCTACAATAACACCAATAATACTTGTGAGTACTATACAGATGACCAATTCAATGTGAATATTAAAATGGCAAATGCATTGTCGGTCATACATTTCAATAGTAGAAGCCTGTATAAAAATTTTTCTAAAATTACAGAATGTTTAAGTAAGTTAAAAAAGTTTAACATAATTGCAATATCAGAAACATGGCTCGATAATGAGAAAGTTAGTGAAATGGGACTGGAAGGATACGAATTATTTACAATGAACAGGGTGAATAAAAAAGGAGGCGGTGTTGCTTTATATGTAGATAAAGTTTTGAAATGTAGTCTGATTGAATGCATGTCAAGCACCATAGATAACATATTGGAATGTGTCACTATTGAAATTCATGTTGAAAAAGCTAACAATATAATTATAAGTTGCATCTATAGGACACCAGGTTCATGCCTTGAGATATTCAATGAAAAACTTGCTGCTATGTTTAGCAACCTAAATGATAAAAAAGTGCAAATAATTTGTGGTGATTTTAATATAGATTTGCTAAACCCAAATGGACATCAGAAAACAACAGATTTCATAAATACAATGTATAGTAACTCCCTTTTCCCTGTAATTATAAAACCAAGTAGAATAACAATTGATACAGCTACATTGATAGATAATATATTCACAAATAAAATTGACCATGAAATAGTAGGTGGACTTCTTATAACTGATATAAGCGATCATCTTCCTGTTTTTGCAATTTTTCAAAATTATTTTGGGATTAAAACTAAACAAAAGAATCAAATATTTGATATGATACGACATAGAACAACAAGAGCCATTGCTGCCCTCCAGGTGGACTTAAAGGAACACAATTGGAATGAGGTTTTTGCAAATGAAGATTCAAATAGTGCGTATGATGCATTCTTATCAACTGTAATTTCACTATATGAAAAACATTGTCCTTTAATGAAAATCACTAGAAAGCATCACAGATCAAATAAGCCATGGATCACAAAGGGGATAGAAGATGCATGTAAAAAGAAAAATAATCTATATAAGAGATTCATAAAACAGAGGACAAAAGATGCTGAAATAAAGTACAAGTTATATAAAAATAGATTAGTAAATATTATAAGAACAAGTAAGAAAGAATATTACCACAAATTATTGGAGCAAAGTAGAAGTAACACACAAGAAACATGGAGGATATTAAACAGTATAATCAAAAAGGGCTCAAAAAATAAGAATTATCCAGATTATTTAAAAAAAAGATAAAGATATTGTGCTTGATAAAACTAAAGACATTGCAAATGAATTTAATGATTTCTTTGTAAATGTTGGCTTTAATTTAGCAAAAGAAATTCCAGAGTCAAGAAATAATAACGACCTAAATAAACATATTACTCAGAATGTGTCCTCCATGTTTATTGGTGCTGCAACTCATAGAGAAATAATTAACATTGTGAAGACATTTAAAAATAAAAAGTCCACTGACTGTTTTGGTATTGACATGATATTAGTTAAAAGTATTATAGAATATATAGTGCAACCTTTCGCATACATTTGTAATCTGTCCTTTCAAACTGGTGTGTTTCCCTCACAAATGAAAATAGCAAAAGTTATTCCAATCCATAAAAACGGAGAGAGATGTCAGTTTACCAATTATAGGCCAATATCACTACTCCCACAGTTCTCAAAAATTTTAGAAAAGTTATTTGTTAATAGACTTGATAAATATATTGAGAAGCATAATCTCCTAAGTGATAACCAATATGGCTTTAGAGTGAAAAGGTCCACTTCAATGGCAGTGATGGAACTTGTTGAAGGGATATCTAATGCAATAGATAATAAGGAATATACTGTTGGTGTTTTTATAGACTTAAAAAAGGCGTTTGATACAATTATTCATTAATATAGAATGATCAAACTAGAGAGATATGGCATAAGAGGGATAGCATACAAGTGGATGAAAAGTTACCTGGATGAAAGATATCAATATGTCGAATTCAATAATGTAAAATCTAAGCAGTTGAAGGTAACTTGTGGTGTTCCTCAGGGCTCTGTGCTGGGCCCTAAATTATTTATATTATATATAAATGACATATGTAGTGTTTCCAAACTGTTAAAATGTGTATTGTTTGCTGATGATACCACTCTGTACTGCTCAGGTAAAAACTTAGAACAGCTTCTGACTACAGCGGAAAAGGAGTTAAATATATTAAAAAACTGGTTTGATGTAAATAAGTTATCATTAAATATAAAGAAAACAAAATTGATTATTTTTGGCACTAGACAAATGAAAAATGTATCTAAAATAAGGGTTAATGGAATTGAAATTGAAAGAGTGTACGAAAATAAATTTCTTGGAGTGATAATTGATGATAAGCTGAGTTGGAAGTCTCATATAAACCACGTGAAAACAAAAATGTCAAAAACCATTGCCATTCTCTATAAAACAAAGCATGTCCTGAACAAAAAAAACATTATACACACTTTATTGTACTCTGTTGCTTCCATATATGACTTACTGTCTGGAGATATGGGGTAATGCATATAAAACGAACACTCTTCATATTTTCAAGTTACAAAAAAAAAAAAAGCTATAAGAATTATAAACCAATCAAACTATATAGAACCAACTAACATTTTGTTTATTAATCTGAATACCCTGAAATTTTATGATTTAGTTGAATATAAAATGGCACAGATAATGTATAAAGCACAAAATAACTTGCTTTGCCCCAGTACTCAGAAGCTGTTCAAAGTCAGAGAGAGTCAATATGACTTAAGGGGAACAGATTTCTTTAAAAAAAAAAAAAAAAAAAAAAAAAAAACAACAAGATAAGGACAAATATAAAGCAGAGATGTTTCTGTTAGAGGAGTTAACCTGTGGAATAGTTATGACAGTGATTTAAAAAGGTGTAGTTCATTTTCCTTGTTTAAAAACATGTTTAAAAATAGAGTAATAGAAAAATATATAAATCAAGAATGAAAAGAGCAAAAAGGAGAAAAAAAAAAAACAACCTCTTGATTCTTTTGCTTTGATGTAGTTACTTATCTAAGGTGGAAAGTTTTTTTTTTTTCTTTGTTTTGTTTTTTTTGTTTGTTTGTTTGTTTGGTTTTTGCTTTGTTTTATTATTTTCTTCAAGCCCTGTGTACAGGAGCTGCATACAAAAAGATATTTTGTGAAAAGGGTTGGCGTAATAAGCAAATGCTTCAGCCAATACCTTTTGATTAGCCTTGTCTCATGCTTTCTTTCTTTATGGTAGATTTTTGTTCTGTTTTCACTGTTTGTTTGTTTGTTTTTTTTCCACTGTTTTCACTGAGATTTGAATTTGAATGCTAATCAATAAAATCAAAATCAAAAAAAAAAAATAATAATCACATGCATGTGTTAGTGAGAAATATCAGTTTTACCTATAAGCCCTTCACCAACATAAACAAAGCAACATCAATGTGTTTTTACCTGACTTGCGGCGAATTGGTAGTTGAGGATTTTTTTGTATGAGATGTCTCTGAAGATGTCAGGCATGGGGAGTTTATTCTCAACAGCTTGCAATCTGAGAGCAATGATATGGGCTACAATATCATGTCCTCCAATTACCTGTAAGAAAAGAAAAATACTACATATTTAACCAACAACTCTTTGGGATACTATTACATGTCTGTCACACTCATATCTTTAATTAAAGATTAAAGACACAGGACCAAGTTATGCATTGCAACCCCTAACCCAATTTAAAATAGGATCTTGGCCTAGTTCTCTATTATGTGTAGATGAGTGTGGTTTATATATAGAGTATACTTAAATGGTTTATAGGTCAATGTTAAGGGATGTTTATTAAAAAAAAAAAAAAAAAAAAAAAAAAAAAAAAGGAGGGGGGGGGGGGGGGGGGTTAGGTACAAGGACAAGAATGAAAATAAGTGGTGGCTCCATCACCAACTACAGGCACTGCATGCAGTTGTGCACAGAAACACTTTCTGTTGCTTAGTAGTTAAATAGCCCACTATTGTTCTGACCTTGTCAGTAGCACTGTGAAGTACACACTTTGTAGTTCTATTAATGCAGTCACACTGTGTATTCATTTACAATTTTTTGAAGTGATGTGAATATTCAACATTATCTAACAATCAAACAAAAACACTTCCTCAATCATGCCAGCTTTATATTCATTCTCGTTAGATGAATATTTGCAGCAATCTCATTGAATTCAAATCTGAAAATCTACAAAATTACAATATGATTAAATAAGTTCATTAAATAGGTTTGAAAGGCTGAGAAGCTGCAGTCAATCCTTACATCAACAAGGGCAATGCAAAGCATTGACAGGGGTGTGTAAAACACACTGCCTCTGGACTCTAGAGTACTGAGTGATTAATCACCCTTTTGAGTTCGCCAAGCCAGTGGTTGCCAGTGGTTCATGGTTGCCAGAAGAACGGTACTTGTGTGACTGCACTGTCCAAGTGTAAAATTTGGTGGCGGGGGGGATAATGGCGAGGGGTTGTTTTTCAGGAGTTGGACTTCCAGATAATAAATGCGCTTCTAAAAGAATGGTCAGAAATTCCCATAAACACACTCTTAAACCTTGTGGAAAGCTTTTGCAGCAGAGTTGAAGATGTTAAAGCTGCAAAAGGCTGGCAACATTATGTTAATAGATTAAGAATGGGATGTCACTCAAATTCAATACGTGTGAAGGCAGGTGAGTAATATAGTATAGTTGCATCTACTCCATTTTCTAAGATTGATGTAAGACCCGTCTAGTTTTCCCACCAAAGCAGTGGTGCACATCAGTACATTGGTATACCATGCTCCCACTATTCAACTGTGTAGGTACACAGGTCTTCTTTGCTTCTCTAGAGTTCTTTTTCGTTGTCAGATATTTTCACTGTCACACCTTTGAAGACTGATGGAATAGGTTATTATTATACTTTAACACATTTTTATTTGATAGAGCAACATGCAAGAGTGAAAATTTAAACTAATTCAGAGTATATGAGAGAACAGTTGCTGCCAGAAGATATAAACTCCACAAAACTGAAGAACTAAATGTTGTAAATGATACTCACCGCCTTAATATTCTCTTTGTGTGTTTTTATGGCTTTTTCCAACAGATCAATCTTCTCCGTGTTCTGTGTAAAACAGAAAGATGAAGTCTGGTGAACTGCTGTGCAGAAGGTTCAAGGTTCTTTATTTGTCACATGCATAGTTATACAAGTATAACACACAGTGAAATGTAGCCTGACACGCTCCTCGACATGTGCAAACATTGGGGGGGGGGGGGGGGTGTAGAGGAAGAACATACACACACACACATATAGTATATACACTGGGTGAGTGTGCAGTAGCAGCAGCAAGCAGGTGAATTCTGTACATTAATATGAATAGACATCTGACTATTTTACAGGATAGACAATATAAACATATTTAAAATTAAAGGAATTTGGAATGTACATTGTGCCTTGGTTTAGAGTGTCTGGAAGAGAGTCCTGTCTCAGTCAATTATAGATGATGTGAGAGGGCGGGTGTGTGTGTTTAGGGCACGGATGGCTTGGGGATAGAAGCTCCTCTTGAGTCTCTCTGTCCTTGCCCGGAAGATGCGGAACCTTCTACCAGATTGCAGAAGTTGGAACAGTTTGTTGCCAGGATGGGACGGGTCCTTCAGTATCTGCGCTGCTCTAGTCTGGCATCTCCTGGTGTAGGTGTCCTGAAGCGGGGAGAGAGCAATCCTGCAGCAGCGTTCTGCTCTACGGATCACTCTCTGGAGAGCTTTTTGGTCCTTCACACAGCTGTTCCCAAACCACGATGTCATGTTCTGTGTGAGGATGCTCTCCACAGCGCCTGTATAGAAAATCCTGAGGATCTTTGGAGAGACCCTGAACTTCCTCAGTTGTCGTAGGTGATACAGGCGCTGCCTAGCCTTTTTGGTCTGGACCTGAATGTGGGCAGCCCATGTCAGGTCTGAGGAGATGTGGACACCAAGATACTTGAAGGACTGCACCCTCTCCACTGGAGCTCCATTGATGATAATGGGCTTGTAGTCTCTGTGCTGACCCCTTCTGAAGTCCACCACCAGCTCCTTGGTCTTGCTGACGTTCAGCTGGAGGTGGTTGTCCTGGCACCACGATGCCAGATTCTTCACTTCATCCATGTAGGCCGCCTCATCATTGTTGGAGATGGCACCCAACACCACTGTGTCGTCAGCAAACTTCACAATGGTGTTGGAGCCGTGGGTGGTCACACAGTCTGAAGTGTAGAGGGAGTAGAACAGTGGCGAGAGGACACATCCCTGAGGTGCTCCTGTGTTGATGGTGATGCTGTTGGAGAAGCACCTGCCCACCCTCACCACCTGAGTTCTGCCAGTGAGGAAGTCCAACACCCATGCACACAGACGGCTGTTAAGTCCCAGTTCCCTCAGCTTTGTGAGCAGTCTGCAGGGCACTACTGTGTTAAACGCTGAACTGTAATCAACAAACAGCATTCGCACATAGTTACCCTGTTTCTTATCCACATGGCTGAGAGTGGTGTGTAGGACGTGGGCGATGGCATCCTCTGTGGATCATTCGGTACTCTGACCCAAACACAAACTGTGTCAAATACTGAGCTGAGAATGACAACATTGTTTTAACTGTACATCTGTAAGTATGAAATAAAGGTTTATATTATGGAGGAAAAAAAAACAACCAAAAAGCACGAGTATCAACAGGCAACTAAGAATGAGGTTGTAAGAGATGTGGAAGTAAGTGACGGTAGCACATAGCTCAACATGCTTAAAGGCAACTAAAGTCAGCGATCAAATTCTTCCTCTGTTAAGACAAATGAACTGTTTCTTATATAGTGCTTTTCTACTCACATGTTACATAACATCCCTCATTCATACCCATTCATTCAAGCACTTTTTTCTGTGCCCAAGTGCTTTTCTATTCTATTTGGCATGCAGACTGGAGCAGTCAGAAATCAAACTACTAACTTTCCACTTATAGTTGATGACCTGTTCTACCTCCTGATCTACAGGCACCCCTTTAACCCCTGCATAACAAATGGTAAATAGCTGATGCAATTACTTTCATTAACAACCTTTCAATTAAAGTAAACCTGAAAATCTACACTTAGTCATATCTTGACTTACTCCACTTTAGTGCTGTACACACTCAAAGTTACAAACAACAACTGTCCCTGTGTAGATATTTATGAACCTGATTGTAAGAGTTGGATTTAATGTTACCCATCTTGCCAGACCTGCTTTTGAGGGTCATCAAAGGCCTTGACAAAGGCAGCTGAGACACTTGTCGTCGAAAGCAGTAGGGACACACGTCCACGCCTGAACATTCGCTGGCTGACAGCTTCATATGATGCACAGACCTGCTTATTCATCCTGTCAAGAGAAGGGAGAGAAAGATTTTCCATAAACTGCGTTGCAACAAAGTTCTAAAACTTACTGACTCATGAGAGAAATACTGGCTCTGCAATGTAGTAATTCCTCCTTCCTTTGGGCTAATGTAAGCATACTGGCTGAGATCACAGCAGTTTTTCTTCACTATAAATGCCAGAATTTTAAATACCATATGAAATACATTGGAGAGATTGGGATGCCCCACAAAGTGCTTATAAACTATGAACAAGCTAGACATCTCATGTCAGGGAGTGTTATTTCACATATCTCCATGTGTGAAACATTCTAGTAAAAGCTGCTTATCTGTCTGTCAGATCTGACAACATTCTGCATACACATCTCATTCTCCATGAGGTTTCAGGATTTCACCTGTAGTAGGCCAGCTGTATGGCCATTTGGATGAAAGCATCAGGGCTCATGTTGTGGGCCTTCAGATAATTTTTCCCAAAGTGGTCAAAAACCATAACACTCAGATCAAAGTTTTGGATGTTTCTGTAGTTGGAGGAATGGAACAAAATTATACAGATGCAATAACAGACTGTGTCAAACACAAGTAACCATTGAATACACACAAATGCCATTTTGGTGCCCGAGGCGAGATTATGGTTAGGCACTTTGTTGATACTTGACTTGTGGTAACAAACTGTAATAAAGGTCAGGGATATATTACACACTATTAATTCTAATTACAGAAAACCTGAACGTATTCACATCTATTAATTGGGTGCTTTACATACATTGAGATTTTTATGCAGCAAGACCAAAAGCCACTTTTTTGTAGCTCACTTGAGTTTTATGAAGGACAGGTTTACACCAACACAATAAAAATACCACAATGTATTCAATTTTGAACACATTTGTTGCTTTGTGTTGTGAAATTTATTTTAAAACTCACACAAGATGTGTTGTGTGTAACATCCCATTTTGTTTTTCAACATCATTTCTAAGTGCAATATAACCTTTAACCATATTCTTTTCATACATATAACCAAATGTTTTATTTGCTCCAATAGCCATGCCTTAGTCCTAGCTTTGTTAGTGGATGACAGTCTTTTCGTGCCAGATGTGCAGATGTTTGTTCAACATGAGCCATATTGAACAATTTAAAAGTGCTATGTACTCACCTGTCCATGCTCCTTTTAGCCTGCTCAATGATCTCTTTGATATCAGGGGTGACATCGAAGTGTAGTTTCTGGGGCATAGGTAAAGGCAGAATGGAAGCTTGCCTCATCTCTGGCTTCTTCCTGTTTCAAAAATGAGGGCAAATACATTTGGTGGAACAATATCACATGACGTAACAAACCAAAGGCACCATACAGTATGCCAAACAAACAGAGCATGTGCCCTCCTATAATCCTTAAGTCATGAAGGAGGTGATGTTTGCACAGCCAAGTGATCATAGCCCAGGCGTGAACAATTAAATTCATTCATACCTTCCACACATAAATACATACATATACCCAAATTGTGTGATTCACGAAAACCATACATCTGCGTTAATGCCATGTAATGATTTTAAAATTTAACATCTGAATTTTCAGTAATGTCATAACAAAAGAAAAAGCCTAAATCTACATAACCGAAAAACAATTTGGTTCCACTTACATGGATGCGACAAGATAGTCAGTTAAGGCCATACTAACTGTACCATCAGCAACAATATGAATCAGATTTAAACCCCACGACCCATCTTCTGCAACAATTATCTGAAAGATAGAAACAGTATTGGGATTTAATTGCAATTGTGTTGTCTCCATATTTGCAATTTTTATGATCCTACCTGTCACTAAATGGTTGTGGATTAGAAACTAACATACCCCACAAATATGCTGCTTTACACACGTTTGTGCAGTGAAACAAATCTTCTTTTTTTTGGGGGGGGGGGGGGGGGGGGGGGGGGATAGCACATACTCAGAGACCTAGCAGATAATTCAGGAATTTGAAGAACTACTTTCTTACTTAGAAACCAGGAATGTCTGCTGGACATACCTCGGGTATAGAGGAATACAACAGAGGAGAAAAAAAACAAAAACATTTTAGTCAACTAAAACAGATGAAAAGGTACACCATGATATCTACATGAGTCAAGTCGCTGTACTGTAACATTTTTGAACTTTTTAATTACAAAAATGTAACTTAAACTTACATTGCAAGACACGGGTCTTCTGGGGGTTTTTTTAAAGGCAGAAAGATAGCAAAATAAGTGAATAGAGTAAAAGGCCACGAAATAAAATGAACACTGAATTTTTCTCTTTAGCTACATTGTATAAAGGGTTTTCCTTGACCTTCTCGAGTAATGATGTGGTTAAGTATACAATCAAGAGATCCCTTCATGTATGTAAATACAGAAGGTTATTCTTAAGTTTTTCCAGTTTAACCAGTGATTTGCACCTTATTGTATAAACTAGAATAACTGGAAGAAAACAGCATGGAGAAGGAAAGGAACAGCTCATCATCGTCTGAAACATTTCACATCAGTCCTCAAACATAGTGGAGCCAATGCTGTTGCACAGTTATGTATGCATGGGTCACTAGTGTTTATTGACTGATAGAAGTAGCAGGAAGACAAAAAAGCAATTACAAGCATAGATTTCAACTCATTTCTACACAATTTTAATAAGAAATTGTATAAGAAAATACCCACCCACCTACAAAGACAACATTTTGGATGGCTTCATTAAGTATACTAAAGTAAATTCATTCATTCATTCATTTTCTTCTAAATATCCAATTCAGGGTTGCAGGGGGGGCTGAAGCCTATTCCAGCAGCCACAGAGTGAGAACAATTCACACTCATACCTAAGGCAGACGGCTATGTCCACACGTACACGCATTGTTTTCTTTCCGTTTTGGCCTCCCGTCCACGGCGCTTTCCCCAAAGAAAAACGCAGCGTTTTGAAAACCCTCTCGAAAACGCATACATTTCAAAACGGAGCTGTCCCGCGTGGACACTTAAAAACGCAGACTTTCTAAAATGATGACGCATTTTAGTCATGTGATGGAGGCATGTGACCAATTAAAAAAAAAAAAGATAGCGGAGGGCATTATACAGCAGTTGTTTTGTTTGCTCTCAATTTTGACAGCCCTATTAAAGATTTGTATCAGTTTGTACATGCTTCAGATAGCTTTTCTTCAAATTATTTAATTCTCACTCGCTTTGGCAACTTTGTACTGTTGTGTTACTGGCAGCAACAACGCCGCCTCATTGTTAGTCTATTTAAAAAACTCGGTGCTTTCCCTCGACCTTTTGCCGCGATGTTTCAACGAGCCGATAATGGATTGGAAAACCAGTAACTGCTTACTGTGAGGCAACAGTGAACCACTGAACCTCCATGTTGCCCATTAAATAAGTTAATGAATATCAGGTGACTGAGGGGAGCCAGTTGGGAATTTCTGTCCCCCCCCCCACACAAAATACCACATAACCATCCATTTCTTCAGGCAGGTTGTTTCTCACCTGCAGTGACTTGTCAAACCAGCGGTTGGCACTATTCCACTGGCTGCCTCTTCCATGTGTTATTAGGTGGAAATCACATGTGCCGTACTTGTCAGACTCTCGAGGTATGGCTCTATCCAAACACAATGTGAAGATGCTCCTTTCAATGGCTGACAGTGATTCTTTGTTTGTTTGATCTACAAAAAACAAAACCAACCAAACCCAATGATTTTTAACAGTTTAACAGATCTTGCTATGACAGAGCGTCTCCATCAAAGACCGCATGAAGCAGTCACAGGTACACATGCAAATACACAAAGGCAAGTACACTATACAATTTCACCCCTCACTTATGTGCGCAAAAAAAAAAAAAAAAAAAAAAAAGGGGTTAACATTGCCCCAGAAAGTTAATTCTGTTCACCTGAAGGTACCGTTTTCAGCGGGAGAAACATTTAGTCATCCAAGTGACTTCTCATCTGACTGCAGGCTTCCCTAACCTTACTTGGATAATTGGGCATGCATCAAGACAGTTAACATCGCCATCATTCCTTTTCTTGTCTCTTTTTTACTAGCGTGACCAGGGGTGTAGGAATTGGTTGATCTATTTATCCATACATTCATAAAACACACTCACCAACTAGAGAAGTGCTCAGCATGCTCTTCCCCACCCAACCTCAGCGTTTGTAATGCAAAAATAGGGGCACCTTCTTATTAAATAGTATGTTCATATGCACGTCCAAGGTCACACATATTTTAAAATGCACCAAAGTTTCCTCTTTGGTGCATTTTTCATCCTAAATGAGACATTTTGGTTTAACAATAAAATACCTTTGAATATACAAAATTACTGGTCGAAAGATTTTGTTGAAGTAATTGTTACAATTTGTGAAATATTCATTAATTAAACAGTAAACATGGCATCTGGTGAGAATTTGTTATATATTCTTTTAATGAAAATGCTGAGTGGATATGATGAGCATTTTAAAAGATTTTACCTCTTGTATTTTTTTCTTCCTCCCATGCCAATCCAATAATGGCATGGGTACTGATGGTGTAGGAGGTCCTCTACCAGCATAACTAAAGCATGGTTCAGGGTCAAGTTTTATAAAAATTGAATCTCTGACATCCAATCTTAAAACTGGAGTGGATCTTTCTCCTGAATAGGAGCTGGTTCTACAGCAAATAAGCCTGTAGTTGAAAACATGGTAGTATGATATTTAAGCTGTGATGGGGCTGATCATTCTGGACTTTGTGGAAAATGATTCTAAAGCAAGTTCTTAATTTATAGAGAAGAATATCACACTGCTCAGCCTTCCTGGAAAAGTGTACTCCAGAGTGTTGGAAAGAGGCTAAGACTGATTCACTGAACTAGAGACACAGGAGGAGCAATTTAGATTTGAGTTGAGTTCAAATATCTAAAGATTCTGTTCTCAAGTGTTGTCAAGATGGAGTGAAACAGATCACTAGATTAGTAGCGAATTATGACAAAGAGTTGACAGTGAAAGCAAAGAATTCAGTCTACACTTGATTTTCTAGCCCTCACCCAGTGTCATGAACTCTGTTTATCAAAACAAAGATATTTTGGGCACAAGTGGGAGAAAAAGGTTTCCTTTCAATTGCTGGGCTAGGTTTGCCAGAGGTTACTTCCTGTTAAATAGTAGGTCTTCCTTCCCATTGTCAGCAAGCACTTGCTAAGGGAGGATTCTCTGATGTTTTCTCCACTATCATAGGGTACTTACAATGAAAAAGTGCCTTTTTTTAAACTTTGTTTATCGAGTGTTATTTCAGTGTTGTCCTTTTAGGATAGGACCCTGGGGTGTGCAGTATTGATGGCTGCCCAAGTCTAGAAGTTTGACTTGTAATCTTTTTTTTTCCTCTTTTCTATTTTTTTTTTTTTTTTAATTTACTAAGGAAAATCCTCTTGCTTCATTTTACAAATTCAGTTGTTGTTAACAAGCTAGCTTTGGCTCTTCCATTCACATGTTTTATTTACCAGCTAGCCAGGCTGATAATAGTCTTTTGTAACTCTGTAATTGTAACCTGTAAATTGTGTTGTTGTAATAATTAGCTGAGATCCACTGCAAACTAGCTGGGTCTCCCATTAGAACCTGCAGCACCATGATGTGCACTTAGCCAAGCTCACCAAGGTTGCAGAGAATAACGATGATGTGCTAGGATGAAATAGATGCCAAAAATGTTTGTGTTATTTTCTGGTTCATCACATCATAGAGAATGCAGATTACCCTTCTTTGCCAAGATCAGTTACTGTTGACCACTTTATGTCACACACTTTTTTCATTAGTTTAATCTGAGTTAAAGCTAAGCTTGGCCTTACCTTTCATACTGAGATATGCTTTGCTCCAAGAGTCACGATCCAGGGTGGTGAGGATACCGACAGGCTCCGTGTTAGTCTCTGATGTGGAGGTGCAAATGCTCTCCATCTGAACACAAAGCTGATCAACTGTCAGCGGAGTCCCATCATTGTGGTAGACCTCCACCACAAAGAACTGATTCAAAGGGAGGACACAGATTTATAGCATTACTGAGCACATGCTTCCCGTCCAACTCAGCACTACATGCCTTACATTTGGGTAGTGGGACTAGGTGAACAGCCCACTCCTTTGGCCAACAGCAAAGAGTTCTTCAGCTACTCTTTCAAACATTTCAGGTAGTGTTCAACAGTGTCTGCAGAGAGGAGAATTGACTTGGGTTCCACTTGGTTTGCTTGGATTGTCATCTCTGGCAAACTCTCTCTTCCTATCTGGGGTTCAACTTTTGACCAGGGGGACTGTATTCAATAAGGGTCGCCAGGCTAGGCCCCAGGTGCTAACCAATCTGCTTTGGTTATGAGTGAGAGGGAGAGATAACTGAAGCCATACTGGCTGGATTAGTAAGGACCACATCAGGTGCTAGGGAACTGTTGGAATACTACTATGAAAGTAACCTCAGCGGAAGAGGGTACATGAGATGGTGGCATCAACAGTTGATGCCACCGACGTCAACTGTGTGCAAGGAGAAGAACCATTGTAGAAGAATAGGCCCCTGCACGGTATGCACCACTGGCAGATAGAGGAAGTGGCTGACATCAAGAAATCCTACCAGTGGCTGGAAAAAAACTGGACTGAAGGATGGCACAGAGGCACCTCTAATGGCAGTACAGGAACAAGCTCTCAGCACAAGATCCATAGAGGCTGGGTCTACCACACCAGGTAAAAACCCCAGGTGCAGGCTGTGCAAAGATGCCCCTGAGACAATCCAGCACATAACAGTAGGGTGTATTATTGAGATTGACCAAGCTAAGATCCTGTAGGACTTCCAGATACAGACAGACAAACTGGTGATGGCTTATCAACTGGACATGGTAGTGGAGGACAAGAAGAGGAAGAAAAATACCCTTTGAGCAAGGGAGAATAAAGACCATGCAAAGATAGGGTATGCGTGAGAAATGGAATCCATTTGACTGTTTTTTTGTAGGTCACGAGTAGTGTTTATAGAGCAAATATTAAGCTAACATTATATAGTACAGTGTTTTCGCAAGTCAATAGCCAGGGGTAACAAACCTGTGAAGATGTTACTCGCTACACTACAATATTCAAGCAAATAATTAAATGTCTTGTTAAAAAGGGTGTGCTCATTTCACCCATTTCCTTATACACAGTAAACTAATCACTCATCCGTGTGAATTTGAGTGATATCCCATTCTTAACCCATAGACTTTAATATGTTGGCCCACTCTCATTAGGGATAAGAATAGAGAATCCCAGTAGTTCAGTTTGTTGGAATTGTTAGCTCGCTTGCCATAGAGTCCAATCAGCCGATTTCATTTTGTCTCAGAGGAGGAGGAGAAGAGTGGCACAGTCTACAGCGTGGATATAAACATTACTTTTATTTCCATTCCACAAAAGCACAATGGCAAAGTGTATACTGCATCCAGGACAGAAATAACCGCATTATGCTTTTACCACAGCTTTGGCTCTGGTAATATCTCCACAAAGCCTCTGGTAATATGTTGTGCAAAAAAAAAAAAAAAAAACCAAAAAAAAAAAAAAACCCATCTCACCTGAGAGTTATATACCACTGTGATGTGTTTGGGTGGATTGCCGATCTTGGCATGGAACACCACCGAGTCCCTCTCCAGACCTGGGATGCGGCAGGTTGACAGCAACTGGGAATATTGCTCCATACAAAGAGGTTTCCCTCCCAGATTCTCAGCTGGTAATGTTTCACTGTGAAAGACACAGCCTCCATCAGTAAACCGAGGTGGGCTGAAAAATAGAGGCAATACACAAGTACCAAAAACTACTAAACTGATCTCTTAACCACTTTTCTAGTTTTGGTGTCTTTTGGAACATTTTGATGGAATTAGAACTTTAGTTATTACAGGCATTTTTACAAAACAGACAGTTTCAGAGGCTCCCTAATTAATTTTACCGACTAATAGTTTCATGCTCAGGTGAGATCAGTTTCCTCATTATTTATTCTCAAAATGTCCTGTGAGCATGATTTGTTAACTGCACTATGGCATCTTAGATCTCTGGAGATTAATTAATTAAACATTAATTTGATTCTGGTACTCACTTTTCAATGGTTGTCTTAAATTCCAAAAGAGCTACTATTAGTTTGGCTGCACACCTAAGCAGCAACCCCCCCCCCCCAAAAAAAACAAAAACAAAACATGTTAGTTGTTTTAAAAAGCTATAAACACATATACAAGGTATCATTTTTTGTGTAAGAGTGTGTGTTGGTTTACCTAATTTGTCCCTGTTTATCCCTGAAGTCCAGTCGAGGACACGCAATCGGGACATTTGCGTTAATCACCACAGGCCTCCGGTTCCCAAAGTATTCCAACTTCCCCCACAGGTCTGTCGTCTACACACAGTAGCAGGCTGTTAGTTAATCCTGCAGAAAGCAGCTGATAAAAATTTGTGTCATCACTTGAGTTTCTAAGATGTTGCAAAATTTCATTTAAGTGTTCCCACTCTATCTGCAGTTCTTGACAAATTTACACCATTTTCTGTAATTGGAGTATTTTCATCAATTACTATAACTACAGCTGTACATTCTGCCATTGCCTTTAATGATAAGGCTCAGGGCAAACAGACAAATTATACATCAAATCACATTTTTTAAATTAATTGAGTGCAGTACCACAGCTCACTTAAGACAGTCAAAGAATTATATTTTATAAAAACACTTATAAACCAAAAATATTATGATTAATGTATATTACTTCTAGACTAAATATTACTTTTGCTGCTGTTTGTGAATAGCATTCACTCAATTTCACTTTGTTAGTGATAAACTAGTTTCCAAATCAGGCTGTGGGACAGTGTCAGACTTAAACACACAGAGTAAACTTTAACCCGATGCATATAAACATTTAAGTTTCAAAACTCTGATGAGCAGCTGTCAGATTAGAAACTGATGGCAGCACTTGAAGCACAGTGAGCAGTAAGACAGATTTATATAAATTTCCCTTAATGAATTATTTCCCCACTTGCAATGATCAAAAAACAAGTTCTCTTTTGGATTTACGTCATCATATTTGCAGCAACAGTGTTTCATTTTACTGTTTAATGCAACATTGTTAATCAATAAGACCAATAAAGATTCATTTCAACTTTTCAATCACAGTGGTTTTCAGTTACCAAACGTTCTGAAACAGAGCTGCTTTGTTTGACACAATACATTTAATTATCAGTACTCTTCATTGCTGCCTGCAGTTTTTAGGTTTTGTGAAGCCATATAAAGAAAGACTGGGTATGTTGAAATTTCTTCATAGTATAGTCCTCTGGAATAGCATTTCTATAGTACTTTTCTATTTTTACTAATGAATAAGGCCTGATGTTTTTTGTTCTGACCGATCCTACCTGAGACCTTTTTAATTCCATCTTCTTCCTTCCCTATAACATGATCATTCATTTTCAGTCAGTTCCCTATGTCTGGTCACTGCAACTTGAACCTCTTTAGTGGCAGTAAATGAGCTCACCCAGTTGTCAGTGTTGCATGCTTTCCTCTCCAGGCTTCTCTGCACTTCCTCTCCAACCCCTCCTGTTTTCATAAAGGCCTCAACCAGCTGTTTCGCTCGCTTCCACTCATCCTCTTCTATTATGGGCTCCAGGGCACTGAGGTAGCCCTCACATGTTTTCCGCAGAGGGGGGACAGGTACCCTGGGAAGTCCCTTCTGCTGGTTCAAGTATCTGTCACTAATAAGAATCACTCGTACAGGCTTCACTAACTGATAAGATCTGACCTGGTCTGGAGGATTCATCTTCCCCAACTTCACCTGGGAGACAGAAAGACAAAAATACATGAATATAGAATAAAAGAAGATCAGGTAATAAATCCTGAGACTTTTACTAGCATTCATTTGGTTAAAACATGAAGAAATTGCTTCTGTTAATTATTACGTTAACAAAAAACAAATAAAACCACACATATTTATGAATACAAGGTAATGGGCTTTTGTTATGACTTCAGTAAGATAAATCCTAAACAACTACACTGAATTGCTTACCATAATTCTGCTGAAGATTCTCAACATTGTATTTTCAGGAAACTCGCACAGAATGAGGCTGGAGTGTATTCACCTGTTTAACCGGCAGTTACAATGCTTAAAAAAAAAAAAAAAAATGCCAATAGACTAATAACTATCCTGAATCATTTATTGTTTGGCTTACACAGACACATCCCCATTAAGGTGATAACTGCTGAGCTTAAAAACAAGCAGAAAACACTCCAGGGCTGCCAGTTTGTTACTCCACAAAAATAATAGCTTTCAAGCACACCAGCTCTACATCAGACAATTATGCAGTCAGCTCATCTGCAACTGAAATCACACCTCCTAGTCACATGATGCAGTGACATGGCTATGACATCCAATTATAGGAACCTGCTTCACAACTTGAAAAGTTCATGCCCCATTGACAAAAGAAGAAACCAAACTAATTTAAAAAAAAAAAAAAAATTCAGTAGTTAAGGTGAATAGTTAATGTACAATCTATGGAAAACCCATGTCTACTGTAATAGTATGCATGACATGATAAAGGTAAACTGAAGAATTGTGTTCACGTTGGTGGCAGGCAGTTGTTGTAAGGCTGATTGATTCTGATACAATCCATGAAAAACACTCAAAGTGTGTGACAGAAAGGAACAGTCTACAAACTAACAATCAGCTTTTAGAGATAGAATCTAATAGAGTCTGCACACGGTTTCTTGAAACTGTCTTAAACCAGCGCACGTGAAACCAAATTTGCTTTGTGACTTTTCAAATTTTAATACCTTGTGCAGACTAAACTTGTTTCAGCCCCTCAGGCCTCATCTACAAATTGCTTTCCAAAAAAAAAAAAAAGTTATGTAACTATATAACTTTTTAAATTTCCTTTTGTCAATGGAAAATTGTATTTAGTAGTCAGTATAATCTTTTAGTGATATAAATTTGCATATGGTAGAATACTGCATGTAGTTATTTGTATTAGGAAATATTCAACCATGTATACTTAGAGGCATATAATCAATTGTGTGTGATCTCTAACAGGCTGCAGGCTTGGTGTGCACCCCAGGAATGCACCCCCACGTCCTAGGAGCATGAGAGGTTGCACCTCGTTTTATTGTTTTAACATAGCTATGTCTGTTTTAGTCTAAGTGCCTTTTGTTTAGATGAACTGCTGGACTTCCCCACCGTGTTATCTAGGGTGGGGGGAGACTACCCTCTTTGTGACCAAGGATGTACCTTTTGTGCTTTCATGACCCTTTGATCAGCAGGACACACACACACACGTATAAATAAAGACCGGGGCAGTTTCTTAGTGCGAGTCATTGAGGCTGCCCTTGCTAGCAAGAAGTTCTGTGTGTTTCTCTTCTCTGAGTCTTTACTGAAGAAGTGTTTTAGAATATTTTCCTTAACACCTTTAGTCTACTCTTGCCTCTACTGGTAAAAATTAGAGCAGAGCTAGTTGTTTCATAAACTTAAGGAGAACGAACACACACACACACACACACACTAAAAGAATGTGGCGAAACCTCCGAGGCCCTCAAGTCAGTTACTTCTTCAGACAGTTTTTTTTTTTTTTTTTTTTTTTTTTTTTTTAATTTCACTTTCAGGAAATTGGTTTGGATGTTTTATCAAAGTAAGGGTAATTAATCTGATTTTACAGTAGAATCTTCAGCATCCATTTTGGATCTGTGCTAAAACATGAAAGGAACTTATGCAAAGATTAAATTCTCTGACAGACAAAGCAAGGGGGGGGGGGGGGGACTCCTACAAGAACATTTCAAATCACTAGTAAAGCACTTTTATTAAATTAGTCATGAATCAATAAAAACACAGCACATCTACACAGCAGATATCTGCCAAACATTTACAAGCAAGAGAATTTTTACTGCTAAACAAAGTTAAAAGAACATAACCATTCTGTAAACATGCACATTAAATATTGTGATGAGTAACCCTTTCAGAAGTAGGTGCAAATCAGTTTACTATTCCACTACAGGAATCCTAGGGGTCTCAAACAAGCATCATAACAATCAAATGTGTATCTTGTCCTATGAGGATGAGGCAAATAAAAACATTATGCGGCTGCCTTCTATGAACTCTCATGGACCAACCGTGCAGATAATGCAGCTGGTGGAGAAAAAAGCTTGAGCTTTGGATGTTACCCACCTGAACACAAAAGAAATGTTTCAGTAAAAAGTTAAGCAAATAGATTGAGGGTTTACTGCTCAGACTTTATAGTAATGATGCTTCTTTTACAAATATCAGCAGTGGCTAAAGCATCATAAAATAATAAGGCAAGTCATATTAGGCAGTACTTTTTACAACCCAACTGCCCAATCAGATAGATAGATATCTATCTCACTAAGAATAAATTCATATTAATGAGATGTTTAGACATTCTGAAAAATATAGTGCTGTCCATTTTTATATTTAGTTGTTTATATAGTTTATGTCAACAGTATTTAGTTGATGTACCAACCTATTGGTTTTTGTGTGGTATTCTAGGACATTTGTGAGGCACTGTGCCCCTAGTCCCCTGCCTGCCAGCACAAAAATGACGTCACCAACAGGCACACATTTCACTGTGAGACTTCTCCACGGCATCCTTGAGGCAGCATGCCACTTGTTAGTGGTAATATCATAGTATTCTACTGAGTCAAGTCCACCTGGAAAATAGGGAACCCCCCCCCCAAAAAAAAAAAAAAAAAAAAACAAAAACAAAAAACACACACACACACACACACACACACACACACACACACACAAACAACCATGCATTATACAGACCTACTAGCTATGGCCATCGTGATAAACTACAGTAGTACTTTGATTCCTTAACACTGTAAGGGGGCTGTTTTCTTTACCAGTTGACCCTTCGCCTCCAACAGCATAGATCTTGTTGTCGATAACCACTAGCCCATGGTTCTTCCTGGCAACCCTCATTTCATGCAATTTTCTCCACCTGGAAGGTTGTAGCAGAAAACAAATGTAGTGTAGAGAAGGGAAAAAAAAAAAAAAAAAAAAAAAAAAAAAAAAATCTAATGTGTATTCTTGAGTTTTATGACCCACTGAATAAGCTTTTAAGGGAATTTATTCAGCAGGATTTTCAAATGTTTGATAATGACAACCTTGGTGCCGAAAACCGATGTCCAAAGCAAAGTGTCAAAAACCCTAAAGTTCCCGGAATTGTCATTGAAATCTGGTTCAAAGTTAATCTCCAAATTCCATTGTTAAAATGCGCAGCTTCAAAGCAGAAATAGACTGGTTTACACCCACGTACAAAAACTATTCTATAATCAGTTTCTCTGCTTTGACATGAAGCCTTGAAAACCACCAATGGTTACTTATGCTATGCCCCAAATAAGGGGCTGCATGCTTCGGAGGCCGCATTTGAAGACCGTTTATGTCACAGCTAGGCAACGAAGGCTGCTCCAAATGAGTCCTTCATTTCCCTGAATTTGAACTATGGTCCAGTGTATGCTTCGTGGCCCAACCTATCCCAGAATTCATAGCACCTCCCAGCCAATTCCAGTTTCCAATAATGGCGGAAGCCAACTAGTTGTAATATTACTCTTTTCAATACTTTATTACAGTCCTCTTCCATAGTGTTCATTTTGTCGTTTCCCTTGCTCACCCCAAAAAGTCACAGCTGATAGCTGCCCCATCCTGAGCCTGGTTCAACCAGAGGGTTCTATCTGGTTAATGGGAGTTTTTCCCCTTCCCACCAACACCAACTCTCTCCACTATGGTAGGATCTTTACTATATAAAGCACCTTGAAGTGACTGTTGTGATTTGGTGTTATATAAAATAAAACTTTAACTTGACAGAGTTTGTACCAACCAATCATCCTGCTCCTAGTATTTTATTAGCATTACTTGGGACTAATGAGAAGGTATTGGCCATGTAGCCATACAATCTAGGGATGAGCTTATTAACAATCTTGATAATATATCAATTATATAATTTTATTATATAAATATAATTAAACTAAAAGTTCAGAAAACTTTACTTCTGACTCCGAATTTGGTCGAGATTTTTTAGAAGATGCATTATGGTATCATTTTGAAATCCCATGTTTTCACAAATTTTGGTGTCCTTGTTGACCACCTGCCGGGGTGGCTATAAGATCCATTGTGCACTGGGAGAAACCTGGAAACCATGTATTTTTACACTGGCGTCCACTGTGGCCAGTACAACAACAGTAACTTTTGTGCTTACTTATGCAAGATTTATACTCCAGCTGCCACTTTTCTTTTTTCCCTTCTATCTAATTCATCAAAATTCCAGCGTAATGCAGGAACACCACGCACAATCGCCAGTGACAGTCAGTCATGCAATAAAGTGGTATACATTTAGCTTTAACTTTGCTAGCCTCCTGATGCCCATTGATTCATACACCTCCTTTAAAGCACAAAGTCCCAAACATTGCAAACATACACAGACAAAAAAAAAAAAAAAAAAAAAAAAAAAAAAAAAAAAAAAAAAAAAAAAGCAGCGTACAGAGCTGTAGTGACTCACTGTTGTGTGCTGGGGTCATAGACCTCACAGTTCCTGAGGACTCTACCAGAAACACTGTTGCCAGTCAGTCCTCCACAAACATAAATGAGCCCATTGGCCTCCACTGAGGCATGACTGCAGCGGGACACTAGCATGCTGGTGTTGACCTGCCATGACTCTGTCATTGTGTCATAACTTTCAAAGAGATCCACAGCTGACCCACCTGCAAAAACACTACATAATATCAGAAACATATGCTTGCAGACATGGCTAGAAACTTTCCCCACTGATAACTAGCTATACTACATTCATAGCAAAACTATAGCAATTCACTGCTCACAGTCTCTTCAACAGATACACATATCACCATGCATACCCGCTTCTGATCCTCCAGATGTGAAGATCTTGCCCTCAAAAACACACGCAGACATGTTCTCACGAGGTGTTGGTGGCCCTGGCCTGGAGCATCTATTCCTCAGAATGTTGTAGAAGTCTGTGTGTTTGATGTGAAAGCTGTGTGAGCCACCTAAAATGGAGCCCAACCTATTCCAGAGGACAGCTGTGGTATTCTGGAATTTTGACAGTTTGCAGTTGATGCTCATCCAGCTGTAATCCTGAATGGAAAGCAATACCAACACTTGTGTAATGATTAGAACAGACCTGCTATTGTATGGAACTACTTAAAGAAAACAACAAAACAAACACCGAAGATTAACCAAATCATTATTCTACTAATGTGCACCACTATTTAGCCCCATTTACTGTTTGTTGCTTCGTGATCATCTTCTCAATCTTATTTCCCCTTAACCTTCCACCAAAAATGGCTGGCCTGCCTTGAGCTGGAAGTCACTTTGAGAGTTTTTCCTCCTTATAGTAGGTTAAAGGTAGCTCATATGTAATCAGTGGCATTCCTCTACATTTACCTAAGGTGGCAATGTAAATAAAAATCAAGCAACTGCTAAACAAGCCCATACCTAAACGATATTACACAGTCTGGAGTGATGCCCCTGTGGCTAGAATTGGTAAATATTTGTTGTTACCTTGGGGTCAAAGTAGTAGCAGCGGTTACCATTAAACAGACCAATGCAGTTGTCATACTTATTGCGACGTGGTTTGCTGAGCTCTCCAAGGTCCCCCATCGCACCTAAGGCAAAAGCAATGAGGTTTTTTTGTGAATGAATATATCCATCTACACAGTGGAAAGCAATATCGCAACTATTTGAACTTTGCCTGTATCACGTGACGAGCCAAATTACCAATACTGGCCATTTAGAGCAACAACATATACATATACACAAAACCCAGAAAATATTCCAGCAAAACCCTGGAATTCAATTAGCCACAATATTATATTGTACATGTATAACAAGTTTTACCGAAATTCATCAGTTTAAACTTTTTGCTTCCATTGAATGATGCAGATCATTTCATTGGGAATGTTGGTTACGCCACTGTTCTTGCATGAATGTCTTAAACTTGAATTTGAGTGCAAGCTCTCCATTTTGCTACTCACGTGTGATCATCTGTAAACAGTGTGGGTTGTCCTGGAAGAGCGGCTCAGTCTTTACAGTTTCTGACAGGAAGGTTTTGGGGACCAGAGGTAGGCGAATGCACCTCAAAACATCCACAATATGCTGTTGTCTACTTGGGATGTTATACTTTAGCCAGCGCACTGCAGCATCATAGACCTGAATGGAGCAACATGTGGGAACAAAGGCTTTCCACAGTGTTTTTTTTTTTTTTTTTTTTTTTTTTTTTTTTTTAAACTTGCTTTAGTTAAATTTCAGGTCTAGTTTGATTTCAATTAGCTACATTTTTTTTTGTTTTAAATACAAAATTTTAGTCGACACTGTGGTACCTGTGTCTCACGGTAGACAGTGAGTTTGTCCTGGTGCAGTAGATGCGTGAGCTGTGCAATGTCCAGATTTAGAAATTCATCCAGTCTGCAGACATCAGTAAAGTGGAGATAGGAAAACTCCTCTGCTGCTGCCTTCAGCTCTGGACAGTTCATGCAGTCTGCGAGTACTGAAATGCCTGCAAAAGCACAGAACAGGAATCACTCAAAGAAATCCACAATGGCAGGTCTGTGTTTCTGTTGTTACCCAGGCAGTTTGTTGCATCAATCTGTCCAAAAATGAACTTCGCACACATCATCTTCACTGGTTCAATCTGGTACTGGTTGGCCACATTCAGCAATGACTCTGCATTAGTACAGTCCACTGTGATTCTGGGACACGGCAAAACACAAAGTATGAAAAAACAAAACAATCTTTTATTGCCATGTGATGAGTGTACTGCAAAGTAAGATTAATGCACTAGTTATGTTAAGGCTTTCTGGTTTAAAAGTGAATAAAAATGCCATGTTTTCTCCTATTCTTTTATTTACAGCATGTGTTTAGAGCCAAGCATTTATAAAAAAAATAAAATAAATGACTCAGCCACAGAACAATGATCACACTTAAGTTCTTGTGAAATATCTAAGGTTTTCATTCCATGGCCAAGCATTGCACTATTTCACACTTTTCAGCAGAAGAGAGATCCTTTTTCTTTCCCATATAGCTTGAAAATGGTGGTCTGCTTAATAATGTGGAACATACTTCTTTAGTAGTTTTTCCCTTTAATTGGGCTCACCTGGTAAACTAATAGTCACAGGTGTCAGAGATTGATTTTAGTGATCCAAAGAGCACTGAGACACAGTGCCATCCATGCATTTAATTGAAAAACATATCTAATCTTTATGACACTAAATACAATTTTCATAATAATTTGGAACATGGTGTAGGGATTATTCTGTGCAGAATAAGACTTGTGACACGTCAAAATCCCATTTTATGTGAGTGCACACAGAGTCTGAAGCAGAAAGCTGGCTTAAAAGAAAAGAAAAAGAAAAAAAACAAAAACAAAAAAACAAACAAACAACAAACCAAAAACTGCTAACTACTATTGTGATACCCATTACCACTGACTGTAGTTTTAAGCTTTGTCAAGCCAAAAACACAAACAAAGCCTTACTGGGTTCAACTTGCTTCACAGTATAGCCCTGTTTTAAACACACTTACTGTGAGGTATAAATATATTCAAGCAACAGCTCAAGGATCTCAGGCTCAACACTCCTGAGCTCCACCTCAGGAGACACAGACTCCTTCATTCTGGCTGAAAGTGAAAAGAAAATCAAACAAATAAAACAATTAACAGAACTACATCAACAACCATACGCGTTTCAGAAATTAGCCATCTTTGTTGAAATAAACCATTGAGCTTTTGTGTTTGAAGCCAAATGCAGTCCATTTTGTTAAATGAAATGTATATTGTGAATTAAAAGGAAGGCAAGAAAAACCAGAGTAGATTTACCATTATGTTTCAACTCATCACACAGTTACTTAATTTTAGTCTTTACAAGATATTTAAATTTTGGCTCACATGGTTCTTTTTCTATTTTACTCAACCTAAGGGATGCTCCTCTGATGTTTCTCTGGAGACAGTTTTGTAGTAAGGCCTCAAGGCGGAGTATTAATGTGTGTTCTTTTGTGTAGTTTTGTGTTATCCTTACTGGTGAACATAAGTCTGAAGACATGGCTGGCTGCAGCTAGCACTGCTCTGTGTGCTGCAAGGCGTTTTCCCTGAACCACAAGGGTCACATCACAGAGGCTGCCCTGGAGAAAATCAGTCATCAAAGAGGTGTACTAGATAGCAAGTTCAACTTTGTCAAACTTTCCTTGTGTTTGACCTAAAGCCCCAGTCAGAGATTACCAATGTAGCGACGCCAATTATTTAGTCAGGTAAATCAGAGTTTCCTGTGTTACTTTTGTGACACAGGAAGTTCATCAGTAAAATAACATCAGTATGCGTCGCTAACCCGTCAACCTTGCTTTGTACTACAAAGCACAAGAACCAAGACGGGAACAACCACAGTCGTGCCTTTTGGCAGCATTAGTCTACAGGCTTTTGTATTCTTAAACACCCACCTGTTTTCTCACGTGGTTAAGGAATCCCATGTAGTTGGTCAGACATGTGCGCTCTCTGATGGCACTTGATGAGGAGGCCATCATCCCATTTATGTCGGCGCTACTGTCAGAAGACATGTTTCAGTAAACAGTTTCTCTCAAACTCCTTCCCTTCTGCTGCTCTTGAACCAGGTGAGCAACACTCAAATTTCCTCAGACATGCAATATCAAAACACAGAGAAACTTGCTTTCACAGCACTACTGGGCCACTTTTTACTTCCATGTCTGTTTTATGGATGCAGGAGCTTGACAGGTTACAGAGAAGGAGATGCCCCAACAACTTGAAAAGTGAGACGTTCTGGAGAACACTTTCCAATAGCTTTGTTTCTTGTTCTGGCTTCTTTTATCCCCCCCCCTCCCTTCAGTTCAAACACACATAGTTCAGGAGAAGATTAGCTCTAACTGCCTCCAATACCAGTACAAATGACGTTGGCTCCCAACAAACAATGTAGAAAACAATTAACAAATTTTTGGGAGATGTTGTGCTGGGCGTCTTTTCCACGACATCTCCTCGGAGCCATTTAAAAAGTCAGCTGGAAGGTGGTGCCAAATCCTAATTACATAAAGAGCAATAAAATAGCCAGACATCACCTAGCAAAATACTTCTATTGTTTTGCTATGTTCGATTGGTAGGACCTTCAAAGAAAAAAAGTCTACACAAACACTTGAATATTAGCTGGCATGCTATCCATTGCTAGCATGCCAGCTAACTCTAACTGGCAGACAAGAAGAAACGAGGGAGGAATACAGGGCACGCGCACCACAAAATGGTGGCTTTAAAAAAGCAAATCAGTTACCTACCTGCACCCGATCTCTCAGATCAAGTGCAAGAAAGCAAAGCTCACTTTTATACTACAGGAAGTCCCGCTTTGTAAGGGTCAAGGCCGTGACCTTGTTTACATCCGTGCCATACTTGCCACTTTTAACTCAAGAACACTCAAACTGAGCACGAGGCCCGGGGGCGGAGTCCAAGTGTTGGCGTTACTGCGTGGAACGTGATTGTTGTAATGTATGCACGAGACACTTTAACATTCCACTGGCACAATGTACATTTTCAGACTTTAAAATGTAAAATTTCCAGATTGTTTTATTTAATATACTTAATGTTTATAATTAACTATTTACTGTATATAATATCCTGTTTATGCACAGTAGTAGAGGACCGTTTCAGGACACATCTCATTTCAGTGCACGTTGTACTCTAAAGTCTAGTAAACTCTAGTAAAACTATGCATGTGACAAATAAAGAATCTTGAATGAACTTGTGGCACAAACGGAGCAGCCTTTCCGAGTGCTCTTCTTGGAAACTGCGGGAAAAAAACAAACAAAAGAACTAAAAAAAAAAAAAGCCAAACTGAAAGAAACTAGATTTAAGAAGAGATTCGAGTTCAGATTTGTGCAAAAACTGTTCATTTTCAAGAAAAGGTTATGCTGTTTTAGCTTAACATATGTCTGTTATGCCATATTATCAGGTTACGAATCGTGCTCATAAACAGAAGATAAAATCATAATGTCGTGGAAATCATTAAATAATATATCCATCACATTGCTGTGGGTTAATTTCTAAAATGTATTGCTCATTTTAACCATATAATCTTAATACTTTGTGTTTTTACATGTTGGATGCAAACGGCTTTAACATAGTTGCCACTGTATGCCAGCGCACCTCTCCAACAAAGCCAGTGTTTCGGATTAACGCTGACGGACGAATAGCTGTGTCATAGATTTGCTACGGACAAACCAGGAAATAAATGCCACCAAGTCTTTAATTTTCTTAACATGATACAGCTGTCTGCTGTCCCATTATTCTTTTGTAAAACAACAAACAAAATGTCAGGAGTTTTCCTGTAATGCAACTCAGGTCAGAATAAATGACACTCAGACAGGTTTGCAGGTTTAACGTGCACACGGGTGAGAGCTCAAACGGAGACTCACACTCCGCAGCAGTTGCCACCCTTTATTTATACTCAAGCATGTTTGCGTCACAGACACATGAGTGGAAGAGATAACATACAAAGGTAGAGACTTCATCACATGCAGGAAGAGATAACATACAAAGGTAGAGACTTCATCACATGCAGGAAGAGATAACATACAAAGGTAGAGACTTCATCACATACCAGTGGAAAAGATAATATACAACAGTAGAGACTTTATGCTGAGCTTTGCACAGTGTAACTTCTCTAGTAAAAAGAGCAAACACATCTAGAGAACCTCAAATTAAATGTACTTCTATACATAAACATAATAAAATCTTTCAACACAAAACTATCTTGGTTGTGCTGCAGGCTGCTGTTGGAGAGCGTGTCCATTTCATTCACTTCATTCACTCTTTCTGTTTATACGCCACTATTAGAGTAGAATAAAACAGTTTATTTCTAATACGTAAATATAGCTAAAATAACAAGAAAAAGAAAAACTTTGCAAACACACAAAGACGTGAAGTTATCATGAATATCTCTACATCCATACGTCTATACTCAAAGGAGTAGAATGAAGTTTACACTTACTTATTTCTACCTCTTTACTAAAAATTCCATAATTTGCAAATCAGTGTTCAGAGTTCGACATATAATCCATTTAACTAATAGTAATCATTAAACTCTAGCTGTCTATCCCATAGTGTGCCATTTCTCCACCAGTGTCTCTCTGCTGTCCTCTCTGTCACCAGCCAATTGTGGTAGATTTCCTCTCTGAGCCTGGTTCTGCTTGAATTTCCTTCCTGTTAAAATTGAGTTTTTCCTTCCTACTGTCACCAAGTGCTTGTATATTGGGCATCTTCTGATTATTGGGGATTCTTCTTAATATTATTGTTACCCTAAAACACCACAATGTGACTTTTTGTGAATTGGTGCAATATAATTAAAACTGAACTTAATGGTGCAAGTAGGATATAGTTAAGATATATTTTGTAATTATGTGAAAGCATAGTATATTACACTGAAGAATACACAAAATGTACAACTTAAAATTAACTTTATTCAGCTGTGAATAAAAAAATATCCAAGCTCACATTATGAAAAATACTTATAAAGGCCCCACATGCTTAGCCTGTTCACTGATTTGACAAACTGATTCAAAGCTAAGCTTCCAGAGGGAAGTAAACAGGCTGCTGGTCCTTCAGAAAAAAAGTGTGCATGACTTTATTGATTAAAAAAAAAGACATCATGAAAAACATTTGACTTCAAAATCATTGCGTTTACCAGCTTAACATACATCGTCACATGTATGCACATCTAAATTCCCTTAAACATCAACAAAATTACAACTTTCAGTGCAGGTGTTCACATATAAATTTTGGTCCTGAGACCTTTAAACTGAGAGGTAATGTCTCCTCTTCCCCTCTCTCGAACTGGTATATACAGCAGGCTCAGTTACTGTGATCTCCATGTTATGGAGGTTATAGAGGAAGGAAAGGAAAGAGCAGCAGAGCGTCACTGCTGAGTGTGCATTCACTCTTTTACAGTTTGTTGAAGGCAGTACCTAAAGGAAATGTTAGGGAAGTGGCGTGTTTTCCTCAGGAAAGGAAAACTGGCTTCAGTATGGGGAACCAAAAAAGGTTGATGCACAAACATGAGAGGGAACAAAGACATTAGATCACTTGATGCTTGCTGTCTAATAACTTTTTTTCTGACTAAATGTAAAAATGGGGAGGGGGTTCTGTTTATACTTTTAAGCCATGCTCAGCTGCCAACCCCTGTTGGTTGAAACCCCGAACATTCTGTTGATTATCCCATAGATGCAGAGCCTAAAAACTGGTATTTCAGACAGTCCTTACAGTATACATTTATGCCTCCTCATTGCAGTATAGGTTCCACTTGTGTACCACAAACAGCTCAGAGTGAATGTGTGGCTGACTGATGAACACTGTTAAAACATCTGCTAATTTAACAGTTTTTTACTCCCTAAAAAACTGTATTTGCATTATAATAGTGTTTATTTAAATAGTGTTTCCTGATAGCAGCACTCTCCATGTTTTAACACACATAACCCATTCTGAAACTAGACATGCGTGTAGCCTTAATTTATAATCTTACTGGACACATTGTGAACCATTGTGTGACATTTGAACACTCTCTCGCCTCCTCATGACATGTAATTAGAATCAGTGTTCAGAGGACGAACGCCTGACAATCAGAGCTCTTCTTTGGCATTTGATTTCCCCGGCTTGTCCATACCGAAGAAGGAGGAGGGAAGGCTGCGGATGTCCCGCTCTCTCTTCACAAAGGCAGAGAAGGAGGAAACGCAGTTGCCAATAAAGTGGTCAGACTGGCCTAAGATGTACAAGTCCATCTGGGCAAAGTCTGGCTGAAGACTCACCACTTTCACCTGCAGAGGTCACAGTGGAAACCACAAATTAGACGGGCTTTCCTTCAGGTCTCGCTCCAGATCTTCGGGTCTTAAAGCAGGGAAAGCTTTTGTATGTGAAACGTATCTGACTCTCAGCACTTTACAATTTACATTGTCTGTACATGACAATAACCAAGTTTGACTGCATTCATGTCTGGAATTCCTCCTCTTAGAGGTACAAAAATTGTAGCTTTTATGTATCACTTTATGGTGGAAATGTCTTTACTACAAAAAAGAAAAATACAAAATTGAAGTATAATGGAGTAAGGTCACATGCAGCTTTCAAATATTTTATCGTCCTATAGATTACACATGTAAAAAAATGAGTAGCTTTATGATGCGTTCCATTTGAAGTCAGAATATCCAGAGTCCCCAGTCTGAATTAACAACTGGAACACCACCTCAGCAGCCACACCAACCCAGACTTCACAATCCAAGATGGTGGCATGAACGTAATCAGCTGTGAGATACTGAAGCTGGGATCTGACTATCTGACTTCTAAGGTAAATGGAGTATGAAATTAGCTCCTCCCTTTAAACCAACATTTTCTAACTGGCTGCCCCTCATAAACGGCATGTGGGTGAAGCTTCTGGGCTCACAGCCAGCCAGATTATTTTTAGTGACTCTGTAAAGAGTTTGAAAGGTTCTTAAGTTCTCACAAACCTCCCAGCCCCTCAAGTTAGCATTAAGGACAAAGATGCCAAAACAAGCTTATGACAGACTTATGAATTCTCCACACAAGAACCCACCTTGCCTTTGAAGAGCTTTTCAATGTCCTGACTGTGCGATTCAGAGTCTGTGGCGATGTAGACAGAACGGGCGTTGGTCTTCTTTACCCACAGCTTGACAGCCCCACGAATCTCAGTTAGGTCAGGGAGACACATGGTCATAGTGAGGGGCAGGGCTTTTTGACGGTTATACCCGACGCACTGAGGGGAGGCCATGAAATGAGGTCCTGCATCGCCATTCTTCAGCAGTTTGCAGGCATTTTGCTAGAAAAGGAGACAAAGATTAAGAAGTTAGAATGTAAACTGTACAGACTATAAGGTTTGACTGTTCCCTCACAATATATGGATACAATGAGCCAAAGGGGAAAAAAATGAATACAAATATTTCATTTATCGACCTAATTTGTGTCCTTGTTTCATTTCCGCATAGTTTCTTTTATGGGCTTGCTCCTCCTCTGTTGTCAGCAATGTTCCCTATAATTTTTGATGTGTCTGGGCAAACACACAAACTCCCTGAGCGGTCCCTTGGACCACTGTGACCAACAGCAGACGTGTGCACTGTTGTCACGCCAGTATCGAATCCATCCAAGTTACATGGTTTATTAAAATAATCAAATTACTGGATTTACATTTATGTTATACTACTTTTAATTAACTGCTTTAGCCCACTTACAATGAAAATTTAAAAAAATCTTGTTCGTGACCTGTGTAGTATGTTAAGTAAAAATAACTTGAACTCCAATTTGGAAAACACAACTTTCTTTCTTTCTTTCTTTTTTTTTTATAAAGCTCTGACTTGTATTATGAGTATGAGTCTGGGAGACTGGGCATCTGGGACAGAGTCCTGTAACTCTCTGTCTGCAAAATACAGTATAGAATGACCAATGTTGGGCAATTAATTATATAGTTACTTCTTCAAAAAAGTAACTGAGTTATGCAAACAAAGTTTTTTGCAGCTGTTTACCTAAAAATGCAGCCAAGGCGTTTTTTTTAAATAAACATTTCAAACTATTTACAGAATAATCAGGTGTTCTGCATCAAATTGGATGCCACACAAATTATTTGTGCCACTCCAAAAAATAATTTCTGTCCACTATGAGATAAAGGAGAACAACAGCCTGATACCTGCAGGCCTGACAATAGGAGATGTATCACTCCTGTAACACCTCATTGTTCTGACACACACAACAAAACTATTGACTACATTACACACTAACTACACAAGATTTGCGCTAAACGTCTCAAATCTCTCACATCTCAAAACACCGCCGTCACTCCTAAACCCCCCCCCCCCTTCCTAAACAACTAGAGGGAACATTGGTTGTCAGTAGATTTTAGTCAGTCATCACTGAGCCTTGCCTTCCTTCTCTCACCCCAACCGGGGTGAGAGAAGATGGCCCCGCCCCTCCCTGAGCCTGGTTCTGCCAGAGGTTTCTTCCTGTTAAAAGGGAGTTTTTCCTTCCCACTGTCACCAAAGACCTTGCTCATAGGGAGTCATGTGACTGTTGGGTTTTTCTCTGTATCTATTATTGTAGAATCTACTGTACAATGTAAAGCGCCTTGAGGCGACTGTTGTTGTGATTTGGCGCTATATAAATAAAATTGAATTGAATTGAGCCTCAATGATGCACTGAATGAATATTCATTTACTGCTATGAACAAACCCAGATTGGGACTGAAACGGATAACCATTCACACTGACATTCATACCTATGGCCAATTTAGCTCTCTCATGAAAAACAGACTGTGCAGAGACACTTGGACCATCACAGGTATGTCTGTGATGCAGCACATGAATTCACCCAGAAGCCCACCCAACCTTCTGTTTGCAAGTGCTAGCCAATTAAGAGATCTGTGGCTCTGAAGGAAAAGGAGCTAAAACAACTCACTTTTTCAGACTGAGGGGCTGCACATAAGAGAGCATGTGAATAAAACCTTCTGTGTCCAGGCTTGTCAAGCTTATCTCACCCAGTCTATGCCAATCCTCAGATGGATGCCAATATATGGCCTGGTCAGCAAGGTGGCAATGTGCTCTTCTCCCTCCTTCACCATCTTGTCTGACCAAACTATATAGCGCTGCAGGCCCACATGCTCTTCTATCACTGGAAACTGAGCTGGAGCCCCAGGCATGGCCAGGACAGGGTGCTCAAAGGGAGGAAACCTAACCCAAGAGCATGAAACAGTAGTCAGGAAGTGGAATAGTGAATGAGGTAGGTTTTTTAATGTTTTATGTCACCTTTAATAATTCTGTGTATACCTGCACCGACATGTACTCACTTCTTCATCCACTGAGGTTGGTGATAGGCACTGAAGGAAATCCCACCAAATAAGACAGACTTGTCAAAGTCCACACCGGCATAGTCCCAGAATGGCCCAAATGGGTTCCCATCCTGAAAAAAATAAATCGGGATCATCTGGCCATATTAGAGTGTTCAAACAGGAGCTTCTGATCAATATACAATATATAATCTGTGGACTGTCCGTGGACCGCCAGAGGGCAGCATTTCACCTGTGGCTAATCACATTAAGCCAGATAAGGTTTCTTTTAGATTCTAATTCACCTTCATCGGGCAGGACTTCTTGTCCTTACTCCGATGGGCCGCCGTCTCAAAGCAGTAGGCATTCCTCTGTCCTGAAGGCCAGTATTTGGGGGCTAGCTTCTCCATGAAGTCCTCCAAGCTGATCACACGGTGGTAGGCAGACAAAGCCTCCAGCACGAAGAACTCGCTGTAGGGAACATGGACCTGAACAGAATACAAAAGAGTGGAATAAAACAACACAGCCACCTTAAGACTTGGTGTGTAATAGCTTTAACAAAATCACATTTGTGTTAGACAGATATGCTCTAGCTATTTATGTATATTTATGACAAGTACCTGCTACTAAAGCTTAGGGCTGCAGTGCATGTGTGAAAAATAGCTTTATGTCATTTGTTCTGATATACAGCGTGTGACCAGTACCTCTGATACTTCCCAAAGGGATACTAAAAGTACACCACACGGTACACTTAACAGTTTTGCTCTCACCTTGCTGCCTGGACTTACATTGGTGTAGGGGTGTGTGTGATGGCGGTACACTATCCAGGGAGGGACTGCCAGGGTTCGGTTCAACATCTTTGCAAAGGCCAGAGATCCTAGGAAGTGGTCAGCCTGGTTTCCAAAGCGACCTGAATAACATGCATAATGTGCATAAAGTTGCACTTATCTATCAGTGTAAACTTTGTGCTCCTTCACATGGCATGTGTGACATACATTTACTACAAGGAAGTTCGTTGTTTAAACAAGTTAACGAGGCATGAAAACATAACTACATTATAGTCATTTCATTGCAATGGATGGCCAAAAGCTAGGAAAACTACGAAAATGTCTGTAAGCCGCTGTTATGAGTATATATACATACACACACTTTTACATTCTTAATATCTGTTCTAAATTTACTAAATCTTATTGTTGGTAAGCAACAGCAGGTCACGGCATCGCTGTCTCGTAAGTGCATTAATGGAAGGGAAGCGTGTAGTAGAAAACTAATTTTAGAACAGATCATGCTTAATCAGCTGACAAATTTTACGGAGATGCCAACTTGTGTTTTTGCGTACAGCTCTTCTGTTAATTTTTGCAATGTCCTTGATTTAAGTAAGTTTCTTACTTCATTAGTAGTAGGAATGATTAGTATTTCTTATTTCATTAGCTCTAAGGGCTGGAAGCACCCCTCCTGTCTGAGCATACAAAGACATATATTTTAGCTGCTCAAATGTTCTCCAAGTTCAGCATTTATTTTTATAAGGTCCTCTCTACTCAGCGTCACTGTAAAAACACTACCTCCGAAATAACAAGCACCTCCTGGGACAGCTCCTGGCTCTGTGAACTCATACATGGGCATGAAAAACTTTTGAATTCGCTAACTGTGTTACTCCGGCAGAATGAGCACATGTAGCTACAAAGAATGATTTACCCATGCACGGGCAGTACAAAACGTAGCCATTCGCGTCCCACTGCAGCTCTTCGGCAAAGGTTCGACAAGTTTGGAGTAGAAGTGATAAGAATAAACATTTTAGTGAAAGACCGTCAATATTCTGTTGTTTAACCGCCATTGTGCTTCATGTCACATCCCACAATTCCTTGGGTTTCTTTCAAGAGTTCAACTCAAACTTTGCTGCCACCTACTGCGCTGGTGCTAAAGTGCACTCCTGGTAAAATCTTTGGTCTTTATCGAACAAAGTGGGTGTATATCCAAGTAGAAAAGAAATACGAAGATCATAAAATATCAGGTAGCTATTGCTCGCAGTTTGACATTTTAGGGATTTGAAACAGTGAAACTTTTTGTCAGATTAGAGATGTTTAACTACATATTTAACCCCATTTAGTATAAGGAAAGGGATTTCAACAATACATCTCAGTTTTCCTGTATGATGCAGAAATGCTGCTGTAGAAATGCCCAGATGTAATTCACAATAATTAACAGAAAATGTATTTTTTTCATTGTAAAAAATAAAAATTTCTGTGAAAAAACAGGAACTTACCTGTGTTTTAATTATTATTGTTTATCTATTACTTAATTACTTTGGAAAGGGAGGGGGGGCGATTTCTTTGGAAATGGGGGCCAGAATCAGCTTGGCCTTATGTTTGGCGCCCAGGTTCTAAAGAATTAACTCTTACTTACTAAATAAGCAACAGTAGAACCCATTTAAACATAAGCAATAGAGCCAATTTTGTACATTATTGCATCTAACTATTATTTTCTTTATGAATGACATTGGTGATTGTCTTCACATTCAGTTTTTAAAGATCAAAAAACCTGCTCTACCACCTGAGCTACAGCCACTCACAGCCACCCACTGTAGCTCAGGTGGTAGAGCAGGTCATCCACTGATCGGAAGGTTGGTGGTTCTATTCCTGGCTTCCCCTAGTCTACTTGGGCAAGATACTAATTACTCTCCGATGCAGCCATCGGAGTGTGAATGTTAGCTATGAAGCACTTAGAAAGTGCTTGTGCGAATGGGTGTGAATGGGTGAATGCACAAGTTTCGTAAAGCGCTTTGAATGCTCAGATGAGTAGAAAAGCGCTGTATAAGAACCAGTCCATTTACCATCAACCGAACCGAAGCAGCACCTTCACAAAACAGTCCAAACTTCAAAATGATTAAAAACTGATTAAAAAAAGTAAAATGACTCAAATCTGAACCAAATAGAAGATCCTTTCAGTTGCACAAGGGTTTGCCACAGCAGTTAGCTCTGCACATCTGATTTGATAGTTTTATTATTTATTCAACTGTTTTATCTAAAATTTGGAATAACTAAGATGTTGCAGTGAATATGACAAAACTGTTTGGTTGGCATACTTGTTGGTCTGCTGGGATTTTTACAACAATCACCTCAAAGAATGGTGTGGAAAAACAGAAAATATCAAGTGGGTGGCAGTTTTCTGGGTTAAAAATGCCTTCTACTCTGACCCACAATGGCCAGAGTGCCTTGAGCTGGTAGGAAGGCAGCAGTAGCTGAAATAACCATTTGCTTCAATCAAGGTATGCAGAAGATTATCTCTGAACACACCTTGAAGCAGATGGGCTACAGTGGCAAAAGATTACACCTGGTGCCACTCCTATCAGCTAAGAAGAGGAAACTGAAGATTCAAAACTTAAAAAATCCAACTGTGTTCATACAGGACTCTTTTGCTTAAAGCTAGCAGCTAACTGAGATTTTGAGGGAATACAGGAAATAACATTGCAGTTACATTCTAAACCTTCTTATATGCAGAAAATACAAATACAAAATGATGCTTGAATAATGCATGATTTATTTTCATCAGGGTGAAGTGTAGCCCATTTCTATCTAAACTGAGACATCAGCCATATTCACAAAATGAATATCTGAGAAGTCGTATCACTTTTTAACCATGTGTTAAACAAAAAGTGCTAATTTACGTTTTGCAATTGTCCATGAGAAAAACAGTACCTCTAGCTCCCTGCCGTTAGCCACAGCTGATGCACCTGAAAGCATTTATTTACACAACTGTAAATTGCTCTGCTCCAAATCATTGTTGCGGTAGAGGGCTTCATAAATATTGCCTTATTCTCCACAGGTTTGTTCTTCAAAAAATAAATGAATTTTTGAGTGTGCCAAACAAAACCAGGCTTGGGAAAAAGTGCTGTAATCACATTAAGCCAAAATCCTTTTTTTTTGGCATCAACTTGACCTGATGTATTTGAAGAAAAGAAATGCCAAATCCCAAAGAATGTCATACTCTCGAGCATGGAGGTGGAAACATTATGCTTTGAGACTAAAGCTGAATTTTTCATTCATAATGTGTACAAGTTGGTCATTGGGTGAGGGGGTGGTGGCTTTTAATAACTAGAATGGCTCTGTTTGTTTAGAACCTCCTATTTTATTTACAGTTCTGTGCCCTATCAAAGTTATACATTGTATATATTGTAATGTTTTTATGTAAAATGTCTATAAGTCATAGTCTGGTTTTAACAGATTTTGGATCAAACGTATATAGTCAAAATTCTGTTAGTGCAGTGCTGGCTGAAAACACTGATTATATAGACAGAACATTATCTTTATATACAGTGCATGGTTGAAGCAAACAGTGGATGTACAGTAATTAAACAGGAATAGCATTAACTAACTGTAGAACTAACCCTTTAAAAATGAACAACGCTGGGTGTCAGCACATATTTTGAGTTAGGAAGAAAATCATGGGTTTAAAGCATACAATAAGCGTTTGCTACTTCTCTTTTGATCATTCCTGCAGACTGACAAAGAAGGGGGTCACACAGAGTTCACAGTATAAGAAAAGAAAAATTGCATTAGACCTTGCTGCTTTGCCTGAGATTCCCAGGTGTAAATCAGATGGAGCCAATCAATGCTACATCCAGTGATAAAGACTCAGATGGGAGAAGGGGCAGCACTCCCAGAGTGTTGTCATTATGTGTTCGTCATTAGAGGTTCACATGTGTGCTCAACATGCCCAGACCCAGTGTACTGGGTAGGCATGACAACATGTGGCCTGGGTGCGGTCTCAAACTTTTGTTACTTTTATTTAGATGATTCTCTGCCAGCCTGCCTTGTTTGACCGAATCAACCGATAATTGCTTAAATATGTCACAATAAAGAGATTGTTATGCACAGCTAAGCGGCTGAGCGACACAACTGGAGTGATCTGCATATAGTTTGTTTTTTATTATTACTCCAAGGACAACTAAACATGTACATCTACATAAAACAGCTAAAACAGTAGACAGACTATATATTTTTAAATTATAACCAAAGTCCAGAACTTTTTTTTGTGAGTTTCACACGAAAAGGACTCTGAGGTTTTCTAGTTGGGCTTTCAGGGATTCTTAATCCCTTTGCATCCTCCAGGTCAGCCAACCCGTTCTAACGATTCTCTCTTTGTACTCAATCACTCTCGTTTTTCTTTTCTCTGATGCTCAACAGCTGGCTGCTCTTTCCCTCTTTTCCTGTGTCGTTCTTGATGTCTGCTCCTCCCCCATCCCTCGAACACACACTGTTTCTCATTGTTACAGATGACAGCGAAGATAACAATACAAAGAACCACAACTCACTGCCGGAGTTTGAGAAAAAGACAAAAAGTTGGTGAGACAGGGAGAGAGAGCGTGAGACTTCCTTGAGGTGACAGGATCACAACAATCAAACAAACATAAAAATGTTCACCTAACTTTTTTTGCATTTTAGTTTTTGTGCAGCTCTTCCTCACTATCCAAGGTTTTATCAGTTTCATTTCCTTTTTCGACTCTTCAAGCTGCAGAGGAAGAAGCTTTCAGTTAGTAGTATTCAGTATTAGAACATCTACACATGCATACATGCCACTTATGTTTCCCCATTTGTCTGCTATGTTTTTAACTTCTTTCATATTCTACACTGTTTGTGGCCTTTCACAAGAGGGAAATAAGGTAGTCAACCTCAAAACAACCCTCCTCCTGTTGACCTTTATGTGTTGTTCCTGACAACCCAGCTTTCAGTTCAGCTGAAATCTGTATGGTGTGCTGTCATTTTACAGATCTAGCATGCAGAGCTGTCACATGTTAAACAGGTTTTTCTGACAAATTTGTCCACGTAGAAGAAAAGAGTGTCAATAATAAAAGCTTTTATCTTTGTTTATGTGTTTTTAAATATAATAAAACTCCATGTTGTAACTATGGAGGTGAAGAAAAAAACACACCTCCTCAAAGGCATCGCGTTACACACACCAGTTGTCCATGAACTATCTGAGGTATGTTTTTTGTCCTGGTGAATACTCTGTGAACAAACAGAACAGAAACAGTCCTTCTATTTTCTTTCTTCAGTGAGTTTTAAGATGCAAAAGTTAATGCCTAAACCTGAGAAAGAGTTTTTCCAACCCATTCCTCTGCGATAAAGGCATTAAGTAAAACTGGTAATGAACTTGGAAAACATTTAAAACAACAGATGCACCTAAAAAACTTTACCCTACTCAGCCTGGAATGGCTAGGTGCCCTTATTGTAGCTAGACATAGTAAATATATCTTGACACACCTTGACATAGAAGAGAGCCAAGTTAAACTTTGGAGAAGATATAGAGTTCGACTAAACAGGGGATGTGGAAAAGAGTTTAACTGAACCTACACAGTGGAACTATTATAGAGGAAATGGAAATCCTGCAGGTGATGCTACAAGAGAGCTTAGTATCAGCAAGCTGAGAGAAATTTTACTGTGATGGACTACTCCAATGTTGCTCAAGACAAGAAAAATTACTTGGAAAAACCAATGAAATCCATGCTGTAAGAGGACTTGTCTGCTGTGAAAACTGCAAGCCTGACAAGTTCTGGAAACCAAGTATTTTTAAAGTAATTTTAAAGTAATTTTAAAGTAATTTTGATTATAAAGATTTAACTTTTAAGTGTCATTTCAAGTATTAAAGATTGCTCCAAACCTCAGATTTAAAAAAACATTTTTTAAACTTAACTTACCTGCATTTTAACCAGATTTTCATATTTAGTTTTACTTTTGACTTCACCTACGATTTCATTCTGGTTTTCAAGATTTATTTAAATTTAAAAGTAGTAGAAAATGGGTCAAATTTAATAACTGTTTACTGTTGATTTTCTTTAGTTTCCAGCTGCTGTAGGTCCATCTATTAGAAGCAGTTTGCTTTAGTGATATAGAGAAAAATTAAGAGAAACCTGTTTCACCTTCAAGGTTTTCTTGTATTTAGGGATGTTAAGCTTTGTGTGTGTTTTATCTTATTTTATTTTGGTCTGTTGGTTCCTCTCAGTAATCTGCTGTAGCTACACATAGACTGAATGTAACAAAAAGCAACACACAAAGTATCAAAACTGATGTTAGGAGATTTATCTTATTAATGAAATTGGAAAAAGCCAAACTATCTCTTTAAAGTCTATTCTAAAGTTCGCAGCATTAAAGCTATTAATGGTAAGAAATATTTCTCACTTGAAAGATTTATTTAAATTGAAACGTGGACATGCCAAAACAAACAAAAATGCAATATCTACCTCTAGAAAATGTTAGTAATACATGCTAATAATAATTTACTGACATGGATAAAAACTGAATGCACTAGAAAGGTTTAGACTAGTGAAAAGGTTAGATTTGAAAGCAAACTAAAGTAAAATTAAAACACATGAGAAATATCTTTGTCAGTTTGACTGAATTTGTTAACACAACAGAAGGCTTTAGTGCATGTTTGAGACGTGTCTGTACTTTACGTCATAAAGGCTTAAAAATACCACTACTGTCATAACAAGCGCTGACACTGATAATCATGAAACTAATAACAACTAAACAAAAATCAACATTTGAAACAATATATTTTAAACCTTTAAAACTGTAAATGCTAAAAGCCCCTCTTCAAATGAAGCTGAACTAAAACACTAAAAAACTAAAAAAGTAGTAATAGGGTAATAGTACTGCGCTACTATAGTAGTTATAGTAGCACAGTAGCATATATATATATATATATATATATATATATATATATATATATATATATATATATATATATATATATATAACATCGGATATATATAATATAATATGGGAATAACATCGGAGATCTCTGTCCGGAAGAGCGCAGTCCTGGGAACAGCTAAGATACTGCGCAGGACCCTCAAGCTCCCAGGCCTCTGGTAGAGGACCCGAGCTTGAAGGATAAACCGCCCACAGGGGCGTACTGGGTGTTTATATATATATATATATATATATATATATATATATATATAGAGAGAGAGAGAGAGAGAGATAGAGAGGGAGATAGAGATAGAGATAGATAGATAGATTAACAAACTTTAAACTTTATTTTTCTGTTTAAACACAAATATCCCATTTGCCCTAGTGTGTCTGAGTGGCATACATGAAGACTGTAACATAAGACTTTGGTTGTTCCCACAATAACGGACATTAATGAAAGGTAAGTAGATAATTAAACTAATTAAGCTAAGCCATCTGAACATCTGGATAAAGCTACAAGTGATTCTAAAACCTTTTAAATGGTTCAGAATGTTTTTTGTACCGGTTTTGTAAACTTATAACTGATACTTACATTACTGTGCTTTTAAACAGCAAATGTGTAGGCAGGTGCTCTGACTTGCAAACCTTTGAACCTGGATATGCAGTATGTTCCTTTCACTTCCTGTTTGATTAAGTTATGCACCAAAACTACTTGATTCTCAGTATTGCCAAGAATACTGACAAATGTACAGGGTACACCAGAAGTGACAATATTTAATTTATACAATAATTGTTACATAAATATAACATTATTTACATTACTTCATTTTTAACAGTGTAGTAAATATAAACACTTTCCCTCAGAGTTTCTCACAGTGCTTATTTCAACATGTTACTATGTGAAACAGACTTTTATTTATAGGTGCAGTGACTTGGAAGACTGACAGAACTTGACAGTATCTTTCTACTATTCATTTCTTCTTATTTCATTATTATTGGCTTTATTTATATAGTTATTCATCTTGCCTTTCTTATTTTTTCATTCTCTTTCACAAATTTTTACCTCTGGGCTTACTAAAACTGTGCACACCTACAAACACTCCCTCAAGCACATTATCAGATACACTTATTCTGTTCAATAAGTGTTGTTTTTGTCCTGTTTTTGCATATAAAGCTAAAAAAAAAAAAAATCATTTCATGACTGAGTATTTTCATTAACTATTAATTTAAAACTCTTTTTTAAAATAATTTTTGGGGCAGAGTGCCTTCATGATGTAACTGATGACTGTGTAATTGGACAGCTCTGCAGCTCCACCCATCTACCTTATCAACCTCCTGCAGAACTCTGATGTTTGCTCTCTGTGACTTGACACCCCACCTCATCGCAGAGAACTTCTGCCCAGAAATTATCACACACCAGATGCTCAGTGGTTACATCATACAGATGTATCGTCTCTGTCTAGCTTTCAGTCGAATACCAATGTTGTAACATTGGAGCTCTCATTTCATTGATTTTTAAGCATACTTGTGAGAAGCATACTAAGTCTAAAACATCAGTAAAAAAAAGGGCAACTTTTTCCAGTTAAGTTCTTCTTTGATATAAATTTAAAAAAGCTCAATTTAACTACACCCCGAGACCCAAGCTCATTAAAGCATACTACCTAAATAAAGTATGCAATTATAATTAATAAAAATGCTCACCTCAAACAAAACTGGGTGAGAAAATCATGCTCAGCCATTTCTGTGTAGCTGGACAGGACAATGATGTCCTGGTGGTTCCCCACCACCCCTCCTAAGCTGTTTATCACCCATCCCCACTAATGTAAACCGCCCATCTGTTTTAAACAAAACACATAAAAACACACATAGTCATTTCCCACTGTGCCAGACCCTGAAAGAAGAGATTGCTGGGTATTCTGGTGGCAAGCAAATCCACTCCAGATGTGAACAAATTGTCCCCCTTACTAATTGCTATTGTGCTTGCTGATGCTGATTTTGGATCTCTTTGGTTTGTGTAGATGGGTGTGTGAGTGCTTGCCACAATATGTTAAGTTTAGAGGTGCATGTGTACTTACAGAGGAGCTTGAGCGTGCGTCTATATGAAGCTGACGGTGTTAAAGTAATAGCTGTGAAGTAAAGCGTGCTAAAGGAAGGAGGTAAATCAAGATGACACTGCAAGATCAGTTGGAGAGCAGAACACTGGTATACCCTGCCATAAACAGAGCCACATGTTTCTTCGCAGAGCCCGATGAAGGCTTTATTTAAGGGAGCCCATTGCTTTCTTCTGTCCTGTCATCAGAACTTCTCAAAGGAAACTTCTGGCTTCCTCGTCCCTCACAGTGCATCTAATCAGGACTGATTAGGTGTGTGGTAGCCAGAAACATGCAGGGGAGTGGTGGCTGCTGCTGTGCATGTGAGGGCTTTTCCTGCATGGTCTACAGGGCTGAGAAAAAGACAGAGGAATCAGAGGATGTCATGTTGTGGCATTTCATAGGTTAGTAAAAATTCCTCCACAGATGTAAATAACAGCCCACCACGCAACAACTGCAATCAACCTGACTGCGGTTGCAGCAAACCACACTGTAATCCAAATAAACAAACAAAGGCATAATGAAAGAAATCTCACTGTTTATGCCGGGAAATTGCTTCACCTTATCCATCTTCAGACCTTCTGTTTCTCTATCATCTATTCTTGTCCAGTTTCTGTTTGCTTTATAGGATCCTAACAGAAGAAGCTGCAGGGGGAAAAACAACCAAAGCGGTTACATCAGATCCCACCAAAGGCAGCGTGGTCAGCTGAATTTAGTCATACATTAGTCGTACCACAGGTAAAATCTGTAATGTGTAATCTTTGTGAAAGTACAACTGATGGTAGCAAAATATACAGCTGATGTCAAAGAAAGTCCTACAGCCCAGTCTGCAAAAAGTTCACAAACACAGAATGCAGTTAATCTTTTAATTTTGTATATAATGAAAATAAATGTGCAAAGATGACGCAAACTGCTTATGAGAAATATCCTTTTTTATTTTGATGCCAGAAACACATTTCAGAAAAAGCTACAACAGTGGCATGGTGTGTTGCCTCTTTTTGTTTCAATACAGTGGTGTGCATTGGTCAGTGCTGTCACCTGACAACAAGATGGTTCCTGATTCAAACCCTTGTTGGTGCTCTTATGAGTGCAGGCGCTCCCTGTGCCTACATGAGGTTTCCTCCTGTTAGTCTGACACATGCTCGTTAGAGACGTTGCTGATTCTGAATTGGCCGTGAATGTGAAGCTGAGAAAATGCTTATATCTGTGTTTAGTTAAAATGTCATCTGAAGCGTTTTGCTCAGTAAGACTGCAAATGTACTAAAAAAATACAAGTGCATTACTTTATTAGGGTTTTTCTGGGGTCTTTTAATGTTACTACACATGGTGAAGTCTACCAGCTGTTCATGTTTTACATCAAGATGTTGTTCTTTAATTGTTAAACTATTTGCTTATGAGATTTTTTTGTGTAATGAACCTTTGCTACTTTTAACTTAAAGAAGACCCAACCTCTTTAGGACATTCTTTTTCTACCAAATCACATGTTAATAACCTGTTTGAATATCCTAGTGGTTATTAAGTAACCTATAGGTTCTTGAAGTGATGTTTAAGCATCAGTTTTCCTGGGTTTTCACCACCTTTTTTAAAATCCTTTTTGCTGGAATTAAATCCAAAATTAACATTTTTTCCTAAATTTTATATATTTAAAGATTCAGTTTGATTTAATGTTTATTTACATTTTTAAACAGATCAATTTTTTAAGACACCTGCTCCTTAAGTGGTTAAAGTAAAGAAAACAGGGCCCTCTTAAAATGGCACTAATTAGTTTTAAGTCACAGGTGCTTGAACTCCAGCTGAAGTGCCTAATTCCCACAAATATTTATCAGATTAAGGCAATTTTAATTAACAGCCTGGTTGGAAAATCCTTGAATATTCTGAGAATATTACCTAGAGTGTAGTATTTGTAGTTTTTGGCAGATAAAAAATTCTCACAACTTCCCTACTTCATGACAAGCGGCCCTTGGCCTTTGTGGGTTTAAGTTGTCCAAAAATGGAAGATTTTCCTAGTTTTTTACATTCAAAGCATTAAAACCATTATTATATCCACAGATAATTTCTACAACTGTAGCATCAGGTTAAAGAGAATTCTTCATTAAACAAACTTTAACAAAGAATTATGTACTTTCTTTTGGCATTCAAAAGAAAGTACATAATTTCATCCAAAGTACATACTTGTCATTGCTTTTGGACAGTTTCAAATTGTTACACTTGGTATTCAGAGATTAATTCATGGAAAGTCTAGGCTTAATTTAAGAATAAAAATGTCCAATATGAATAGAAAAAAATGGGTATAAAAATGCAATTATTTCCTTCCTTATGTTATTTATAACTTCCTTATTTGTTTATTTTTAAATCTGAGCTTTCTATGTTTGTCTGAATATTTTATTAGTATCAGTTGCTTAATTGTTTTAATAATGAAAAAATCTTTAAAATAATTATACAAATGTGGTTTTATTGAATATGCGTTTGTTCTATTAATTTTTGTGAGGAATTTTAATTCCTACAGATCTTGTGTTGACAGACCTGCTTTTATTTGTCTATCAGTTAAATATTTAACCCCCCCCCCCCCCCCATAAAAGTCTGCTTGAATACAAAAAAACCGACCTGACTTTTTAAAGTAAACTTTGAAAAACAAAAAACAAAACAAACAGAAAACAAAACATCTCAACACTATTCGTGTTTAAAGAGGTTTTTAGCCTGTCTGTTTTACATAAACGAGTCTGCGACGTCAGGTACAGATATCCGGTCCGATCCAGTGGAGTAACATTTAGGTCCGAGACAACAACTTTCAATATAGGCTTATTATAAGCAGCTTTTTTTATAAAAAACTAAAAAAAAAGTGGTTCGGGGAACAAAAAGCATCATCATCGTCATCATCATTTCCGCAAGCTCTTTCCAGCACACCGCTGTAGTAGGTACGTCTATTGTAGTTGTGCAGCACAGCAGCCCCGAACAACAAACACTTTCTGCCGCGCTCCTCTTTATTGAACAAGCCGAAAGGCTTTTGATGCTTTCAGGTTCTGTCGGAAATTTTTCAATTTAGACCAATTGCCCATGAAAATCCGAATAACAGGATAAGTGCATTCTGCATGGTGATGTATTTTTTATTTTAATTGTTCACTGGCCAGTCAGCACCTAAATGCATGATTTTGAATCATGTGTTTCTGTTTATTAAAAGCATTTTGCACTTCAACATGATGCAAAGGCTTCGGAATAAGTTGAATCATTTATACAATTCAAAAACTACACAAATATGTGTATTGGTCTTTAAAAACAGTATTTTATTTTTTGTATGAAAATAGAACATAAGAACTTAAATGCCGCATTATTGAAGACACCCCTTCTCATTTCACTCACTCCGGCGCTGTGCTCAAACACGTTCACCCTGCGGGCTCGGCGGTGGGACCGTTGGCAGCCTGTGGAGGGGCTGGGAAGTGGTGCCGGAGAGGCAGTTAGGGTGATGAGGAAACGAGTTGATGTGCCCTGGAAGTAATTCTTTCACCCTTCTCCCCTCCCCCTTCCCCAAAAGACACACAAGATGGGAGAGAGAGCAACGGGACCACCACCACCAACCACCGGTAGCCTTCAGCACGTGGGGACCCGGGGTGATCATCCACATTCCAGCTTGTGGGCTGGAACTCCTGCTCGTTATCTGGCGCCATGTTTTCACTTTCTGATACCTTTAAAAAGCACCTTAATTATACCAGCACATTAATTTCAATAAAGTGGTTTTGTATTTTTGTATAACGCATTTAAGGATAAAAATGTTTTTCAAGTTGAATCGACCCCCCCCCCCCCCCCAATTATAAATAACAATAGCGAAATGATGATGAAGTGGTGTTATGAGAAATCTTATGTTCTTGATGGTTCTTAAAAAGTAGACTCCCATTGTAGCTAAATATTGATGTAGTTATTCCAACAAAAAGGCTGAAATAAACAAATGCTACATTTAATAAACAGAAAATACATTTCTTTTAAAAATTAGCTGTGGTTTCCTCATTATTGTTGAGCTTCTTAAAAAAGACAAGATAAATAAAAATAAGAAAAAGCAAAGCATCGAACAAGTGCATTCATAGCTTAACAACTAAGCCCTCCCCTCTCTCTCTATACTACTCAAGTCTGGGCATAGCCTGCATTTTAGACATTGTAGAAGCTTCTGTTTTCAAAAGCATCTTTCTAATTGTTTTAAAGGTTTTCTTGTTTAAAATGAATGCGCAGAGTGAAGATAAGCTGCAGGTGTTATAACTGAAACTAGTACTGCTAACTGGGAGGACTGGCTGCAAGCTGCTGAAAAACCAGTAAAGCTGTCGCTGGTTAGAAAAAAAAAGTTTGTGAAAGTGGCCTGACGTCACACTCCCATAATGCTTACCGCCCCATAACTCCGCTGCAGCCTGAGGAGAGCCAGACACACTCTCAGGCCCCGAATATAGAAAAATTATTGGGAAAAATCGGAAAAAATATCCAAGCAACAGATCGGGAGGAGAAAAGAGCGTGGAGCGGTGGCGTGGGCTCTCCCACAGCGGGTTTTTGGTCCGGTCCGGGATGGGAGGCTACCGGGAGTCCTTGTGAAATTGACTAATGCGATGCTGGAAACTTTCTGGTGGGTAAACTGCTCGTTTTTTTCCTCTAAGCGCTCATATTGTGGCTTCACGTCCTCCCGTCTGCATGTGTGCCTTTGCTACAACTTTCCGAGCCTCGTATCAGCCCTCAGTTGTCTCTAAGTGACACTTGAATTGTTGTGAACGTGTTGTTACCGTCGCACGATCGGACTTTGCGCTATTTTTCCTTTAGTGGCACCGTGTAAGAAGCCTGGGTATTTAATTTATAATTACGCGATCGTCTCTTCTGCCTCGTCTTCTTCAGTTTTTTTTAAACGTTTTCTTGTTTTTGCTCGATGATTATGTTGCAAACGCAATCTGTAAAGTTGTTCCACACGGCGCACTTTGTGCAGCGGCCCCTCGCTGTTGACGTTTGATGTAGTTTTGCAAGTTTTCGGCGATCTTGTGATTTTTAAGCAATTTTCGAACATTCATCAAGTGTGCAGTGCCGCTGCACGGGAGAGGGAGGTCGAGAGAACGTCCTGTTGCGTGTGTTTGTTGACCAGAGGGGAAAAAACAAATTTGCTGAAACGTGCACGGATGTTTATGCCCATCACAGATTCTTTAAATAAGTTTTGCGACCGATATTCAGTCGCCCTCCTTGAACCTTGAAGCCATTGTTGCTGTCTGAATCGAGCCGTCCACTAGGTTGTGGTTTATGTCACAGTTCGGATGTTTTGCTGGGAGAGTGTGCGCTTTTCCTTGAAAGAGGGGGGTAAATAACAACCAAGACCCTGCCAAAGAGCCGGGGTGGTTGGGGTCACAGTGTGGGGGTTCAGTTTGTGCACTTGTTTCTGATTTGGCTGCACGCTTTTTACGTATTTACTGTCATTCAGGAGGGAGGAAATGAGCACAAACAACGGTGGAAGTAACCCTAAAGTAGTCAGCTTTGCAGAGGACTGAACAGAAAGCTGTTTCTCCTATTGGGAGATTGTTGCATTGTGGTGTTTTTCATTTGCATTTCATATTGTTATTGCAGCAATATTACATTTCAAAATTAGCAAACTTTTTCCCTGTTCTGCATAAAGCATGAACTCTGGCTGAACTTTGGGATATTTAAGTTGTTTTCATGACATCACTTATAAACTATAAGCAGACATCCTGTGATTGTACAGGAAAGTGCACATCCACAGTGGGAGATTCCACTACACGCATACACGGTTTTCCATTACCAAGTTATCCATCGTCATTTGAGCACTCTAAAAATGACAATATGGAAGTACATCGGCCAACATAAGTATCAGCTGTTGATATATCTGTGTATTGTTGTTGTTTTCCATCATTTGTAGCAGCGTGGAAATGTTCAAAGATACTGTGAGGAAAGGAAAGTACTTTAGGACAGTTAAGAAGAACAGAAATGTGGACATTTGTGTCAGCATCTGCTGTTGGCTAGATTGTTATTTTAAAAATAGAAATCATTCCAGACTTTGATGATCAATGTAACCTAAAAGCAAAAAAACAACAACCAAAAGATCAACTTACTTCCACAAACATAAAGGCTCAAAAATGATTGATTGATTTTTCAGTTAATGTAGGATAAATACCACATGACGTGTCACATTAGTTTTTAGAAGCTATTAGCCATTTTGCGAGTTATTAAGAAAATACATACACTACAGATTAGACATGCATAGGTTGTGAAACTCTAGACTGATGCTGATGTTTAAATTAGCAATTCGATTGATAGCTGATGATATTTTTTCAGTATTTTTATTTTGTTTCTGTTGTTATTTTTGCGACACAAAGTAATCTTATTTGAAAACAAAGCTAATCTCTGTTAGTCTTTCAGCTTTTTATTACACAATATTTGTGCATCTAGTGAGTACAAAAATGATGTGCAATTAAAGATAAATATCAGCGACTGATATCAATAAATCTTGCCTTGTTATCCTGCTGATTTGTGTAGAAAATGATGTGATGAGTCACTTAGTAAGATGTCAATTCATTTATTTTACTGGGATCAATAAAGTTTTCTAACTGAAGATAACTTCTGCCTAATGGTTCAAAGTCAAATTCATATTTTGCTTGCTACTAAATCCACAAACACAATTTCAGTGCATGTAGCTATAAATCAAGTCAGACATTTTGTTATAGTTCATATGAATAATGTGATATAGCTGGACTACCAGTCAGAAAAGTCATACTCACGTTTCAGGTATAAAAGGTAGCTAAAAAGGCTAAATTCAGATCAGCATGTAATGAACTTTAGGTAGGTTTTTCCCTCCAACTTCACGCCTACATGTCTGAGCCAAGCATGTACCATCAAGGCCTCCAGCTACATAATAAGGAAATGGAAGTGAGGTTGTCACGAGACAATGCCTTTGCTGGTCGCTCTGCAAGTTGAGACCCATGTGTTGATGTTTGCTGCTCTCTCACTACAACCGTTCGGCTGACGATGGATCCGCCCCATGGAGCATTAGCCAGATTTCAATTCTCACACATGGAGCGTTGAAGAAGATGACTGTTTTATTTTTTTACATGCAGTGACAGATGATATATGAAAATAAAGGTATTTGAATATAATAGTATTTTCCCCCACAAATTTACAGAAGCTCACGCTAATTCCCATCAGTATGTGTGTTTTCAGAATGATTACGTGCACTCTAAAGCACAAAAAACCCTCAAGAAACTCCAAGAAACTCCTACTTTATATTTTTTCCTCAGACATAACCATCTAATGATTCATGTTATTCTGCTGCCTGAGCTTTCAGATCTGCTCTGCTCAGTTGAGCACAGTCTTTGCTTGAGTCCACTGAGCCAGCTTCTTCTCATTAACTTCCATGCATTGCCTTACATTACTTCCATGCCCTGTGGTCGAGAGGCAGCACGTTTCATGTTTGCCTTTATGATTGAGCGAACGTGGGTGCCTGTGAGAGCACACACACTTGCCTGTTTGGAAGATGTGTGTGTGTGCAAGTGTGTGTCTGCGCTCCATTTTAGTGTGTGTGAGTGAGAGATTGCTGTTTTTTGAGTCCAAGGGAGGTCTTCTCTTCTGAAAATCCCCCTCACAATTCCTTGCACCTCTTCGGGCAGCAGCGGTGGTGGCGGCAGCGGTGGTGGCGGCAGCGACGGCGGTGGCAGCAGCAGCAACAGCAGGCTGATTACCATGAGAAAAGAGCATCAGTTGGGTTAATGGGAGGGACAGCCCTCTGAGGGGACAAATGGTAGTTAATAACCAGGGAAGAATCGGAAAAGCTCTGATCCCTTGCTTTGTACTTTTTCACCTTCTAGAGGCACGGATGGGATGGGGTTGGAGGGGGTGGGTGAGGGAGCAAGGGACACTGGGTTCATGGTAGAATGGATGCTGCTTGCTGACAGGCTGTAGGAAAACTGTACTATGTGTTACTTTCTCAGGAGTGGCACTGGGAACCTGAGAACTGCAACAGAATACAGGGCATTGCCAGAGCTGTTAAGTGTGTGCATGTGTAAGCACTGGGCAGCGTCCGTACAAGAGTGTGTGGACGTAAGTACATTTGGTGTCATGGGATCAGTGTACAGGTTTTTACTGAAAACAAGTAATACTTTACACATTATTTGATACTTTTCCTAAAAGTAATGCAATTTGTTTCTTAATGACCTGCTGGAGAATGTAATTCGTTACCCTATTTGATACATTACTTTTGTGTTACTCTGTAAAATGACCTTAAACACATTATCGCATAATTATCTATATAAACCATAGGCTATAATTATAATCCATATCTTTTAGTTTTAAAATTGAGATCAAAGAGGCTTCACAGTGATGCAACTGCAGAAACACGAACAGGTAGAAATGAAGGCTACAATGGTGCAAGCCTGACTGCTCGTCACTGTTTTTGTTACCTGTTGAAAATCAAGCTCTGGCTGCAGGACTGGAGTCAGCAAGCCCTCAGCTTTAAAATAATTCTGGGCTCTTGGCTAGCTTTGTGTTAGTATGCTGTCTGTGAAGATGTTTGCAAAGAGTCCACCTTGTGTTAGCACAGTGCGGTTGTATTTGTCTTGATACAGTTTGCATTTCACCATCGTGCTTTTGTCCTTTTATGGAATAAAAGTAAAATTAATGTCCATATTTCTACTGCCTAAAAGCTCCACACCACATTTTCCCTCTTTTCTTCATATAGACAGAAATCAGTAGGGCAAGTGCACAGGAAAAAAGAAAACATGTCAACTTGATGCTTTTTTCCTTCTGTCTGCCTGGTGTGCAAACAACTAAAGAATCTTTGTAAAACAATGTCACAACATAATTGTAACTAACATGTCACTGTGTTACTGAAAAATGTAATGTGATTACAGAAACACATTACACTCAACACTGCATGGGACTAGCAGGGAAACAGATATTTCATTTAATTTATTTGCAGTATGTGAGGCTTCACACATTAGCTGCTCGGCTTTCAGGCTATTGTGTGAGAGAGGGCTGAGAGCTGTATGTTGGGTGTGAAAGCAGAAAGAAGTTATGAATTCTGAGAAAGACTGAACAAGGGAGCAAGAAATAGAAAAGCAAAAGGATAAATCTGTAGCTCAGAATGTGGGTCTGATATTGAGTGGTAATGTGGTCAAAGAAAAAAAAAATCAGCAGTAATTTGTTTTTCCTACCAAGAGCTACAAACTGCCATACTACTAAATGTTATGAAATACTTATAAATGTCAAGACTGGAAAAAATACTGGCTAATACTTTGATTAAAATAAGTGAATATTATCAAAAGCTTTATTTGACGTCTTGATGATTTTCACTGGTTTTAATCACAATTTTTTCCAGTATTAGACTGTATTTATTTTATTTAGGAAAATTGGGTGTGCAACTTCTTTATTACCATTATTATGAAATTAGTAATTTTTTTGCTAAATTAATAAAAGCGGCTTTGTAGAATCCAAAAGGTTTAGCTTTATTGTCCCATGAAGCCTGACAATCAAGTCTAACTTGTAGTCTGAAGTCCAAGTATTACATACTCAATTAAAATAGGATAAAAACAGACTTGGATATCCTTCCTTTTTCAAATGTTAAATTTGTGGGCAATTAAACATAGCATTACAAATCAGAGGTTTGTTGGATGGAATTATTTTGCTTTAGTTTTGCTGTATAGATAGCAATGTGATGGCTAGCCTACCATAGCTAATACCATAGCTAATGTATACCAATGCTAATGTCAGGTAACATTACCAAAGTTTGAATACATAGAACAAGGAAAATATTACTGAAACTTTTTGCTGACTTTTTGTTCTTGTGCATCATAATCATAACATTATCGTTATAATAACAATACCAGTGGAACTGCTGCTTTAGCTAAATGTGGCTGGTAACTGGTGGGTAATATTAGCTAAAGTTGACTGACCTTACTATTAAGTCTGTATGCTGAGTTTATGACTTTTTAGTGTGGAAGATTATTAATTAATTAATTTGACCAGATATTCTTAACACCATGTATATGGACAGAACCCATGTTGAAGTCATATATAATTTAGATGGTTTTTACTAAGTTCACATGATGTTAAAGGCTAAGAAGTAAGCTAGTAGGTTTAGGCATTGGGGACTAAGATTGCTGGGTGCATAAATATGTCCCAAACAGCAATCTTTATCCCCATTTTTACTAAATACAACTCTATGTACATTTACAACATTTAGCCTGGCAGCTATGACAGAGAGAAAAAGATGTTTTGCTGTATAATACACTGATTGAAAACAGGTATACAAATGAGTGGAGGAGCTTACATAGGCACATAAAGTCTCACATATGCACAGATATTTACAAGGCTAATTAAAGTAAAAAACAAACAAACCCAAAACCCAACAACAACAAAAGAACCCTCACATTGTCATTTTTACTATGCATAGGCACAAAGTTAATAATACAGGCACACATGCTCTCATTTACTCACTCTTGCAGAGGTTTTTCAGACCCAGGCACATTCTGATGGGTGCTGCAGTATGCTGGTCAGAAATAGTATGAGGATGCGAGATGCTTGAACCACATACTGCCACTTTTCCTCATGGATCTTTTTCTAGGAAGAACAGGGCAGCTGTGGCTTTTCAGAACCTAGATTCATCCATCAACAAGCACCCATGGTTTACACCACACAAAACACACACATACACACCCTCTTTCCTCTCCCTCATTTACCTCTAGTCCTTCCCCCTTTCTCCAATTCCATACATCCTCATTTCTTTCCATCCTCTCTCTTTTGCTTTTTATCGTTCTTGCTTTTCTTTTTTTCAAAGAGTTTGTCCACCTTTTCCCCCTCTCTTTTACCCTTCATCCATCCTTCTCTCACAGACTGAGTTTACAGCCCCAGGCCACTTCCGCCAGGCTGTCTGCAACAGATTTATTAATAGGCTCGTCTCTCTCCAGTAAACACAGCATTGGTTTAGGGGGTCGTCTCTCAGGCACTGATAGACTTGTACTTAACCTTAGGCACTGACCAACTCGGGAATAGTAGAAGGCCTGTTGGTTCCAAGGATGATCCACTGCAGACCAAGTAAAAGAGGGGAACAGTTGGAAATAAACAGAAGTATGAAATAGTTTGCAGTGAAAGACTGAAAAATTTACATCTGGTCAGGTGGAGTTTGGTAGGTGAAAGGACAAGGTGGCAGAAGGAGGATGAAATGTAAAAAATGTCATGCGATTTTACTACAGGCAATACAGCTCACACCTCACCCTGTTCATCTACTATTGATTTATGCCACCACATGACAACAACAGATGGAGATTTCCCATTTGCCATGGACTTATGTTAAATATTGTTGGAAACAGTTGCTCCATCTTAACTGATCATTCACTATGCCCAAACCCCCTTTAGTTAAGGTCAATTCATGGTTTCTGTAAACTCAAAACAGACTTGAACAAGCTTCTGTGCATATACCACTGGGGGTTCATGGACACATTCCTACCTAGAAAACTTGATGCTGACCTCTTGACACCAAGAAAGGAGCTGTTTTTTTTTTTTTAAATCAGTTTTGTGTTAGTAACATAAAAAAGTAAAGAGAACCTAGAGATTAGAGATTAGGAGAGAGGATGTGAAATGTAAAAGAACAGTCTGCTCAGATAATCATGTGAGCATGACGCTATAATCTGGCTTTTACTGTTTCAATGAGTTAGCAAACGTCTTGACTGTTAGGTAATATTATCAATTAATGATGTGACAAATTTAAAGATAGATACTGAATGGAGAGATTTGTTTTTAAAAGGACAGGAATAACAAATGTTTTTGCATTTTTTTGATCATAGTTAGTAGTATACAAAGTTGGGACTCTCATTTCTTACAAAAACGACCATTGATATACCTAACAGATTTTAGCTGTCGTTGCTGGCGACCTATTCAGGGTGTACATTGCTTTTAACCCCATGACAGCTCAAGGGCTGCGAGATGCAGCATTAATTCGATACGGGGTGGCTGTAGTGTAGGAGGTGAAGCAGGGTCTACATGCCGTATATCCATGGGGAAGATCTCAAGTTGCTCTCTGATGCATCCATCAGAGTCTGAAAGTGTGTGAATGTTAGATAGAAAGGTACTTAAGGATAGAAAAAAAATACAAAAGCGCTTATAGTGTGTGCTAAATAGTTCATTTAGCACACACAGAGTAAAATGGATGGATTGATGGTAGCTATTTTGTTAACTATCAATCTGTTGGTTGTCTTATAGCTGATGCAGACAGCAATATTGTTTTTTTAATGTACTTTTTAAAGTTTCCCTTTTGTGATAGGGATTGTGGTTGAATTCAAGTCAGGTGATCTGAACTTTGGAAGGTGAGTTTCTACTTATACTAATGGTCGTCCAGTGTATTGGTACATTTCTAAATTAACTCAACTTTCCTGGTAATCTTTTATTATTTGTATTGCTTATCTGGTAAGGTAAACATCAGCATTCTTACCAGCTACGGAGCCATTAAAAGGCATGATAGTAAGGAAATTGCATTTTTCTTGTATTGCACTGAACTGCTAAGTTCCTGTATTACATTACGGCTTTTTAAACTACCCTAAATGTAACAGAGAAGGGGTAGGATTAGACCTCTGCTACAAACTCATAAATTTATGCTGAAGTATAACAAAAAGAGACTTTGACATTCTTATGATTTATCCACGGGTGCCTTACTAGTTTCATACATTTGAAACTAGTTTTAAAAATAACATGAAAAAAAGAAAGCAAATACGCTAAACCAGAAAACTAAAAGCCAGGCACTGTTCTTAAAATAGCAGGAATTTGTGCCAGTCATGATTTACATTACTGAAGAAAGTTTCTGTAATAGGGGAGCAGAGTTGCTGAAAAAATGACACCCAGGGTGGATTCAAATCTATTACTAGAAAATTATTATAATTGAACCCATCTCCCTTTGAAAAATATGGTCAGGACACACAATTTGGTTTGCTGTTGTAAATTGTAGTTAACTGGGTATGCTACATTTACAGTTTATGTAAATGATTCTGTGAGATTCACTTTGAGCTTTGTAAAATCTAAAAAAAAGCCTTTATTTTTATATACATATATTTGAATATATTTTATATATATACGACTCTTAGTACAAATAGAGCTTCAAAGGCCTGTCAAGCTTTTTTAGGTTTTGCTAAGATATACTTGAACAGTTGTTATTTGGTGAGTTTTTGTCTTCTTTTTTTAAAAATAAAATACAATTGCTTATTTTTTATGACTATACATGTAGCTATTAACCTTTTGGCATTTCTTTTTTTTTTTTTTTATCTTAGGAGGTACCATAGGAAGCTAAAAAAAATCAGGTCCAAGTTAGGGAAGATAAAATATTTTAGAAGCATCTGCATAAACTGACTGTCCTTTAGAGCAGCACTTTTTTTAAAAAAAGAAGAAGAAGAAAGAAAACAAGACAAAAAACTAATTGCTGTTGATTTTAGCTGACATTATCCTTGCAGCTAGTTTCAAAGATGACCTCAGTTGTGCATTTCTGCCATGAAAAACCCCCCCAAAACAGAATACACTCTTTTTATGTTTTTGGTGTCTATGAATTCATTGAAATCATAATTTTTATTTTCATTATCACTGAAATTTATTCTTTCAAGCAAGTGAATAATAGTTCAGTCCGTAACATGTTACGACTGTTTAAAACACAAGTTTTTGTGGGTTTTTTTTTCTTAATAGTTATTTATATTTTATTAATGACTTTTCTGTTTGAGCATTAACTCTTTTAACTCACTTCACGCACACTTGTCATTGTAAAAGAGCATGTTAGGTGTTTTTCCTTTTAATGAAATGCCTGATGTCTGATTGACATTTATATAGGTTTTCTTGCTAGAGGTTTAGGCTGCAGATGGGGATTATTTTCAGTTCTTGTTTAAAACAACGAAGAAAACGTTTTTGTTTGTACCAGCAGTGCAGAACCCAGATTCATTCAGTGCACTGGCACATAAGAAATATTTACATAAGAGAAGCTACAACTAGTGATTTTTAATTATATTATTATTATTATTTTTCAAATCTGTCAATACAAAATACAAACAATTCTGCAATCTGTTACAGGCTGGTTATCTGGTGATTGAATTATTATTAAAAGTTTGATGGAACAAACTTTTACACCCAAACATATTTAATTATTTTTAGGGCTACAAATAGTTGATTAATGACTTTGTCAGACCTCAAAACATGTTTAAAATGGCACGTTGAGATCATAAAAAGTTACAATATAAATAGTTTCAACTCTAAATATTTAAATTTTTGGAATTTTAATTTTTGCATATGAAAATTGTAGCCCTTTTCTCTAATTTTTGTAATCGGGAACAGGTTTTCTAAAAAGAAGAATGTTGTCCAACAACAGGGAACGTAGAACCTTTGAAGTGTTTTTATTCTTTTCTCTTCACTACAATTCTATCCAGATTTTGTTAAATTTCAATATTTTTTTCCGTGAATGTGCCAATAATGTGATGTGTTCGTGATCATCAGCATTCCTAATATCATCTGTTCACGTGCAAAGTTTTCAATCTGAGCCAAAAGTGGAAGTATTGTGGTGCGCTGCTGTGGTGCGCTGTAGCCGAGGAATGCAGTGCGCACACGCTCACTGAAGTATGTCAGAGAGTTGTTTAGGATCAACACGTGACTCAGAACAGAATTATGCGTATGTGTATTTTACTGGCACAGTAATATCTGGAATATGGACCTGATGTCGAATGAAATGCAGTCACACACACACTCCTGACTCACACACGCCCTCCCCTTTCTCTTTCGCACACACATTCGGCTACAGTAGTACTGATACATGAGTGCGCCGCTCCTGAGTCATCCTCAGGAAAAAGCGGAATGTAGCCACACTGTCTGATGACACAGTGCTTCTTCCTTTCTCTGAAGTGATTTTAATAATGTTTTTTTTTATAATGGTGGCCTGTGCCACCCACCCTACTCAACAATCCAGTGCTTGCTAAGTATTGCCAGGCAAAACCTTCAGCTCCCTCAGTAGAAGTAAGTTTCTCTGCTGCTTGTGCCAGCTGAAGTGAGTGATGACTTTGAGCATGGAGAAAAAGAGGCGCATCATCAGCTCGTACCTATGCACTTCTGATTTTAAACACTGGGAACATGACTCATGTAGGACTTACTTTCTGCCTGCAAGTACTCAATGTTTATCTGTGCCTTTACAATGTGGTTGCTTTCATTTTACAGTAACTACTTAACCAACAGATTCTCTTTAGTGAATTCATTGGTGGACAAAATACTTGCATTTCTTATTCAAAAATGTGCATCACCACAGTGTAAAACTGCTGTGACGTATAAAGCAAAGTACGCACAAAGTTGAAAAGTATGTGGCGGTGTCACTGAAATATAAATGTATTTGTTTATAAGCTGTACATAAAAGGACGCAGTAGCATCAATATATAGAGATACTGCAGGGGAAATATCTTTAAGGTATCTTTGAGTAAGTATATCATTACATCATGTTATCATCATTAGATTGCACCATTAAAAAAAGGTTTGGTAAAGGGGGAGGTGGAAACTGTTATTTCTCTATTATAAGTATTAGTTTTATATACAACAGATAAGATAAAACAGCACTTTTCACTGAGTTGAATGAACAGCACCAAGGCCCAGTATAAGATAAATAGGTACTATTTTAAACTGTGAATCATGCAAAGCTATTCTTGTAGAGTCCAAGAATAAACAATATAATGCTCAAAATAATCTGAATAGATCAGGTTTAAGCATGGCCAGATAAACATTTTGCTCTGGGGCAGGAACTCATTTTGGGCCACCTCTGTTTCAGTAAGACAGTGATAATAAAATACTACAAATATAATGCTATAAAATGCCCTTGTATTTGCGTTTATTTACTTCATCGTTTGTTGAGTAGAGTAAATTATTACTTCAGTTTTTGAAAACTTTAAGTAAATATATGCTCTGTAAAACCCTAAAATTAAACTTGTTTCATGATTTTTAATAATAGTAGTCCTGTTATTAATGTTAATATGAATAATATTAAAAATAGCTGAAAACCTGATTAGCAAGATAATGCTCTCTATTTTTAAAAGAACGCGAGGAAAAAAATACAGAATCTGCATCTAATGTGTTGCTATCAGTACCATGGATTAATTTTTAATAAAACAAAACGTGTGATTTAACCATATGAACTTAAACCACATGAGACCAAAGGCTACTCTGCTAAGCTAACCTAGCTATTTATAAAAACAATTTTTATACTTCATAAAGTTTGGCTCAATCAGTTGTAACACTAATTAACTCTTTACTGCTTGAAAGGAGCAACACATGAAGCTCTTTTCTGACCTTTGTAATATAGTTAAAATACATCACTCCCTTTTATTAAAATAACAACTATCTAGCTGTATGGTTGAAAATCTTTGTGTTTTACTAGATGGGATAAAAACCTGTTGTGTCTCAATACATGTCCATATTTTTTAAGGTCGCTCATTAGAAATAGGGTCTCGTGACTGCAGGCTCTGTGTACTACAATGGATCTAAAAGGCTGCTTTAAGGAACCTGGGCATGTTATTAAGTGTCAAACTACTATGAATAAGTTATGAGCAAGGCTTCACTTTAGAGGGGACATATGTGTAATTAAGAACAATTAACAGTTGTAGACTTGTAGATTAAGAATTTTAAAGTAGACTGTATTAATGAAGTACTATTAAAGGAGAACACCAGTTCTAATTGTGCTGCCACATTGCAAGCGCACAGTAAACAATGCATATTAGGATCTTGATTGATATATAACATTGATTTGTAACTTATTGATTGGTGGCATCTTATAGTCCAGAGACATGCATGTTGGGTCACTAGTGAATCTACAGTGAGTGTGGATGTGACAGATAAAGTGCTTACAGTTTACAGGATAAAATGCTGTATGAATTTATGGTTATATGTGATTTATTATCTAAAATGCTTTAAGTGGTTAGTAAGACTAGAAGAGTGGTATATAAGTGTGAGGAGATAACTGTAAGTAATTCAGTTCAATTTTGCTTTTATTTATATAGCACCAAATCACAACAAGAGTCACCTCAAGGCACTTTATATTGTAAGGTAAAGACCCTACAATAATACAAAGAAAACCCCAACAATCAGATGACCTTCTTTGAGCAAGCATTTGGGGACAGTGGGAAGGAAAAACTTCCTTTGAACAGGAAGAAATCTCCAGCAGAACCAGGCTCAGGGAGGGGCGGGCATCTGCCGCGACCGGTTGGGCGTGAGGGAAAGACGTAATTAGGAGGAGGTTGAGATAAACCTTTGTTATTGGACCAGTAGCTGTAGAATGTTGTCACGCAAAGTAATACGCAGGTAAGCCTTGTGGACAGTATGCTCACCTAATAGTGAAACACTTTTTGGCTAAATTATTTGAGCTGGAAAAGAACTCAAAAATTAGAGCAACAAATTCAAAAGTCAAAAGCTTAGAGAATTCAAATATTTAATTACCTGTTATGTAATATTTGTAATATTTTAGTTATAGTTGAAATACCTATAAAAATTATTAATGATAATAATAATAATAGTAATACCAATAATAATAAATAATAGATTATATTTAATTTAATTACTTTAGGCAAACGCGATAATGCAATTGCACATTATTTTAGCGCTTAGGTTTACAGTGTGCCTTAAGACAACCTGTTATCTCATAAAATAAATAGTGATAGTTGAGTTACATTATTTTGAGTCATGTCTTAATAAAAATTGAGGGAACTAAGATCATCTATAATAATATGTTACTTGGGTATGCCAAAGGAAAATGTTTAAGTTTAAACTTTAGATATTAAGCCAAACAGTTATTGTCATTTGGTGTATTACAGTGCAGATGTCTCCTTCCTCCAGTCTTCATCGCCTGGTAGCTTTTCTGCTTCCTTCACTAACTTGTTTATCAGTCTGCTTACTCCCTTCCTCTCCCCTCGTACCTCTCGCTCTTCACGCTGTGTTTTGATCAGTTGGTGAGCTCCTACCCCCCCCCCCCCCCAAACATACTTCCCATTATTTCCTTCAAGTATACTCTTTTGTGCCATTCTCTTTGCAGAGCTTTGAATTTTCCCCCTCTCTGTTCACTCTTTCGCTGTCTCTCCCCCTCCTCCACGACCACTTACCAAATTTAACCCCTCACCCACTTAGATGCATTCCATCAGCTTCATAAACACACACGTGGTACCAAACATGTAATGGTACTTCCTCTGCTGTCCTCCTCTTTTCCTCACATCTCTCCATCTATTCTCTCTCTCTTGCTCTCTCTCTCTCCTCTCAAGGCCTTGGTGAACGACGACAACAACAAGTTGGAAAAATGAAAGTGGGGTGACAACTGCGAGTCCCCTTTCTGCCTCCCCTCCAGGGCCAGTGTGAAGTTTTCAGTTTGATTGAAGGCCTCTTTTCTGTGGTGTGCAGTGTGAAAGCTGTCCTAATTGAATGATAAAGTGCCCCGAGATGGAGTCCACTGAATAGCCAACAATGGCCAGCCTGTGTGTGGTAGAGGGATTTTGGTTCACATCCAGCCTCTGCCTCTCTGCTCCGAGAGGGGGCCTATTATAATACTCTCTGCTGGACTCGGTCACGTGATACTGCCTTGCTCCCTGCTACTCACCCCCTCCTCCCTTTTTGTCCCTCCCCCTCCCCAATCTCATCTCCTCCCTGTTCCAGTGTGGCCTGGCCAATCCGGTCACATCATCGGCCTCTTCTTCACCCTGCTGGTTTGGTTGGATGGTCTCATTTTACCAGTGAGTGAATCTCTTTGTGTGTGTGTGTGTGTATACTGTACGTATCTATTAACTCAAAATGTCCTCAGGCCTGTGCATCCACCCACTGCTGTCAGGTTACCAGGGTGATATAGAAAAACTATATGACAAAACAGAAGTGAAAGCAAGCACTAGATTTCAAAGTGACTCATCTTATTGATCTAAGTTGAAACCTTTCAACCACAGAGTGTTTGACAGTTTTAGGGTTACCAAAAAGTTTGGATATTTATAAAGACATATAAGAAATTTGAGAATGCTGCCCAAAGACTTCTGAATATTCAAGAACACCAAGTCACTTCCCATATGGAAAAGATATATATAAATCTTATAAAGTTTGTATCTGTCTTGTGTGGAACTTGTATGAAAAGCATACAAGAGTGAAAACATATAAAATCCCTTGAAAAATTATATAAATGAAACTTGTATGTTTTGGATACTTACTAAAACAATATATGAAAGTAATGAGAAAGTGCCAACTTTCATGAGTAAATCATATAAGCCTTATATGATTCACTATATGAAGTAAGCCAAATCTTATGCAAGTCTTTTATAAGTTTTTTTCTATTTCTTCTCCATATGGGTTGACTTGGGCAGCTTATAAGTGGATGCTCACAATTTCATTGAGAGAGAATGATGTGCAGTGGCACTGGCACCAGCTTCTATTTCGATAGAAAGGACATCTGTGTATCTATTTAGCTAGCTATCTGCATTTACTTTTTTTTGTTTCAACTTTTGTATGACTGTAAGAAATTCATTATGAACAACTTTTGTACAGAATTTCTTGCACAGCCTCTTGATATCAATAGCCTTCAGTCACTGTAGCATTCCAGCCAGACTTTATTCAGACGATGCACTCAATGATCATTACGGATGGACCATGGTGGGGTATTCCAACCCATTTATTCACAAGTTACCATAGACACATCGTAAGAGCTGTAATCATAACATAAAACAAAATAAACATTCACTTGATATAACCACGTTTCCCTTGTGCTAATTAATTCACAGAAAAGGCACAGAATCAGCCTGCTAGATCACTCAGAAACTTGTTAACAATCAAGTAATACATTTACAAATTGTCCGAAATGTAAACAACAAGTACAATACACAAACATACCTGTTCTCCTTCCAGCTAGATGCTAATTTAAAGATGGATGGAAAACAGTAAGCAGTAGCAGTACATCTTCCTTCCCGGAAGTTGCCCGTTCCGAATTTCAAAATAAGAGTCTAATCTATATTATAAGGTATAATTTGGTCAGGGATTTAAGTGTTTGAAAAAATATCAAATAAACAAATAATCTGGGTCATTTACAGTCACCACAACCAACCGCTTTTTATACACACATTAAAGTTTCACTTGTGGTCTGACTATGCTTCTGTCTATGTAAGAGTTTGTCATAAATCCTTAACTGACTAGCCAGCATGCATCAGTGTCTTATACTACATCTGCTACTTTTTTGGGATTCATTTTTGCCAGGAAGTGCTTGTTTTGTGTTCTGTTATGAATAAGTTTATTTAAGTGGTGAAATTTCAACTGTTGCCAAAAGGCCGAGATGGCAGAAAGGTGACCTTTGATCATCAAGATCTGTCTAGAGGAAGTAAAAGACATAAACATTTTCAGTATGTGGACCTATGGAAAGACCCTTGGTTGCCTTCAAGTCCCGCTTTTGGTTTTGATTGACTCGACTCTTGATTGACCTGCCAGTTGCAGGTGCTTGATCCATTGCTTACTGCTCCTGTCTCCATTCACAGATTTCATCTAGTCAAGGCTCAAGACTAGAAGTGACTGGCAGCTACCCATGCAAGATGGCCAATATAAAAAAAAAAGCAAACAAACCACCTGTTACTCTGGGCCTGATTCTTGTATAGGAGACCCAGCCACCTCTTTTTTCCATAAATTTATGTATTTTAATTTCAAGGCAATCACTTTTGAAATACATATTTTCAATGTTTGCAAATTCAATAATTACATGTTTGCTAACTAAGTGAAAAAATTTAGATATAGCTGATGGCTAAAATAATCATGGTTGTTGTTTTGTTTCATTCCAGATTACTTACGTGTATTTATGAAACTAAAGTAAAATAGTTGGGCTTCTTTTGTCTGTAAGCAGATGTAAATAATTGTTTTAGTCCTTTAGCTTCGTTCACTCCAACTCATTGCAAACTTTGTGGAAAAAGCTTCTTTCGGCACGTTTGCCTGAATTGCAGTTAATTTCCGTGCAGTATGATGGTATGTCTATCAGCTCTAAAACTGCTAAGACTTTTATACAACTATTAATAATACTCATTTAAAAGTGATAAATATTTACCTAATGACCTTAAAAAATGGGATTAAATTCACTACAGCTAAAATTAAAATCACATTTGGTCTCATGCAGTTTGTATTTCGGGAAACTAAAAAAATCTGTTAACCTCCTAAGACCCAAACTCTTCCACGGCATGCATTTTTAATTTCTCTTTGATATTTGGGCTGATTGGGACCCCATGAATGTAAAAACAAAGGATTACCAGATTTTATTTATTTTTTTGTTTCTAAGAAAAATGAGAGCCACATCAGGCCCTTGTAGAGAAAAATTGAGTATTTTGGTCTAAATAACCCAAAATCTGATGTCCACATATGTGGACAGGTCCTAGGAGGTTAATGAACTGTTCCAGCTTTATCATTTTCTCTTTGACTTCCTGTCTACAGATGATGTGAGATTGTGTTGCAGTAAGTGGATTGATTGACATACGCTTGATGGGTGATCACCTTGTATTTGGAAAAAAGTATTATGCCTTCTTCTATAGCTGTCTGGCAATCACAATTATATTGACACTGTACTGAGATCATAGTTAATGTTATTATGGTGTGATTGTATTTGTTTTCAGTGAGCATTTTTTCATATCAGAGCAAACTCTGTGAACAGAATCACAGTGAGACTGGTCTGGTCACAGACACACACATTTTTTTGTCTTTTAATTGTAGAATAAGATTTAAAATATACTGGCAATAATATGGAGATATTATAAGTTTAGTAAATAAACCTTTATAATAAATGGTATGCAGTACAAAATACAATATTTTCATTCATTGGCTGTGCCTACCAATGCCCCTCTCTGGTGACAACGCTGGTGGTCATTAGTTTGTTTAGAAAGTTTGTGGAATTATTAGCAGACTGTCTGTTCTACTCAGAAAACAGACTTCTAACTTGAGTTTAACATAGTCATAAGGATGAACAGGAATGGCACAGTTGGTTACAGAAAGTGAGATGAAAGTGTAAATAAATTTCCAAGTTAGCTGCAATGCACCACTGTTTTCGTCTTTTAAAAAAAAAACAGTTTTATGGTACTTCATATCTTGGCTACAAAATGAGGCAAAGCTTTCTGTTTTAGTTATGATTTTTCCACATCCCTATATCTTTGATTTAGCATGTATTTGACCTCATATGAAGCTCTACTCTTGCTGAAGGAATATATTTTTGTTTAATTTTCTCTTCAGTCAAATCAAAGTCATCACCTAGGGGCATAAGGATTTACTTGATTAATATAATTAATGTAATAAACAGGTGCATGAGAATTGTAGCTGCACATGCGCAAAGATAGTGTGAGAGAGAAAATGAGACACTGGGCAGTTTATTTATCTGGATAAGGTAAAGGCCAGAGAGCACTGAATCACAGTTAACTCTATTCACACAAAGCAGTGAATGGGCTGTAGTAATCATTATAATAGGAGAGTTAGCAACTAAAATGATTTCAAGTAATCACATTTCCTGTAGGTCTTTTAAAAAAACAAACAAACAAAACAGTTTTATTTGTTTTATTTCTTCTCTCTTTATTTGGAATTTCTTGTAATCAATAGTCTCGAGACAGTTAGCGTAACTATAGCCAATACAATAAAACAATAACAAAAGTAGAGTGAAAGATTATGGGTATGTAACCGATGTAAAATTTGATTATGGAGTTCCTCAGGGTTCTTTGCTGGGACCAGTTCAATTTATATTTGTGCATTAATTAATCAGTAATGTGCATTGACTTTTACTTTCTGTAAAAGTCACTTTTACTTTTACTTCACATTTACTAACAAAACATCAAATATCAACATGCCTCAACTATTTAAGTAAAGTAAGAAAGTAAAATTTTATTTGTTTAGCACCTTTCAAGACAGAAATCAGAAAGTGCTTCACAGAAAAGCTAAAACATAAAAACATAAATCAACCAAAAGCAAGTTTAAAAAGATGGGTTTTTAGCTGTTTTAAATGAAACCACTGAGTCCACAGATCTCAGGCTTAAAGGAAGGGAGTTCCAGAGTCTGGGGGCCACAGTTACAAACGCTCTATCGCCTTTCGTTTTCATCCTCGTATGTTGGACGACCAGCAAGCCCTGATCACATGACCTCAGGGATCTGCTGGGGATGTACTGATGTAAAAGATCTCTGATATAGGTTGGTGCTTGACCATGCAGAGCCCTGAATGTCAAAGTCAAAATCTTGAAGTGGGTTCTGAATTTTGTGGGGAGCCAGTGCAACTGGATCAGCAGGGGTGTAACGTGGGAGAATTTAGAAGATTTGGTCAGAAGCTTTGCGGCAGTGTTCTGAACAGCTTGCAAATGATCCACAGAAGCTTTACAAGTGAACAAAGAATTGCAATAATCCAAACGAGATGAGACCAAAGTCAGAGCTGAGTCAAAATTTACACCAAAGTTCCTGATAGAAGGTTTGGCAAAGGTAGCGAGAGGGCCTAAGTTTTCCATAACCAAAGTTACCAATTTTTTGGGAGCACAAACAAGGACTTCAGTTAACAATTTAACGGGATAAATTGGATCACATTTTAAAAAAAAAACACCATTTGTGCTTCCTGTTTTCACCTTCGCAAACTATTACTATAAATATGATTACATATATATCTAATATAGTACCAAAAAATATTTATTATTAGTCCAGGGAGGAATTTTTTCAAACCATTCCTTTGGGAAAGAAAGCAACAAAAACTATGAAAATAATAATAATACATGACAGTAATTTAAAGGATTAATTAATGCAAACAGGCAAAAAGCTTTATGACTATAATGAAAGAAATTCCTTTAGTTAGTTTTAAAAAAAAATGTATGTCTGTTTTTAGATTTGACAACCACTACTTACTTTTCTTGCATTATACAGGCATTATAAATGCTTCCCTTAGGCAGTATTATTAGAAGGCTTGCATTTTCATTGCTATGCAGATGATACTGAGCTTTATCCATGAAGCCAGATGACACACACCAATTAGGTAACCTGCAGGTTTTCCCAAAGGGCTGAATAACCTCTAATTCCCTGCTTCTAAGTTCAGATAAAACTGAGGCTTTATACTCAGCTATTAAATCTTAGAAACAGGGTGTCTAACCAGATTACTTACTCTGGATGGCATTACTTTGGCCTCCAGTTACACTGTAATGAACTTGGACTCAGTTTTAATTGGTATTATGACTTCAGTGTGCACATTAAAGAAATACACAGGACTGTTCTCTCGCATTTGCAGAATCTCTAAAATGAAAAAAAAAAAAATTCTCAGAAAAATTAGCTCATGTATTTGTTATTCCTAAGCAGAACTAAACTTAAAAATTCCCTGAAAAGGTTTCAGTTGATCCAGAATGGTGAAGCAAGACTACAGACAGGGACTAGAAAGAGAGAGCACATTTCTCCCATATTGGCTTCACTTCACTGGCTCCCTGTTAATTCCAGAATTTAATTTAAAATCCCTATCTTGACATACAAGGTCTTGAATAATCAGGCTCCATCTTATCTTAACAAACCACCCTAACTGAGCATTTCACTTTCTGCAGGCTTACTTGTGGCTCCTAGGGAATTTAAAAGTAGAATGGGAGGCAGAGCCTTCAGCTTTCAGGCCCATCCAAAGTGGGAACCAGCTCCCACTTTGGATTTAAAACTTTTTTGATAAATCTTACCGTTATGGCTACAACAGGTGACTCCGAATCCTTTCTGAGTTGTGCTGCAATAACCCTAAGCTGCTGGGGGCTTCCCATGATGCACCGAGCATCTCTTCTTCACACACCTCTTATCATATCGTCTCTTCCATCTTTTGTTCTGCTCCCTCCCCTCACCCTGAGCTGGTTATAGCAGATGGCCGCCCCTCCCTGAGCCTGGTTTTGCCAGAGGTTTCTTCCTATTAAAAGGGAGTTTTTCCTTGCCACTGTTGCCAAATGCTTTCCCATATGAGGTCTTCAGATTGTTGTGGTTTTTTCTCTATTATTTTAAGGTCTTTTCTTTTCTCTACCTTACAGTATAAAGCACCTTGAAGTGACTGTTGTGATTTGGTGGGATTCAATGTAATTCAATTGAAAAATGTTCTGCAAAACTTTAAACAGCACCTGTGGTCAACAAACACAAAATTATAGTTGGTGCTTTAGGCCATAGAAAGCTGCCTGGGTTGTAATACACTGGCAAAAACCTTGGTTAAAACATGCCTTCCTCAGGAAGTACATTTATTTTTTTATATTAATGTATGCTAGATGGCAGCACGGCTACTAGACGCCAATGACTATGTAGATTTATCACAGGTTAATTCACCATTTAGTACTGAAGTGGAATGCAGGTGAATACTTCCTGCAGAAGCAGGAGTTGATTTCGTAGGTCTCATGCAGGGATAAGCATGAAATAAAGAGCTGTGGTATGGATGCAGGGCAGTCTGTTAACTATTTTACTCTCCGACTGAAATTTAAACCTTTCCCAGAGAAGGACAGAGCTTCAAACAGAATTCCTTACATCCCCCACCCATGTACACCCTTGCTACGTACACACACATTTAAAGTGTTGGAGAGGTAGTGAGGTGGAAGACCACCCTCTGGCATCCCAGTCATGCAAATGAGGGTGTGTTTTTATCTCTGGGGGCTGGAAGAAAGGAGAAGGAAAGAGCTGTGTAAAAATGTGTTAATGAATAACTCCTGAACTCAGCACTCTTTCTGCACAGGCTCTGAACAAGTCTTCCTCACTCACTCACTCACTCACAGTGAAACTTTCTACACTTGTCACCAGATTTCCCCTTACTTACGTTTTGCTTTTTCTAGTGAGCCAAAGGCCATGTCCACACTAATACATTTTCGTTTTAAAAACGCATCTTTTTCTCTCCGCTTTGGCCTTCCATCCACACTGAGATGGTGTTTTTGGTCAAGGAAAATGGAGCTTTTTGAAAACGCTCTCCGAAGCGGATACATTTGAAAACGCTGTTTTTGTGGCGCAGTGTAGACTGCATAAACGGAGACTTTTAAAAACGATGATGCATTTTAGTCATATGTCATTATACAGCAGTTGTTTTGTTTGCTCTCAGTTTTGACAGCCCTATTAAAGATTAATATAATTTGGTACATGCTCCAGATAGCTTTCTCACTCGCTTTTGCAACTTTGTACTTTTGTGTTACTCGCAGCAACAACCCCACCTCATTGTTAGTCCATTTAAAAACATGGTGCTTTTCCTTTACATTTGGCTGTGACGTTTCAAAGAGCTGGAAAGTAAATAAACGGCAGACAGAAATAGCGCAGGTCGAATCATCTTACGTTTCACCCATGCGCAACACAGGAACATAGCGTTTTCAATCATTTCGGTGTGGATGAACAACTGTTCGGAAACGCTTGAAAACGATAGTGTGGACACGGAGCATTTTTAGATGAAAACGCCATTTTCAGATTCATCCAGATTAGTGTAGACATAGCCAAAGACTTATAGGTCTGAAGTGTTTTAAAAAAGACATGGCGTCCCTCAAGTATGATTGTAGTGTTCACTTTCAAAGAGATATTTGAAGTTCTTATAATTTTGTGGAAATATCTCATATATAAGCATGATGGCTCAGTAAAATGATAAGTTTGGTAAGTATGGTAAGTTTTCTACAATGCTAACTTTGTAGAACAAATGGTTGTAATTTCCAATTAAAGCTTTACACTGTAGCTAATGGTACTTAGTGCAATGCTAAAACCACTACTATTTCAAAACCTCAGTGTTACTTTTAAATATGCAATACTGGGTTTATTTTCCAGTTAATTACTTTTCTTCTTAGACTCTAGAGCAGGGGTAGGCAACTCCAGTGCCGGTGTCCTGCAGGTTTTAGATCGCACCCTGGGTTAACACACCTGAATCAAATGATTAGTTCATTACCAGGCCTCTGGAGAACTTCAAGAAATGCTGAGGAGTCATTTAGCCCTTTAAATCAGCTGTGATGGATCATGGACACATCTAAAACCTCCAGGACACCGGCACTCGAGGCCTGGAGTTGCCTACCCCTGCTCTAGAGTATCGTTGCATGATGAACAGTTAAAAATCTTCCTTGTTTATCTTAAACAGTGTCTTGTTGCAGCCTCTCACTTAATCAACCACTGTCTGAAACCATAACTAGATTACATCATAGAAGATGGATGTAGCCACCATGACCACCTGTTGGATTTGGTTCACATTTGGACAGGAGGGTGGAGTTCTGGGCCAATTTCCAGACTATTTTGATTAATAAGATGTATCCATAATCTTTAGAGAGTGATATTCACTAATCAGAGGTAAGAAGTAGACTAAAAAAGTGCTGGGATTTCACTTGCCCAAACTGCAGCACAAACATCTTGGTCTATACCACACATCAAGTGATTAAAATGGCCAAAAGGCCATAGTTTTTGCGGCAATATTTGGATAATAGCACACAATTTGTTTTTAGCAAAAATATTATGAAATTGGTCTGATAAGGAGACTAGAATAACGGGGCTTTCTCTTTAGCTGTGTGTAACTTCCTGTACTGCATAATCTCTATAGAGTCCACAGCTGTTGTCATTTCTCAGCTTGGACCAAAGTGGTTGCAATGCAGAGCAGTGTATGTACGTGAACACTGGGCATGTTTTTGCTATCTGCAGTGTCATAATCAAATACAAAAGCTAAAATTGTTTGACAGATGGTATGCTGACATTTTCCTCTGCACTTTCATCTCCCCATCACCTACTGGCTGATCTGATCTTATCGTCTGATGCTATGTCCATAATCATAGAGGTTACGACAAGTACTGATTTGCACTCTAGGCCTTTCTGTTTTTGAGGCCTGTCGTAGTGTTGAATTGCTTTTTGTTGTGGAAAATCTCAGGTTTGGAGCTCATTCATGGCCAGGTTTCGCAATAGTCTGCCAGTTGTTTGTTAACACTACCCATTTCTATCTGCCCATCATGCAATAACAACAACAGGACAGTTTGTGGCTTGCTATATGAAGCCACTGTACTTTGGTGTTTTCAACTGTATGTAAAAACAGAGTTGTTTTTTCTCACCATAACCTCAATTAGTTTTAATTATTATTTTTGTATCCCAATTTATATAGCATCTTTGTGTCACATATAAGAAGTGAGCTGGATGAAGGATTCTAACATATAACTGAATGATTACAGTACTGTCACGCTGCTGGTTTGAACTGAAATACCCCCGCATTGAACATCTGTGTTATCTGCCCTTTTTTTTTCTGTTTTGCCGTGTGCTCTGCTCCTGTCAGATGGCTGCTTACTCTTTTCATCTCATTCTTTTTGTGTTATGTTCTCTCTCTCTCCTTCTCTTCTGCCTGTCGCTGTCATCCGCCCGAAGGTGCCTACAGCCAACACTTCCACTAAACGTGATCGAGTTTCAAAAAAAATTCAAAGAATGCAATCTGCCCACTGCCCAATTCTTCAAGGTCCTGTTTATGCAAGAATGTTATTTTTTACAAGTCTCTACCTTTAACCCCCTCCCCCTTCTACACACCACTTTCCTCTTTCCATGGTTCCATTACCGTGAACATCCTTTAAAGACAAAGTGTGTGTGCATTCAGCAAACTAGTGACAAAACAGAAGAAAATTAGCTGTAGGACAAGAGTGGCAAGGAAAGATAAAAAAAAGGCTATGAGTTCATTGAAACCTGTAGATTTCTGTAAACAAAAGGCTGTTGAACAATGCCTGTTGTTTTAAGCTGAGCTGACGTTGCCAAACTTAGAGATTGTTTGTTGCTGACCCCATCTGAATCAGAGAGAGCCAGCAGCAGCACGGAAAACAAAAGTGACCGAGTCCCAGCGGCTGGACGGACTGGCTCAGACGGACAAGCTATGTGTGTCAGAGCAGCTACATAATGACTCCGTGTGTGGGTTTGACATTAGTGTTCTCATGTTTGCATTGTTTAAAGTTCAGTATTTTATCTGACTGTACAATGTCTTTTTCAGTATTTCTGACCAAGGATGTTATTATAAGATTTGTCAGAAAAGATCATCTCATTTCTGGGGCTGGAAAATAGAGCTGACACAGAAAAGCTAAAAGCTGCAGTTCCTCCAACGGCCACTTGAGGCTGACCCCCGTGTTAAAATGCCCACATTAGAATGAATTAGAAAGCAGCCTGGTGTCTCATTCACAACCACAAGTGTTTGGTCGGTGAATCTTTTATCCATATGGAGCAGTGGCTAAAACACAAATTTTGAGGTTGGTGGTATTATGTTGGCTATATAACAGCCAACATAATAGATAATATCAGATCTTTTTTATTAATATTACTAAATGCTGTTTCTACAAATTATGATATATTATCATTTGTTGTCCATTTTTGTGTTAAAATTTGTTGCTAAAAAGATATTTTTATTTGGGCTCAAAAGTGCATATTTAATATAGTAAAAATACATGTGAGGAGGTGTGCAGTTGAGGAGGTATAAGTGTGACAGTTTGCAGTACGTAGATGTTCTGCTCTTTAAACATGAGAGAGGGTGAGGGCATTTGGCGTGACGCCCACTGGAACTGTGCCCACTTCTCTGGCTGCTGTGGAGCTTCATGTCATGGCCAGGACTCCCTGCCAGAAGGGCTTTCCCCAGAATCACCTCTGCACACACACACACTCACACACACCCACACACACACAGACTCCTTTACACGCTGAAAACACAGACACACATGCCTTACATTGAGTCATGCTGCCCGTGTCTTTAATGCCAACATTTTGATAAAGCTCTGCAACGGAAACACTGTATCCTGAATACTAATACGCTGACTCTGCAGTTTTTTTTTGTTTGTTTGCTTGTTTCTTCTTTGTGGTTCATCTGGTATAAATAATCATAATATAGATGTTCATGATGTTCAACTTTATCTTTTGGCTTAGCTAAGGGTCAGAGATTTTACTATTCTACTTGATCTTAACTTGCATTTGAAATATTAATATAATACACTGTTAAATATCCAGTATATAGTCAGTATAATGCATAAGTTTCCAAATGACTATGCAGTCATGTGAATAACTAATTACACCCTGTGATTTTTGCCCAGTCTTCTTTACAATGTTGTTGCAGCTCATTGAGGTTCACCTGCAAACTTCAATGCACTGTCAAACTGCGGCGTTATGACCACAGCATTTCACTCAGGTGGAGGT